>NW_027513404.1:907500-1263750 GCF_048772815.1 Callospermophilus lateralis
TTTTACATGTGAAATCTCCATTGCAATGTTTAAAAACTCTATTGTCAAAAAATAGAACTGATCACCAAAACATTAAACTAGGTATGTATGAGCTCAAAAAAACAAAATAAAATGTGGGAAAAGGCAATAATAAAATAGATATTGAAAAAAGCATCCTGGTTCTATCTTAGATGTAAGGGTAGCCAAACTGGAATTTTGGATATCAGCTGATATGGACTTGAGTCAAATCATCTTCTTTTTGTTCTGTAGAAATCGCTTCAGTTAATCTCTCTGGAATCCAAATCGGCTGTTGTTCTCTCTGTGGAAACACACAAACAGGCCCCTGGCTCCAGACAATCATTGGGTCAGGACCTTGGTTAATCTCTCTGGAATCCAAATCGGCTACTGTTTTTCCTGTGGAAACAGACAAACAGACCCCCGACTCCAGACAATTACTGGGTCAGGACCTTTCCATTGTCCTGTTAGAATATCTTTCCAAAGAACCTTGGGCTTATGCACATTTTTTGGACACATATGCCTTTCCCCAGCACTAAGTCCTGATGAATCCAAATTTTAAAAGTTTAGAATAAAAAGGGTTATTTTAAGTTTGTCTTTGGGGAATATATACCCTTTCCCAATTGCGTCTTTTTTGCTTTAATAAGTACTTTTTAATAGTTTGATGAGCTTTTTCAACTATGCCTTGTCCCTGTGGATTGTATGGGATTAATGTTATATGAGTAATGCCAAATGATGACCAAAATTGTTTAAAAGAGGTAGAAGTATAACCAGGGGCATTATCTGTTTTTAACTGTTGGGAACGCCCACAGTGGCAAAATTTTGTAAGCAATGAGTGATAATATCTTTAGTTTTTTCTCTGGCATGAAGGGTGCCCATCAAAAATCCAGAAGAAGTATCAACTGTAACATACAAATATTTTAATTTTCCAAATCCTGACAAGTGTGTGATGTCCATCGGCCAAATATGATTAGGTATCAATCCTCTAGGATTGACTCCAAGATTAAATTGTGGTAAAAAGGTCACACAATTTTGACATTGTTTTATTATTTGTCTAGCTTTTTCCTTAGTTATTTTAGAAGGCTTTTGTAAGGTATTAGCTTTGACATGGAACTTTTTACGAAAATTTATACCTTCTTCTAGTGTAGAGAAAATATGTATGTCATGTGTACTTTTATTTGCTAAATCATTGCCCAAACTGATGGCTCCAGGCAATCCTGTATGTGCCCTGATATGTCCTATAAAGAATGGATCTTTTCTGTCCCAGATTATACTTTGTATAGTGGAAAGCTAGGAGAAAACAGTAGAGGAATGGGAAATCCTACCAGCATCTTCAAGGCATACTATAGCATTAACTATATGCTGACTATCAAAAATAAATTAAATACAGAATCTTTAAACATCACAAAAGCTTGTAATACTGCATTAAGCTCTACATTTTGAGCTGATTGTTTGGGTACTAGAAATGTAAAAGTTTGATCAGGTGTAACTATTGCTGCTGTACCATTATTTGATCCATCAGTAAATATATTTGGAGCATTCATGATAGGTGTTTTTCTTGTCAATTTTGGAAAAATTACAGGATGCGATGACCAAAAAGACAATAAAGGATTAGATGGTAAGTGATTATGAAATGAAACATTAGATTTGCACATGATTATTGCCCAAGTATTTAACTCATTAACTAACTCATCAATTTGATTCAGAGTATGTGGAGTAATAATTTTATTGGGAGCAATCCCAAGCACTCACTTTGCTGCTTTTATTCCTTTGAGTATTAATTGTCCTATAACCTCAGGGTACCTAGTAAGAACAGTGTTAGGAGAATAAGATAAATGTATCTATAATAATGGACCTTCTTGCAAAAATACTCCTGTAGGAATATTTTTTGTTGGTAGACAATAAATAATAAAGGCAAACTTATATCAATTCTATCCAATTGCATATTTTCCATATATGTTTCAATGATTTTTAATGCCTTTCTTGCTTCAGGCGTTAACATGTACCGTGAATTGGGATATGATGGACCTTTTAGGATATCAATTAAATATCCCAACTCTCCTGTTGGTATACCTAGATAAGGCCTTATTCAATTTATGTCTCCTAATAACTTTTGAAAGTCGTTATGTGATTTGAGTTGATCTACTTGTATTTGAATTTTTGGTGGCGGTACATGGTTGAGGATAATAGAACACCTAAATAATTAATTGGAAAATTTAATTGTACTTTATCTATTGCTATATCTAGATTATTTTTTAATAAGTTTGTAAGTGTGGCATAACATTCTAGCAATTTGTTTTTAGCTTTGTGTGCTAATAATACATCATCCATATAGTGAAATATTTGTAGTTCAGGATTTTGATTTCTAAGTGGCTTGATTACTTTGTTAAAATAAATTTGACACATTGTTGGGCTGTTAGCCATCCCTTGGGGCAGTACTTTCCATTCATATCTCTGATCAGAACCTTCATGATTCAGTGCAGGGATAGTAAATGCAAAACGTGGACTATCCTCAGGATGAATTGGAATAAAAAAAAAATCTTTAATATCTATAAGTAATTTTGTTAAACCCTCCTCCTATGGGCAATTCCTTTTAAAATGTCCTGTTTGTTCACAATTGTAGCATGTTCTTGGCCTGGCATCTAATGCCTGTTTTAGTGCAGCTGCCACAATTTGCCCTTCTTCATTAATGTCTCTGGCATCTAAAGCCTGTTTTACTGCAGTTGCCACGACTTGCTCTTGTTCATTAATGTCTCTACATAATTTAATATATGTGTTTAAATCTTCATGTTTCCATGGTCTAATTATATCTCTGCACCAACTATTCGCTTGCTCATAAGCCAGTTTTTTTAGTAATAGCATTGCTTGTTCTGTTTTCCCAGAACCTCTGGTACCTGTTTGAATAAGCCTATCGACAAATTCAGCATAAAGTTAATTAGCTCCTTGTATTACTTTAGATAATTGACTTTGTAAACCTCCAAGTCCTTGTAAAGTCTTCCATGACTTAATTGCATCTACAGCAATTTATGCACATACACCAGAATCATATGCAATTTGTTGCTGCTGATCCTCATAAGGTCCCTTTTCTAACAACATATCTAGATTTCTCTGAGGATAACCAGCTGCTGCATTTCGCATAGCCGTCTCCTTGCAAAATTCCTCATTGTCAACCTTCCATAACAGGTATTGTCCTCCATTTAGCACAACTTTACACATATTAGTGCAATCCGCTGACTTCATGTTCAAGTTGTTAATGGTTTTGACCATGCTTACAGTGAAGGGTGCTTGAGGACCATAGGTTGTTACAGCCTCTTTTATCTGCTTCACTGTTTTGAAATTTAAAGCATGGTAAACTCGCTGCCCTCCTACCTCAAATATAGGGCATGTTAATATTTGAGATCTTGTCTCAGGATCCCAACTATCAACTGTGGGGGTTGGGGGCTTCCCAGCATATGGAGGTGGCCTTGTTAGTTGGACACTTACGTCCTCTGGTGATAGAAAAGTATTAGTAGCAGTCTCCTGTAGAGGTGGTTCTGTTGGTTGGACACTTACACCCTCTGGTGATAGAAAGGTGTTAGTAGTAGTCTCCTGTTGTAAATTTCCCCCTGATGGCTTTTACTGTTTTACACTTTCTTTCTCTGTCTGACTAGCTTGAGAGGCCTTCTCTTTTACATGATTTTTTTCCTCTGTCTGACTGGTTCGAGAGACCTTCTCTTTTACTTGAATTTTTTCCTCTGTCTGACTAACTTGAGAGACCTTCTCTTTTACTTGAATCAATATGTCTTCTCCTTCCTCTACCATTGTCTGAACTGAAGGCTTTTGACTAAACAAACAAGATACGAAAGTCCACAATGGCAATGTGCCAACTGGCAGAGTCCCTGGGCTTTTCTTTTCTATTCTTTTTAAATCTTCACCATGATGGTTCCATTGTGATATATTTAACAACTCCTCCTTAAAAAGCCATGGGCTACATTTTTGTATTGTATCAACGTATGCCCTGACTGCTCTTAATTTTACTGGGATGCCTCCTTCCTCTAACAATTTACTTAACACTTTTTCAGTTTGTTTTTTTTCTAATTTCTGATGCCATATTTCTACTATAATACAACCCAACAAGATAACACCAAACAAAACAGAGATAGAATGAAATAAAAATGGAAAAACAAAATATCATTATAGCCTTTCTCTCTATCTGTTCCTCAGACACAAATAGTTTTTCCTCAGATGTGAGCGGTTTTTCTTCCGTCTCACTCATCTCCAGGGACAGGCAATTTAAAGCAAATGTGAAGCAAAACAAAAGAGGAATCTTAAAATGGCTACCCATCCTCTTGTCCTGCCCTCAGGGGCGAGCAGTTTACCTTATCAGTTACCCTCAGTCGCTCCCCATGCGAGCCACCAAATGCTGCAGTCTGGCTGGGCACAATCAGGAGCCACTTTTCAAAAGAAAGCAACTTTATTTTTAGAACCACACACGCCAAGCAAAAGAGCCTCTCAGGAAAAACCCTCAGAGCCCCAACTGTCACCACCGGCTTCCCACAAGCCTTTCCCTCCCACACAAGCCTCTCTCCACTTCCCACAATCCTCCTGCTCTTGAGGCCGATTCGCTGGGTCACGTGCGGAGTCAAAAAAGTCCCCCAATGAGCAGCTCTGTGATCTGAAAAGGCAGGGAAGCAGCCCAATGAGCATCACCGCAGAGGAGCCAATCAGCTAGATGTTGCTGGGGCCGCTGTGAGCCAAATATCAGCTGGCATTCTGAAAGGGTGGGGAAACAGCTCAATGAGCATCTCCAATGAGCATCACCGCAGAGGAGCCAATCAGCTAGATGTTGCTGGGGCCACTGTGAGCCAATCATCAGCCGGCAGCTGAAAGTTTGCAGGCAGCTGGAAGTTTGCTGGGCCCCTTAGGCTGCAGCTATGAACAGGAGTTGTATGCACCATTCACTGAAGGTAGTTTTCAGTACTAGGAAACAAATATGTATTTCAGGTGGATGAATATTTATGACAATAATCTGGTGAAAAGTTGATTATAAATCCACATACTTGAACATGAATAAATTTAGGGAGTGCAAATAAGACATATATATTTCATATTTTGAAAAATCTGTAGAGTGTGTGTGTATACACACACACACACACACACACACAGATATTAAAATGTAGCAACATATATGCCAATCGAAATTCACCATGAAATACACATCATTCACAGATCCAAACATATTCAATTTACTTAACAGGGATTTATGTATAATGTTGTTCTACTAGGAGGCTCTCAGATAGTTTGAATTTCAGTTCCAACAGCGTTTACGAGGAGTGATCCCTTCTCAAAATTTGTATCTGCAAAGTCAGCCACCTCACAAGAATGTAGGTGTGATACCAGCTGGGATTCGATATGTGCATATAAAAATACATGTGCTGAATAGGCTACACACAAAGGGAGACAGGAATTCACATATTTGTTAACTTTAAAAACACATGGATATCTATTTCAATTAAAAATATACTGGATTTATAACACCTAACCTTTTTCATGCAAAAGGCAAGTTCAAGAATACACCATGCCTCTTCTGAACTGCTTGTATTTCAATTCTGATTTGGTTACTTTTCTGCATCATATTAGAATTAGTAGTCAGAGTGTAGTAGGGTATAAGTTAGTGTCAGGGATTCATTATTTCAAATGGAAAATTGGAAAATGAATCCAATGTGTATGCAATATGTGTTACACAAATAACTTCCCACTCTAATTCAGAAAATGGCTTGACATAACCTTCGCCCAAAGAAAGACAAAATTAGAGGAGAAGAGTCAGAAAATCTGTAAATACATAGATGGAATGGAAAATTCTCAGAAGTTTAAAACTTTTGAGGCTTTAGAGGAGCTTCCAAAACTTAGGGACAGGGTAAAACTCCACAAACATGGAACTCTACTGGCCTAAAGACTTCTGGAGATACTGACAATGAGGTTGGGCACTTGAAATATACGTTGTTGTCAGGAGCTTTAGCTTCCTTTTTAGTGAGAACATCAAAGCTGAGTCTGCATCTATGTGACCTGGAGGACATGGTTTCCTATTTTTCAATGAACATGAGGCAGCAGTGTTGAATTTTCTCATTGTAGCTAAACTGTGACCACTCAGGGCTAAGTGTCTCCCCATGTGGACTTGAAAGCCATTTGGTCATCCTCCAGTGTTCGTGTTATTTCTTGCTCCTGCACTGGGTGTTTTGTATTTGCTTCAAGGCATATAAGGAGTTCAACTGAGACACAGTCCTGGAGGGTGTCCTGTAATATGTGGGGGGTCAGGGTCTGCAGGAGAATGCAACAACCAGGCTTCTATCCAACATTGCTTGCCCCCTTGATCATAGCAAACAGATTGTGAACATTGCCCTGAAAACTCTCAATGTAACAATATGCCTTTATATACAAGGGTGTGCTGGCTGCACCATGTCATTCACAAGCCATTTGGAGCCAGTGTAAGATCCACATGACCCCACCACAGATGTTTTATCACACACCTGCACACCACTGCTCTAGGCCTACTACTCAGAAAGCTCCAACTTACTGACATCTCAGTTCTAGGCACTGTCTGGTACCCTCATGATCAGCAACAGGACATCCTAAGGTTCTCCAGTGCTACCTGGTCATGGAAATTTCAAAAATGAAGTTTTTGAAATTTCCTAAATGAAGTTGAAGGCACTGTGGGTTTCAATTCATTCAGGAACCATTAAATGATGAGGAAGCTCATTTCAATGAAAGCTCTGGAGAACTCTCAGATACAAGGCTTCCCAAAGAGTAGGCAAAAGGTCACATTGTGGTCTACAATGTGAGGTCCATGTGTGTTTTTACTCTCAACTACGGCTGCCAATCTTTCAGAATAAAATCATGGCATATCTTGGATGAGATTCCCAGTGCTCTGTGGAAAGCCCCCCTGGGCGTAGATCTCAGTTTCCAAGGACGACTCTCATGGGTGGACTCCTAAAATCCAAACACAATACATGGCAATACTTCTCTGAGGTCAGTTACAGAACACAGTCTCTAAGGGGAATCACACCTGAGTTCAATCCTAGGTGGACCCAGTCATCTCTTCCAAACGCCAAACAAATGACCACAATTAAAACCAAAACACTCCCACATGGCCCTTATCTTCTTCCAATAGACACACATAATAACCATTGGCTGGGGGTTTTCATGAGGGGCGCTGTGCAAGAAAGTGTCCAAAATAAACTTCCTTTCCCCTCATTTGCCTAAAGTCAGGGTGTCCTGGACACCCTTCCTGTTAACCATGAGTGATCAAATAGGACTGCTGTTAATACTGTTCCAATTCTCCAATTTGAGGCCTACTGGCTCTGGGGTTTAGATTCTTTATGTGAATTGGAGTTATGAGAAAACCCACGCATCTCTGGGCTAGCCTCTGCAGGGCTTTGAAGAACTCATTTGACCGAAAGATCCCGATTCACAATTGATAAAGGTCAGGATCCTTAGAGGAAGGTGAGAGACTTCATCCACAATGACTGCTCTTTTGGCCATTTTGGTTTTGGATACAGAAGAGATTTTTCTTTAGATCCCTCAGGTGCTGAAAATCTAACCACAGCATCACAGAGGGCAAAGAGGCTTATTCAGACCCATCCCATTTCAAAGCAATTAAGCAAAGAGCCACAGGTGATGCCCATTCATTACAATTTGAAAACTGTTTGCTTCAGCCTTCACCAAGGGGTGGCCTGAGGCAAAGACCTTCCTGACATTCATGGCAACAGAACAATAGGTAAGCAAAAGGCCCAAAGCAGGGTTTCCCACTGAGACTCTTCTGGTCACGCTGGTATCTGAGTTTTCTGAGATGCTCGCCATTTCCTTCAGCTATCCAGTACATGGCCATGTCACAGAGTTTGGTGGTGGTACATATCTTGAACACAAAACCATTTGCCCATTCTGGACAGTGCCCACAATTCAGGAAGAAAACAGAAACTTAAGGAGATAGGAGGTGTTGCCAATCGAAAAGTCAAACCGCAGTCCATTCACAAATTGGGCAGAATGAATGCTGGGAAGCTTTCTACTAGACAGGACACATCCATTGATACATTCTCTTTTCTAATGTCGACAACCACGGACACAGTGGGATACACAGACCTAGAAACACTCGCCTTGTCAAATGACTTACTAGAAATAGTCCACTCCAAACCAAACAAACTGCTTTTCCTATCAATTCTCAGAACATGTGACAAAGCCACAAACACACACCCACACCCACAAAGGCAACTTCTTTACCCAAGAAGGTCTGTGAATATCCGGAGTGTCCTCTGACTGGTTGGCCATTATTTGTTCCCCCAAAATGGCCTGTCCTGTCTCAGATCTGGTCTCCTTGGCCAACACTGTGAAGTTGTCAGGAGCCAGGGGTGAGCCACTACCTGCTTTTTCATGAAAGACCCCTCTCCAGAGCTTTCCTGGCATTTGGCCATCCTCATATCAGTAGGTACCAAAAAAGACTTACTCTGTTCTTGGTAAATCCAAATAAGTTAGCCCACTGGGACTGTGACTGGGACTGTCTCTGGATGCCAGGCTTCTTGGATCCCAAGTTCAGAGAGCTCCATCACCAATAAATTAGTAAGTTCACTTCCTTCAGGAACTGAATTATGACACTGCCTTGGCAACCACTTTGTTTTAACAGTAGCTTCGAAGGGTCTCATGTGATGGAGGCTGCCTCTACTTCCTGTGACAGTTTCACAAGTTAAAATGGTATATCAACCATAGGCACCTGGGAACAGCTCACCATACAAGCCTCGTTTGATCCGTCTTCTCTACATAAAGAAGAAAGTGGCTGATTCAGACAAATCCCTTCATTCTGAGCAGGTTGTTTGCCATGGAAGATAACTTTTGCTCTCTCAGGTCCTAAATAGCTGCATACATCTTCTCCAGGGATCATTTCTGCATGGACCTTGAGGTTCTCTGCCGGTGGAAGATCCCCTCTATTTCTGTATTGTAAGACAAACTCTGTCCCTGCTCTTCTGTATAGTTAGATTGAGGGAAAAGTGTATGGTAAGGCTTAATAACAGGTTCGATTTGGCTTAGGAATCATTCTGATTGATGAATAATGGTATTGGGTACCTGTGATATTTACAAGAATATACAAGTGAAATATAAGTATGAAAACAGAAATCTAGGTAAGATATGAAGCCCAGAAGAGCATTAGGCCCTTGATTGGGATACTTAGCTTTGAATTTTGTTCTGCACAGATGTGTCAGATAAATCGATATACCATGGCATAGGACCTTGTACCTTGGATGATTGAATGTTGAAGAGAACATCCAGTCAAACAGGGATAGTCGGTATTATTAGAAAGATAGTTGGTAGGTTTAGGAAGAAGGGTGAGTATAGGATTGGCAGCAAAAGTTCTTTAGCAATTGGATTTCAGATAGAGAGTGAATGTAAAAGTTAGTATATGTGAAGAGTCAGTCACAATGATGAACTGGGGAAAATATATAGGAAAGCAGATATGAATACAGACATTATGAAATCAGGCAAAGTATAAAGTCAGTGATAGGATTAGGCATTTTTTACAGGGTTGTTGTTGAATATATAATCTAAGGAAGAAACAAATATGTACTCAACAATAGGATTGACATTTGAGAGCATTAGGCAACCTGCACATAGATGTTTTTAGTAATCCATGCTCACTTTCCATTTAGGCTTTCGTACAATCAAAGTGTGACCTTTGCTTTTTTGTCGAGAATATTACTGTGATAAAATGTATATGGACATCAGGTGACATGAGTATTTCTTCCACCATTTCTGTGAGCAATATTTTGAAGACGTATAAATAAGTGTTGGGTGTAAAATTAGGTGTACCTGGAGTCTTTGGATATAGAGATAATGCATGAATAGACCATCCTGAGAATAAATAATATAACTGGTTCCAACTTTAAATAATTTTTTGAATTGATATCTGAAAATATACAGAAAATCTTATATTGCTATACAATCATTCATTCCATCCTGTTACATTCTAATGGTAATATGAGTGTTATGGTTTATCATGAAGAGTGTGTGAGTTTTGCTTCAAAAGTGATTGTGGAAGTCAAAAATAATGTGTTTGGCAAGAAGTCTCATGAAAAGACCAGTCAAGAGACCTGGAGGAATAAATGTGTTCTGAAGAAGGAATTGATTAAACATGAAAAAAAAATCTTATAAATTTGTGAAACTCTGGATGAAATATACATACTATGAGATATATATATATATATATATATATATATATATATATATATATATATATATATATATATATATTTGAATATATGTAGAATACATAGGTAAAATATATGTATGAAAACAGAAATCTAAGTAATATTTGAAGCCCAGAAGGGCATTGGTCCCTTGATTGGGACTACTTAGCTTTGAATTACTTTCTGCAAAATTGTCTCAGATAAATCCATATACAATGACATAGGACCTTGTACCTTGGATGATTGAATGTAGAAGCGAACATCCAGTCAAAAAGGGATAGTTGGTAGTGAAAGTTTAATAAAATAGGTACTTGTCACTTCCTGTGTTTCTATATGCTTAATAAAACACTGTTGAAATCTTGAGAATTGTTTGCTAATCTTGTTCCCAGAATGTGCTGTCCCCATCTGCCAAACTGCAGATTGTACTCCCTCACCCGGTTAAGCGCTAACCGCCCACTGACCCTTACCCATCAATAAACTTCCCTCCCTGCCCTCTCCAAGAAAAGTATATAAGCTCTGCTGAAGCTGTTCTCAGGACTCTCTGCTCTATTCAAGTGAACTCTGAGCCCCAGCATGCTGGACCCCCAGTAAATCCTTTGCTGTTGCATGTTAAAGTCTCTTGGTTGTCCCTTCCTCTGACACTAGCCCGACCTTTACTTATGGAGGTTCCACAGAGATCAAGCAGCGGTGGACGAGAGACCCCAATGGACCCCCCTCAGATAAGTAAGGCGCCTCTTTCTGGTTTCAGGTTTCAGGTTAGGGTTTGGCAAAATGGCTGTCAATGAAGAGTGTGAGCTCTCTCTGATGGTGGCTGACAGTCGTGTTACAGAACCACAGGCCACGTCCCTGGAGGACGCCTGAGAGGACTCGGGAAATTGAGGAACAATAGTCTCCTTGACTCAGTGATATTTTGTTTCTGATTCAGTATTGCCAGTCCATCGGATTTTGCCGGCTACTCAGTCATGGTCTCAGTGTTGAACGTCCATTGCCTGTCTTTATTGTCTTGTCTTGCCTGTGTCATGTGTCTTGCTTTCACTGTTTGTGTATCTCTCATTATGGAACAGAGCACTTCAATGCCTCTTTCCCTGACCCTTGATCACTATACCAAAGTCCGTTTAAGGGCTCAGAATCTCTTTATTTCAGTAAAGCCCCGGATGTGGCAGACTCTCTGTACCTCAGAATGGCCCACCTTTGGAGTCGGATGACCCCTAGAAGGATCTTTCTACTTCCCACTAATTTATAATTCAGAGATATTGTCTTTCAGCCGTGGCCAGATAGTCATCTGGATCAACAGCCATATATTTTAATTCAGCAGGACCTCTGCAAATTTCCTCCTCAATGGGTCAAGCCTTTCCTTGCCCCTGCCCCCACAATGACTCCTTCCCCCAGGAACTCACAAACACTCTGCTCCTCCTCCTCCTCCACACTCTGTTTTCCCTGTGTCACCAGATTTGAGTCTACTGGACTCTCCTCCCCCTCCTTATCCCCTGCCCTCATCCTCTAACCCCCAACACCCTCTAAGTGATACCCCTGCTGCTGACTCAGCCTCTCCTCCATTGAAGGAAGCTAAGCCGGCCCAGCGCCCTCCAGGTAATTCCCCTGCAGCACACACAGCACCTCCTCCCATGGAGGAAGCTGGCCCTGCTAAAGGATCTCGCTGGCGGTGAATGATTGAAAACCCTGGAACTCTTGGGATGCCTCCCCTTCAACCCTATGGACCAATGATTGACAATGGTATTGGGGGAAAATTCAAGCCTACCAGTATTGGCCGTTCTTCTCTTCAGACCTATGTAACTTAAAAAATTACAATCCCCCTTTTTCCGAGGACCCCACCCGGCTCTCAGGTGTGGTTGAGTCATTGATGTTTTCACACCAGCCTACTTCGGATGACAGCCAACAACTGCTAGGGACATTCTTCATGACAGAGGAAAAAAAGGGAATTCTCCAGGAAGCTAAAAAAAAATCCTTGGACCAGGTGTGCATCCGACACAACTTACCAACATAATCAAAGCCGGCTTTCCCTTGAACCGACCCAACTGGGACCCCAACACCTTTGAAGGTAGGGAGCATCTGTCCACTTATCGCCGGGCTCTAATAGTGGGTCTCCGAGCAGCCGCTAGTGACCAACTAATTTGGCCAAGGTAAGAGAGATTATCAGGGGCCTGATGAATCTCCCTCTATGTTTCTAGAGAGAATTATGGAGGCATATAGGAGCTATAATCCTTTTTATCGTCAGGCAGAGAATCAAAAGGCATCTGTCACGATGGCCTTTATTGGGCAAACTGCCCTGGATATTAAAACAAAGTTACAAAGCTTAGATTGATTACAAGATATGACTTTGAGAGATTTAGTCAGAGAAGCTGAGAAGGTATACTATAAGAGAGAAACTGAGGAAGAAAAGGGAGCAAATGGAGGATAAAAGAAACAAACGGCAGAGTAAGGCGTTGACTAAGGTCCAGGTCACAACAACAAATAGGCCAAAAATTAAGAAACAGGGAGACAAGAAGGTATACGTTGGCCCACGACAGAGGCCACCCTTGGCCTAAGATCAATGTGCCTACTCAAACAAAAAGGACACTGGGCCAAAATTGACATAGAAAGCGACAGCCACGCCAGCCAGCCATTCTGACTCTGGAGGATGACTAAGAAAGTCGGGGCTCAGATCCCCTCCCCGAGCTCAGAGTAACTTTTGAAGTGGAGGGGACCCCAGTAAACTTTGAAGTGGATACAGGGGCAATATACTGAGCCCATAAGGCCACATTGGGCCCTCTATCAAATAAAAAATCTCTATTTCAAGGGGCTAATGGCAGTAAATATCGGGCTTGGACAACTAAGAGGACAATGGACCTGGGAAAAGGAAAAATCCATCACTCCTTCCTAGTAGTCCCAGAATGCCTGGCCCCATTGATCGGCGGAGATCTGCTCACCAAGCTCTGGGCCAAAATAAATTTTAACCCTGAAGGCCCTTAAGTGGAATTTCTAAATCTTTCAGTAAAAACTCCAAGAGCCACGGCTCTAACTATGTCAGTAGAAAATGTACATCAACTCACTCACCTTGGTTCAAAGAAACTGCAGGCATTCCTGAAGGATCAAGAACAGAGTTTTCCACTAACAGACGCACAGTGAAGAAAATAACTGAATGGGTAACAAAAGCCTGTCGGGTTCATCAATTGGTAAATGCTTACCCTTCCAAGCTTCCTGTATGAAAGCACATACGAGGAACCAAACCAGGACAATACTGGGAAGTGGACATTACTGAAATAAAGCCAGCAAGGTATGGACTTAAATATCTCCTAGTCTTTGTAGATACATTTTCAGGATGCATTGAAGCCTTCCCCACAAAAAAAAAAAAAAAAGAAGAAAAAAAAAAAGAAAAGAAATAGCGCAAATTTTGGTCAAGAATATCCTAGAAGATATTTTTCCAAGATACAGCCTGCCTAAGTTAATAGGGTCTGATAATGGACCGGCGTTCATGGCCCAGGTAAGTCAGGGGTTAGCCAGGACCCTGGGGATTAATTGGAAGTTACATTGTGCTTATAGACCCTAGAGTTTAGGACAGGTAGAAAGAATGAACCAAACCATTAAACAGACCTTAACAAAATTAAACTTAGAGACCGGAATAAAAGATTGTACTATGCTCCTGCCTTATGCACTGTTAAATGAAGAAAATACTCACTCTGATTTTAGTGTAACCTCACCCCCTATGAAATTCTCTATGGTGCCCCTCCTCCAGTAAGGGACCTAACACCAACTCTAAGACCTTACAATCCCTTCCACACCAGCTTGCTTGACAGACTTAAAGCTCTTGAAAGAATTCAGTGACACCTGTGAAAACAGCTGGCCACTGCCTACCAAACTGGGGACGAGGGCACTCCACATCGATATCAAGTAAGAGACTTTGTCTTCGTAAGACGACATCAGGTGACATCGCTGGAACCCCGCTGGAAAGGACCATTCCAGGTGCTACTTATAACACCTACAGTGTTAAAGGTAGATGGAATCACTTCCTGGATCCATGCCTCTCATCTCAAGCCTGCGCCCTGTCCAGACATTGACTGGAAACTGGAATTGGCTGGAAACTGGAAAAGACTGGTAACCCTTTCAAATTGCACATTCGCCGTGTGGATAAGGCTATAGACTCTCCCCTTGACCACCAGTATTTCTAACCCACATCACCCCTTTCAGCAGCGATGGCTGATCACAAATCCTACTGGACAAGAAGTTTAATCAATCTTGCATACAGCCCCCTTAGGGACCTGGTGGCCATCTCTCCACCCAGACATTTGTCAGCTGGCTATATGTCTTTCCTATTCAGATATCCCTGAAGAAGAGGATCCCACTAAAATTCCATTGAATCCCTTCCGTATCATATGTAATGGAAACAAACATTATGGATGTAGGGACACGTGAGCCAGATGCAGGTCGGCTAGCCTAGATTACTATGTTTGCCCGGTGAACTATCAAAGCCACAAACAGCCATGGCTGTGTGTGGGAAAAGCCGACTTCTTCTGTAATCAAGGGGATGTGAGCATACAGGGGCTGCACGATGGAACCCAAACTCCTAATCAAATTCAGTACACAGCATTGGCCATATTACCAATAAGATAACCTAAATCGATGGCCCCCAGAGGGGTCTCTAGATCCTCAAATTCTGTGGAACCTTTTTAACTTTGGGAAGGGCTCAAAGGCGTGAAAAGAGATTCCCCTATGTGGAGGCCTTTTCTGTCCTTCGCTCACATCCTGAACTATGCTTCTCCAATAGATCCTCACCCTCAGCCTTCTGCTCTAGTCTCTCTGCTGTCACTCCCACCTCAACAACCTGATTTCTCCCATCCCGTTACTAGATCAACAACCCAAACATCCGCCGGTTCTCAGACCATTGCCCCCTTGCTGAGGTAGCAGGTACTTAGTTACCACTCTACCCACTCACTCCTCTCTTCTCCTGTCAGCACCCATACGGGGTTTCACCAGGTCCTTTTACCAGCTAACCTAAAGCTCAAAACAGCTGAGAAGACCCCTATCCAAGATGTAATAAAAATGGTCTTTAAAGTTGCTTTGTCATGACTGAAAACAGGTTACTAAGAATTTAAAGTTCCTCACAGGCTTTTTGGATACACACTCCCAACTTCCCTCTTTTCTACCTGTTCTACTGCTCAAGTTTTTGTTGCTAGAAAATCCCAAACCCCTTTCCCATTATTCTTTTACATCTCTCCGTACTCATTCTCAGATCCTCGGAACTGCTCTAAGTCCCGCCTTCCCTCTCTTTCCCCTCTGTTCCACACCCACAGAAAAGTCTTAACTGATCTTCTCCAGATGTCTTCACCATGGCTGACTTTAGGACGTTCAGCAAAAGAGTCCCTATAAAAGAGTTCAGTGTAGACAAACTTCCTGTTTTCATGTGGCCCTGTTCTACTTGGCCACTGGCTAAAACAATCAGTACTTGTAAGCTAGACACCCCCTTACTAGTTTTTCACAAAATATGTGAACAAGGCCTCTGACTTTGAGCTGGGGCTTCAAAGAGATGGCTACATTTCTATGATAAAGAAGTTACCAACTGGCTCCATGGTAATAGCTGGCAAGCGGAAAAAAGAAAGGGATGAAATATCTCTCCCCCTCCCAGGTGTCCTTGAAAAGTTAATTGGCTCAGAACAGAGGAAAAAAAACATAAAAAAACTGCTTTTTGTGAATTTCTGCTGACTGTGAACTTCTGAGCACATTCCCTTACATGTTGGGTACAAAATTCTGAAACTTCCTAAACTTGGGGTTCATGGGATTAATTGATTACAACAGAAGCAATGCCCTCTGAATCCGTTTGCAATCAAATAGGACTGTTTCCCTAGCTTTGGTGCTATCTTAGGTGCCTTGTCTTGACTGTTCCTACAACAGTATAATTCTATATACTTAAACATTTTTATGTTTTCATTAAATGGTCAACAGTGGTGATTAAATGTGTAATGGTGCAGAGGTTACCCAGAGTGCTCTATCATGATGCAGGTTCATTTGAAGATCAAACAGGGGGGCATACAAGCCGGTTCCACAGGGAACATATATCCCTCACTTCAGCCATCCTACAAGGAATACAAGTTGCTGCAGGGGAGGTCACAGGAACCACTGCCTTGGTCCATGGTACACAGCAAAATACCCAATTAGAAGCAGCAATAGACCAAAACTTAAAGATATTAGAAACCTCCATCACAGCTTTGTGGGAATCTTTAACCTCTCTCTCTCATGTTGTTTCATACAACAATCGAGGGTTGGACCTCCTCTTCATGAGAGAATGGTGCCTTTGTGCTGCATTGAGGGAAGAATGTTATTTTTATGGCAACAATACTGGAGTTGTAAAAAATTTATGAGTAAAATAAAAGGATGCCTTGAAGAGTGTCAACGAAAGAGAGAGGCCCAAAAAGGGTGGTTTGAGTCTTGGTTCACACAGTCCCCCTGGTTAACTATACGTTTATCAACCTTGGCCAGTCCAATAATAATACTCACATTCTTTCTAACTATAAAACCCTGTTTGCTCAACCATGTATTTTCATTTCTCCAAGCTCAAATTAGACAAGTTAAACTTATGGTAATACCCCACTAGCAGACATAGAATGTGACACCACTCCAATGATCACTTTTATGATTAAAAGTAGCCAGAAGAAGACGTGGGAAATGAAAGGTTAATAAAATGGTACTTGTCACTTCCTCTTTTTCTGTATGCTTAACAAAACACTGTTGAAATCTTGAGAACTGTTTGCTAATCTTGTTCCCAGAATGTGCTGTCTCCAACTTACAAAATATATAATGTACTCCCTCTCCCGGTTGCATGCAAACTGCCCACTCGCCCTGACCCATCAATAAACTTCCCTCCCTGCCCTCTACAAGGAAAACACATAAGCTCTGCTTAAGATGTCCTCAGGGCTCTCTGCTCGATTCAAGGGAGCTCTGAGCCCCAGCATGCTGGACCCCCAATAAACCCTTTGCTGTTCCATGAGACAGTCTCTTGGTGGTCTCTTCCTCCAACGCTCACCTGAACATTACTTGGATGATTGAATGTAGAAGAGAACATCCAGTCAAAAAGGGATAGTCGGTAGGATTAGGAAGATAGTCGGTATGTTTAGGAAGGAGAGTGAGTATAGGATTTGGAACAAAAGATTTTTAGCAATAGGGTTTTTGTTAGAGAGTGAATGTAAATGTGAGCACATATGAACCATCACAATGATGAACTGGGGAAAATATGTAGGAAAGCAGATATCAATAGAGACATTATGAAATCAGGCAAAGTATAAAGTGTGTGATAGAATTAGGCATTTTCAACAGGGTTGATTTTGGATATATTATCTTAGGAAGAAACGAATATATTGTCACAAATAGGATTGACTTTTGAGAGCATTAGGCAACCTGGACATGGATGTTTTTAATAATCCATGTTCACTTTACATTTAGGCTTTGGTAGAAACATAAGTGTGACCTTTTCTTTTTGTGTCCAGAATATTACTGGGTTAAATTGTATATGTAGATCAGGTGACATGAATATTTCTTCCACCATTTCTGGGAGCCATAATTTGAATACGTATAAATTAGTATTGAGTTTACAATGAGGTGTACCCTGTGTCTATGAATATAGAGACAATGCATGAATAGACAATACTGTGAATAAATAATATAACTGGTTCCACTTTAAATAATGGATTGATTTGATATCTGAAAATATATTAGAAATCTTATATTGATATACAATCATTCATTCCATCCAGTTATACATCTAATGGTAATATTAGGGTTATGGTTTATCATGAACGGTGTGTGAGTTTTGCTTCAAAAGGGATTATGGAAATCGAAAATAATGGGTTTGGTAAGAAGTCTCATGAAAACACCAGTCAAGAAACATGGAGGAATACATGTGTTCTGAAACAGAAAATTATTGAAAGTGAAGCACATACCCATGATTTTGCTAACTTGTGGATGAAATATATACTCTATTATGTGCATTACCTGAAGAAATAGTAATGTACCAGTGGCGAATAAGAATGAACATGAAAATACACATCATGTCCCATATGAATCTACTTGCATTAATGAGAAACTGGGTCAATTATTGTAGAAATATTAGGATATGTATGCACCATTCACTGAAGTTAGTTTTCATTACTAGGAAGCAAATATGTATTTCAGGTGGATGAATATTTCAGAGAATAACCTTTTGAAATGTTGACTATAAATCCACATACATGAATATGAAAAAATTTAGGGAGTGTATAATAAGGCATATATATTTTATATTTTAAAAAAATCTGGAGTGTGTATATATACACAGAGAGAGAGAGAGAGACATTAAAAAGTAGCAATATATATGCCAATCTAAATTCACCGTGATATATATATATATATATATCTTACACAGATAGAAAAATATTCAATTTACTGAACATGGATTTATGTATAATATTGTTCAACTAGGAGGCTCACACATAGGATGAATTTTCAAATCCCATAGCGTTTAGGTGGAGTGATCACTTCTCATCATTTGTATCTGTCAAGTCAGACACCTCACAAGAACATATGTGTGATACCAGGTAGTACTCTATATGTGCATATAAAAATAGATGTGCTCAATAGGTTACATAAAATGGGAGAGAGGAATTCACATATTTGTTAAATTTAAAAATACATGGAGAACTATTTCAATTTAAATCGACTAGATTTATAGCACCTACATTTTGTCATGCAAAAGCCATGTCCAACTATACACCATGCCTCCTCTGAACTGCTTGTATTTATATTCTGTTTGGGTTATTTTTCTCCATCTTATTAGGATTAGTAGTCAGAGACAAGTAGGGTATGGGTTAGTGTCACGGATTCAGTATTTCAAATGGAAAATAGGAAAATAAATCCAATGTGTATGCAAATATGTGCCACAAAAAATATTCCCACTCTCATCCAGAAAAATGCCTTGAAATTATCTTCGCCCCAGGTAAAACACAATTAGAAAAGAAGAGTTAGAAAATCTGTGAATACATATGTGGAATGGAAAATGTTCAGGAGTTCACAACCTTGGAGGTGGTAGAGGAGTTTCCAAAAGTAAGGGACAGTGTAAACACTCCACAATCATGGAGCTATGCTGGCCTAAAGACTTCTTGAGAAACTGCCTCTGAGTTTGGGCATTTGAAATATATGTTGTTGTCAGGAGCTTTAGCTTCCTTTGAAGTGAGACCATCAAACCTGGGTCAGTATCTATGTGACCTGGAGGACATGGTTTCTTATTTTCCGATGAACATGAGGCAGCAGTGCTGAAGTCTCTTTGTAGGTAAACTGTGGCCTCTTCGGGCAAAGTGACTCCCCGTGTGGACTTTGAAGCCATTTGGTCATCCTCCACTTTTCGTGGTGTTTTTTGCTGCTGCACTGGGAGTTTGGTATTTGATTCATGACATACAAGGAGTTCAACTGGGACACAGTGCATGAGGGAGTCTTGTAACGTGTGGTGGGTCAGGCTCTGCAGGAGAATGCACAAACTGGGCTTCTATCCCACATTGCTTGCCGCCTTGACCATAGCAACCTAATTCTGAACATTGCCCTGAAAACTCTGCATATAACAACATGCCTTTACATATAATGGTCTCCTGGCTTCATCAAGTCAGTCACAAGCCATTTGGACGCCAATGGCAGATCCACATGGCCACATCACAGATGTATTATCACACACCTGCCTACCACTGCTCTAGGCCCACTACTCAGCAGGCTCCAACTTACTGGCATCTCTGTTCTACACCATTTTCATGAAACCCAGTCAATCAAGGCACTGTCTGTTACACTCATGATCAGCAACAGGACATCCAATGGTTCTCCAGTGCCATCTGGTCATTTTGAATTTCAAAAATTTCATGGTGTTTATCTTTCCATTTTTCAAGAATGAAGTTGGAGGCACTTTGGGGTTTCCATTCATCCAGGAACCATTACATGGGGAGGAAGCTCATTTCAATGAAAGCTCTGAGGAACTCTAACAGGCAAGGCTTCCCAAACACTGGCCAAAAGGTCACATGAAGCCAGGCCCATTGAGGTCTACAACGTGAGGTCCATGTGTCTTTTGACTCTAACTATGGCTGCCAAGTTTTTCAGAATAAAATCATGTGATATCCTTGCTGAGATTTTCAGCTCTCTGTGGAAAGCCATCCTGGGCCTAGATCTCAGGTTTCAAGGGCAACTCTCATGTGTGGCCTCCTACAATGCCAACACAATTAATGGCAATATTTCTCTGAGGTCAGTTCCAGAACTCAGTCTCCAAGGAGAATCACACCAGAGTTCAAGCCCATGTGGACCCTGTCATCTCTTCCAACCGCCACACAAATGACCACAATTAAAACCAAAACATTCCCACATGGCCCTCATCTTCATCCATATAGGCACTCATCATAAACTCTGGCTGGAGGTTTCCATGAGGGATGCAGCCCAAGACAGTGTCCAAAATATCCACCATTGCCCCTCATTTGTCTAAATTTAGGGTGGTCTAGAAACCCTTTCTGTGAACCAAGAGTGATCAAATAGGCGTGCCGTTAATACTGCTCTGCTTCTCCAATTTGAGGCCTACTGACTGTCAGGTATAGATTGTTTATGTGATTTGGCATCATGAGAGAAACCAAGCACTTATGCAGGACTTTGAATAACTCATTTGACCTATAGGAATCCTATTCTCACTTGATGGACGTCAGGAACCTAACAGAGGAAGGCAAGAGACTTCATCCACAATGACTGATCCTTTTGCCATTTTGGTTTTGGATGCACACATGGGATCTTCTTTAGATTTATCAGGAGCTGAGAATCTTAGCCACAGCCTCAACCAGGGAATAGTGTCTGATTAAGACACATCCCTTTCCAAAGAAATTAAGCAAAGAGCCACAGGTGATGCCCATTCATTTCCATTTGAAAACTGTTTCTTCAGGCTTCAAAAAGGGGTGGCCTGAAACAAAGACCTTCCTGACATTCAAGGCAACAGAACCATAGGTAAGCAAATGGCCCAAAGCAGGGTTTCTCCAATGAGACTTTACTGGTCACACTAATATCTGAGATGTTCCCATTCCCTTCAGCTATCAAGAACATGGCCATGTCACAGAGCATGGAGGTTGTACATATCTTGGACAATAAATCATGAGCTCATTCTGGAGAGTGGCCAGAATTCAGGAAGAAAACCGGAACTTAGGAAGTTAGTAGTTGTTTCCTATCCATAAGACAAGCCACAGTCTATTCATCACTTATGAACGATGAATGCTGGGAAGCTTTCTACTAGACAGGACACCTCCATTGATGCATTCTCTTTTCTAATGTCTAAAACCATGGACACAGTGGATACACAGACATGGAAACACTCGCCTTGTCAAAAGAGTTACTATCAACAGTAGACTCCAAAGCAAACGAACCACCTTTTTTACCTATTCGCAGAATATGAGACAAAACCACAAACTCACACCCACACACATAAAGTCACCTCATTCCCAAAAGTGGATCTGTGACTATCTGGAGTGTCCTCTGACTGGTGGGCCATACTATGTTCCTCTCGAAATGGCCTTTCCTCTCTCAGATTTTGTCTCCTTGGCCAACTCTGTGATGCTTTGAGGAGCCTGCAGTTAGCCACTACCTGCTATCTCAGGAAAGGCCTCTCTTCAGAGCTCAATTGGCATTTGGCCATCCTCAAATCAGTAGGTACCAAGAAGGTCTGAATCTGTACTTGGTTAATACAAACAAGTGAGCCCACTGGGACTGGGACTGGGACTGGCTCTCGGTGCCTGGCTTCTTGCATCACAATTTCAGAGAGTTCCATCACCAAGGAAGTTAGCTAGGACACTTCCTTCAGGAACTGAATGAGGTCACTGCCTTGGCAACAACTTTGTCCTAACCGTTGCTTCCAAGGGTTCCATGAGATGGAGGCTGCTCCTACTTTGTGTGACAATTTGACTTGTTACAATGGTATATCAAAATAGGCACCTGGGAACAGCTCTCCACGCAGGCCTGCTTAGGTCCATCTTCTCTACATTAAGAAGAGAAAGGCTGATGCATACACATCCCTTCGTCCTGTTCAGGTTGTTTGCCATGAAGATGGATTTTGCTCTCTCAGATCCTTCATAGCTGCCTACATCTTCTCCAGGGATCATTTCTGCATCGAACTTTGAGGTTCTCAGCAGTTGGAAGATACCCTACATTCCTGTATTGTAAGGCGAACTCTGTCCCTGCTCTTTTGTAATTTTAGATTGAAGCAACAGTGTATGGTTAGGGTTAATAACAGGTTCGATTTGGGCAAGGAATCATTATGCGGGATGAATAATGGTATTGGGAACCTGCAATATTTATAGGAATATAGAGATGAAATATAAGTATGAAAACAGAAATCTAGGTAAGATTTGAAGCTCAGAAATGCATTGGGCAACTGATTGCTATACGTAGCTTTGAATTACGTTCTAGATACATGTTTCAGAAAAATCGATATACAATGGCATAGGATCTTGTACCTTGGATGATTGAATGTAGTAGAGAACATCTACTCAAAAAGGGATAGTCGATAGGATCAGGAACATAGTCAGTATGTTTCGGAAGAAGAGTGAGTATAGGATTTGGACCAAAGTTCATAAGCAATAGGGTTTCGGTTAGAGAGTGAATGTCAATGTCAGCACATGTGAAGGGTCAGTCACAATGTTGAACTGGAGAAAATATGTAGGAAAGTAGATATCAATAGAGGCATTAGGAAATCAGGCAAAGTACAAAGTGAGTGAAAAAATTAGACATTTTCAATGGTATTGAGGTTGAATATATAATCTTAGGAAGAAACAAATATGTAGTCACCAACAGGATGATCATTTGAGAGCATTAGGCAACCTGGACATGGATGTTTTTAGTAATCCATGTTCAGTTTCCGTTTAGGCTTTGTTACAGTCATACGTGTGACTTTTGCATTTTGTGTCCAGAATACTACTGTGATAACATGCATATGTAGATCAGGTGACATGAGTATTTCTTCCACCATTTCTGGGAGCAATATTTTGAAGATGTATAAATTAGTATTGGGGGTACAAAGAGGTGTAACCTGTGTCTATGAATATAGAGATAATGCATGAATAGACCATACTGTGAATAGATAATATAACTGGTTCCACTTTACAAAATGTATTGAATTGATATCTGAAAATATATAAGAAATCTTATATTAATATAAAATCATTCATTCCAACCAGTTATACATCTAATAGTGATATTATAGTTATGATTTATCATGCAGTGTGTGTCCGTTTTGCTTCAAAAGTGATAAAGGAATTCGAAAATAATGTGTTTGGAAAGAAATCTCATGAAAAGATCAGTCAAGAAACATGGAGGAATCCATGTGTTCTAAAGCAGGAAGTGATTGAAAGTGAAACAAATGCCTATAAATTTGCTAACCTGTGGAGGAAATATATATCCTATGATGTGCATAAACTGAAGAAATTGTAATGTCCCAGTGTTGAATAAAAATGAACATCGATAAACACATCATGTCCCATAGGCATCTACTTGCATTGATGATAAACTGTGTCAGTTACTATAGAAATATTAGGATTTGTATGCACCATTCACTGAAGTTAGTTTTCAGTACTAGGAAACAAATATGTATTTCAGGTGGATGAAATTTTTTGAGAATAATCTTGTGAAAAGTTGATTATAAATCCACATTCATGAACATGAATAAAATTAGGGAGTGTATATAAGACACATATATTTCATATTTTGAAAAATAGAAGGAGAGAGTGTATATATATATATATATATATATATATATATATATATATGTATATATATATATATATATATATATATGTATATATATATATATATATACACACACACAGACACACACACATACACACCCAGAAACATTAAAAATAGCAATATATGCCAATCAAAATTCACCATGAAATATATATCATCCACAGATCCAAAAATATTCATTGTACTGAACATGGATTTGTGTATAATTTTGTTCAACTAGGAAGCTCACCCATAGGTTGAATTTTCAGTTCCAACGACATTTAGAAGGAGTGATCTTTTCTCTCAATTTGTATCTGCCAAGTTAGCCACCTCACAAGAATGTACGTGTAGTACCAGGTAGGATTCTCTATGTGTATATAAAAATATATTTGCTGAGTAGGCTACAGAGAAAGAGAGACAAGAATTCACATATTTGTTATCTTTAAAACCACATGGACAACTATTGCAACAAAAAATTGTCTAGATTTATAACCCCTAACCTTTAAAATGCAAAAGGCAAGTCCAACTATACACCATGCCTCCTCTGAACTGCTTGTATTTCTATTATGTTTGGGTTATTTTTCTGCCTCATATTAGGATTAGTAGTCAGAGACTAGTAGGGTGTGGTTTAGTGTCAGAGATAAAGTATTTGAAATGGAAAATTGGAAAATGAACCCAATATGTATGCAAATATGTCCTACACAAAAGTCTTCCCACTGTCATCCAGATAAATCCTTTGACATTACCTTCACCCCATGTAAGATGCAATTCGAAGAGAAGAGTTAGAAAATCTGTGAATACATATCTGGAATGGAAAATGCACAGGAGTTCACAACCTTGGAGGTGGTAGAGGAGTTTCCAAAAGTAAGTGACTGTGTAAACACTCCACAAACATGGAACTCTGCTGGCCAATAGCCTTCTTGTAAAACTGCCTCTGAGTTTGGACACTTGAAATATATCTTGTTGTCTGGAGCTTTAGCTTCATTTCTGGTGAGACCATCAAACCTGGATCTGCATCTATGTGACCTGGAGGACATCGTTTCTTATTTTCCATTGAACATGTGGTACCAGTGTTGATTTCTCTCTTTGTTGGTAAACTGTGGCCACTGGAAGCTTATTGTCTCCCTGAGTGGACTGTGAAGCCATTTGGTCATCCTGCCCTTTTTGTGGTGTTTCTTTCTTTTTTTTTTAATCTTATTTTTTTATTGGTTGTTCAAAACCCTACAAAGCTCTTGACATATCAAATTTCATACATTAGCATACATTAGCTTCAAGTGAGTTATGAACTCCCTTTTTTGCCCCAAGTACAGATTGCAGAATCACATGGGTTACACATCCACATTTTTACATAATACCATAATAGTAACTGTTGTATTCTGCTACCTTTCCTATCCTCTACTATCCCCCCTCCCCTCCCCTCCCATCTTCTCTCTCTACCCCTTCTACTGTAATTCATTTCTCACCTTGTTTATTTTCCCATTCCACTTACAACCTCTTATATGTAATTTAGTATAACAATGAGGGTCTCCCTCCGTTTCCATGCAATTCCCCTTTTCTCTCCCTTTCCCTCCCACCTCATGTATCTGTTTAATGTTAATCTTTTCTTCCTGCTCTTCCTCCCTGCTTTATTCTTAGTTGCTCTCATTTTATCAAAGATGACATTTGGTATTTGTTTTTTAGGGATTGGCTAGCTTCACTAAGCATAATCTGCTCTAGTGCCATCCATTTTCCTGCAAATTCCAAGATTTTGTCATTTTTTAGTGCTGCGTAATACTCCATCGTGTATAGATGCCACATTTTTTTAATCCATTCATGCATTGAAGGGCATCTGGGTTGGTTCCACAATCTAGCTGTTGTAAATTGTGCTGCTATGAACATCGATGTGGCAGTATCCCTGTAATACGCTCTTTTAAGGTCTTCAGGGAATAGTCCGAGAAGGGCAATAGCTGGGTCAAATGGTGGTTCCATTCCCAGCTTTCCCAGGAATCTCCATACTGCTTTCCAAATTGGCCACACCAATTTGCAGCCCCACCAGCAATGTACAAGAGGACCCTTTTCTCACTCCAGTAAGATTGGCAGCCATTATGAAATCAAACAACAACAAGTGCTGGCGAGGTTGTGGTGTTTCTTGATGCTGCAATGGGAGGTTGGTATTTGCTTCATGAAATACAAGGAGTTCAACTAGGATATAGGGCTGGAGGGAGTTCTGTCACGTGTGTTGGGTCAGGGTGTGCAGGAGAATTCACCAACCAGGGTTCTATCCCACATAACTTGCCCCCTTGACCATAGCAACTTGATTGTGAACATTGCCCTGAAACCTCTCCATATAACAAGATACCTTTTCATATAATGGTCTGCTGGCTGTACCAAGTCAGTCACAAGCTATTTGGAAGCCAATGGCAGATCCACATGGCGACACCACAGTTGTATTATCACACACCTGCCCACCACTGCTCTAGGCCCACTACTCAGCAGGCTCCAACTTACTGGCATCTCTGTTCTGCACCATTTTCATGAAACCCAGTCAATCAAGGCACTGTCGGTAACACAACAATCAAGCCACTGTCTGCAACAGAACATCCAATGGTTCTCCAGTGCCACATGGTCATTGGGAATTTCAAAAATATCATGGTATTTATCTATCCATTTTTCAAAATGAAGTTGGAGGCACTTTGGGGTTTCCATTCTTCAAGGAACCATTACATGGGGAGGAAGCTTATTTCAATGAAAGCTCTGAGGAACTCTAACAGGCAAGGCTTCCCAAACACTGGCCAAAAGGTCACATGAAGCAAGGCCTATGGAGGTCTACAATGGGAGGTCCATGTGTCTTTTGACTCTTAACTATGGCTGCCAAGTTTTTCAGAATAAAATTATGCGATATCCTTGCTGAGATTTTCAGTTCTCTGAGGAAAGCCATCCTGGGCCTAGATCTCAGGTTTCAAAGGCAACTCTCATGTGTGGCCTCCTACAATGCCAACACAATTAATGGCAATACTTCTCTGAGGTCAGTTCCAGAACTCAGTCTCTAAGAGGAATCACCCCTGAGTTCAAGACCATGTGGACCCTGTCATCTCTTCCAACCGCCACACAAATGACCACAATTAAAACCAAAACATTCCCACATGGCCCTCATCTTCAGCCGTATAGACACTCATCATAAACTCTAGCTGGAGGTTTCCATGAGGGGCGCAGCCAAAGACAATGTCAAAAATATGCACCCTTGCCCCTCATTTGTCTAAATTCAGTGTGGCCTGGACACCCTTCCTTTGAACCAGGAGTGATCAAATAGGCCTGCTGTTAATGCTGCTCTGCTTCTCCAATTTGAGGCCTACTGACAGTCAGGTATAGATTCATTATGTGATTTTCCATCATGAGAGAACCCAAGTACTTCTGCAGGATTTGAATAACTCATTTGAACCATAGGAATCCTATTCTCACTTGATGGAGTTCCGGAACCTATCAGAGGAAGGCAAGAGACTTCATCTACAATGACTGATCTTTTTGCCATTTTGGTTTTGGATGCACACATGGGATCTTCTTTACATCTATCAGGAGCTGAGAATCTTAGCCACAGCCTCAAACAGGGCCTAGTGTCTGATTAAGACACCATCCTTTTCAAAGCAATTTAGCAAAGAGCCACAGGAGATGCCCATTCATTTTCATTTGAAAACTGTTTCTTCAGGCTTCACAAAAGGGTGGCCTGAGGCAAAGACCTTCCTGACATTCAAGGCAATAGAACCATAGTTAAGCAAATGGACCAAAGCAGGGTTTCTCCACTGAGACTTTACTGCTCATACTGATGTCTGAGTTTTCCGAGATGTTCCCATTCCCTTCAGCTATCAAGAACATGGACATGTCACAGAGCTTGGAGGTGGTACATATCTTGCACAATAAATCATGAGCCTATTCTGGAGAGTGGCCAGAATTCAGGAAGAAAACAGGACCTTAGGATGTTAGTAGGTGTTTAAGATCCATAAGGCAAACCACAGTCCATTCATCAATTGGGCAGGATGAATGCTGGGAAGCTTTCTACTAGACAGGACACCTCCATTGATGCATTCTCTTTTCTAATGTCTAAAACCACGGACACAGTGGATACACAGACATAGAAAGTCGCCTTGTCAAAAGACTTACTAGAAACAGTCGACTCCAAACCAAACCAACCACCTTTCCTACCTATTCTCAGAACATGAGACAAAACCGCAAACTCACACCCACACACTAAGGCACCTCCTTCCCAAAAGTAGGTCTGTAACTATCCGGAATGTCTTCTGACTGGTGGGCCATACTATGTTCCCCACAAAATGGCCTCTCCTGTCTCAGATCTTGTCTCCTTGGCCAACTCTGTGATGCTTTGAGGAGCCAACCGTTAGCCACTACTTGCTATCTCAGGAAAAGCTTCTCTTCAGAGCTCTACTGACATTTGGCCATCCTCACATCAGTAGGTACCAAGAAGGTCTGATCTGTACTTGGTAAATCCAAACAAGTGAGCCCACTGGGACAGGGACTGGGACTGGCTCTCGGTGCCTGGCTTCTTGCATCAAAATTTCCGAATGTTCCATCACCAAGGAAGTTAGGTAGGTCACTTCCTTCAGGAACTGAAAGTGGTCACTGCCTTGGCAACAACTTTGCCCTAACCGTTGCTTCCAAGGGTTCCATTAGATAGAGGCTGCCCCTACTTCCTTTGAAAATTTGACTAGTTTCAATTGTATATCAAAATAGGCACCTGGGAACAGCTCTCCATGCAGGTCTGGTTAGGTCAATCTTTTCTACATTAAAAAGAGAGAGGCTGATGCATACACATACCTTTTTCCTGTCTAGATTGTTTGCCATTGAATATGGCTTTTGCTCTCACAGGTCCTTCATAGCTGCTGACATCTTCTCCAGGGATTATTTCTGCATCGAACTTTGAGGTTCTCAGCAGTTTGAAGATACCCTACATTCCTGTATTGTAAGGCGAACTCTGTCCCTGCTCTTTTGTAATTTTAGATTGAAGCAACAGTGTATGGTTAGGGTTAATAACAGGTTCGATTTGGGTAAGGAATCATTATGCGGGATGAATAATGGTATTGGGAACCTGCAATATTTATAGGAATATAGAGATAAAATATAAGTATGAAAACAGAAATCTAGGTAAGATTTGAAGCTCAGAAATGCATTGGGCAACTGATTGCGATACGTAGCTTTGAATTACGTTCTAGATACATGTTTCAGAAAAATCGATATACAATGGCATAGGATCTTGTACCTTGGATGATTGAATGTAGTAGAGAACATCTACTCAAAAAGGGATAGTCAATAGGATCAGGAAGATAGTCAATATGTTTCGGAAGAAGAGCGAGTATAGGATTTGGACCAAAGATCTTTAGCAATAGTGTTTCCGTTACAGAGTGAATGTCAATGTCAGCACATGTGAAGGGTCAGTCACAATGTTGAACTGCGGAAAATATGTAGGAAAGTAGATATCAATAGAGACATTAGGAAATCAGGCAAAAGTATCAAGTGAGTGAAAAAATTAAACATTTTCAACAGTTTTGAGGTTGAATATATAATCTTAGGAAGAAACAAATATGTAGCCAGCAATAGTATTGACATTTGAGAGCATTAGGCAACCTGGTCAGGGATGTTTTTAGTAATCCATGTTCAGTTTACCTTTAGGCTTTGGTACAATCATACGTGTGGCTTTTGCATTTTGTGTCCAGAATATTACAGTGATAACATGCATATGTAGATCAGGTGACATGAGTATTTCTTCCACCATTTCTGGGAGCAATATTTCAAATATGTATAGATTAGTGTTGGGGGTACAACCAGGTGTACCCTGTGTCTATGAATATAGAGATAATGCATGAATAGACCATACTGTGAATAAATAATATAACTTGTTACACTTTAAACAATGTATTGAATTGATATCAGAAAATATA
This sequence comes from Callospermophilus lateralis, assembly GCF_048772815.1. Taxonomy (NCBI): domain Eukaryota; kingdom Metazoa; phylum Chordata; class Mammalia; order Rodentia; family Sciuridae; genus Callospermophilus; species Callospermophilus lateralis. Next base: position 937,379 of record NW_027513404.1, read on the forward strand.
TAAAAAATCTTTTATTGATATATAATCATTCATTCCAACCAGTAATACATCTAATGGTGATATTACAGTGATGGTTTATCATGAAGTGTGTGTCCGTTTTGCTTCTAAAGTGATAAAGGAAATCGAAAATAATGTGTTTGGATAGAAGTCTCATGAACAGACCAGTCAAGAAACATGGAGAAATACATGTGTTCTGAAGCAGGAAGTGATTGAAAGTGAAACAAATGCCTATATATTTGCTAACCTGTGGAGGAAATATATATCCTACGATGTGCATAAAATGAAGAAATTTTAATGTCCCAGTGTTGAATAAAAATGAACATCAATATACACATCATGTCCTATAGGAATCTACTTGCTTTGATGATAAACTGTGTCAGTTACTGTAAAAATATTAGGGTTTGTAAGCACGATTCACTGAAGTTAGTTCTCAGGACGAGGAAACAAATATGTATTTCAGGTGGTTGAATGTTTCTGAGAATAATCTTATGAAAAGTTGATTTTATATCCACATACATGAATATGAATGAATTTAGATAGTGTTTAATAAGACACATGTTTTTCATATTTTGAAAAATCTAGAGAGTATATATATATATATATATATATATATATATATATATATATATATATATACACATATAAAACTCATGGAGAAATATTACAATGAAAATTTGACAAGATTTATAACACATACCCTTGATAAAGCAGAAGGCAATTCCAAGTATACACCATGCCTCCTATTAAAGGCCTGTATTTCTATTCTGTTAGTTTTCTTTTTATCCATCATATTAGCATTAGTAGTCAGAGTCTATTAGGGTATGTGTTAGTGTCGGGGATCAGTATTTCAAATGAAAATAGGAAAATAAATCTAATGTGTATGCAAATATGTGCTACACAAAAATCTTGCCACTCTCATCCAGAACAATTCCTTTACATTAACTTCACTCCAAGTAAGACACAATTAGTGGAGAGGAGTTCGAAAACCTGTGATTACATATGTGGAACTGAAAATGTTCAGGAGTTCACAACATTGGATGTGGTAGAGCAGTTTCCAAAAGTAAGGGAGAGGTTAAACACTCCACAAACTTGGAGCTCTGCTGGCCTTAAGACTTCTTGAGAAAATGCCTCTCAGGTTGGGAACATGAAATATATGAAGTTGTCAGGAGATTTAGCTTCCTCATTGTGACACCATCAAATGTGGGTCTGCATCTATGTGACCTGGAGGAAATGGTTCCTTATTTTCTAATGAACATGAGGCAGCAGTTCTGAATTCTTTCTTGGTAAACTGTGGCCACTGGGAGTTAAGTGTCTCCCCGTGTGGTCTGTGAAGCCATTTGGTCATCCTCCATTTTTGTGGTGTTTCTTACTGCTGCACTGGGAGTTTGGAATTGGCTTAATGAAATACAAGGAGTTCAACTGGGACACAATTCTGGAGGGAGCTCTGACACGTGTGATTGGTCAGGGTCTTCAGGAGAATGTTCGAAACATGGGTCTATCCCACATAGCTTTCCCCTTGACTATAGCAACCGATTCTGAACATTGCCCTGAAACCTCTCAATAAAACAAGATGCCTTTACATATAAGGGTCTGCTGCCTGCACCATATCAGTCACAAGCATTTTGGAAGCCAAAGGCAGATCCACATGGTCCCACCACAGATATTTATTCACAAATGTATAGTCCACTGCTCTAGCCCCAATACTCAGCAGGCTCCAACTTACTGACATCTCGGTTCTATACCATTTTCATGACAACCAGTCAATCAAGGAACTGTCTGGTACACACATGATCAGCAACAGGACATCCAAAGTTTCTCCAGTGCCACCTGGTCATGGAAATTTCAAAAATTTCATGGTATTTGTATAGCCATTTTTCAAGGATGATGTTGGAGGCACTGTGGGTTTCAATTCATTCAGTAACCATTTAATGGTGAGTGTGCTCATTTCAATGAAATCTCTGAAGAATTCTCACAGGCAAGGCTTCCCAATGAGTGCCCAAAAGTTCACATGAAGCCAGGCTCATTGAGGTCTACAATATGAGGTACATGTGTGTTTTGAGTCTCAACTATGACTTCCAAGTCTTTCAGTAAAAAAATCATGTGTTACCCTGGCTGAGATTCCCAGTGCTCGGTGGAAAGCCACCCTGGGCCTAGATCTCAGTTTCCAAGGGCTAATCTCATGTGTGGCCTCCTATAATCCCAAAACAATTCATGGCAATACTTCTCTCAAGTCAGTTCCAGAACTCAGTCTCTAAGGAGTATCAGAGCAGAGTTCAAGCCCTGGTGGACCAAGTCATCTCTTCGAAACACCACACAAATGACCACAATTAAAACCAAAACACTCCTACATGACCCTCATCTTCTTCCATAAAGACACTCATCATAACATATGGCTGGAGGTTTCCATGAGGGGCACAGCCCAAGACAGTGTCCAAAATAAGCTCCCTTGCCCCTCATTTGCCTAAAGTCAGGGTGGCTTGGACACCCTTCTTGTGAACCAGGAGTGATCTTTAAGGGTAAAAGAAATTGAAATTAAAGTGTAAAAGTTAAAGTGTAAAAGACCGGGTTTGAAAAGTTTCTAAGATTCAAGGCCTGATTTAAAATGTAAAGGACCAGGTATTGTTAAGTTCCTATGCTACATGAAAAATCTGAAATTCCTGTTACTTGTAGGACAATTTCTGGACTGCCCAGTAAATATTCCCCCTGATCGCCTGGTTGTTTAATAACCTAGGACCCTGTGTGGCTTGGCACATATGCATCGCAGGGCCTAATCTAATCAATTTGAATCTGTACCCCGCTGTAGAACTGACCTATCCCTCCTGCCTGACATGTTCCCACCAATGAATGAACTAATCATGTTTAGGATTTGTTGTTTGATTTTCCCGCAGTGTATGATGATTTGTTAAAAGATACTGTGATATATGTAAAGTCTCGCCCTCCCCAAAAAGTGTACTTAAGCACTGCTCATCCTCAGCTCGGAGATCTGGGCTGCTCTCCCTTCTTGAGTGACCACGGAGCCCTAGCATACTGGATTGGATCCTCAATAAATGTCTTTTGCTGTTGCATGAGCCGTGGTCTCATACATGAACATGAATGAATTCAAGGAGTGTATAATAAGACACATATATTTCATATTTTGAATAATCTATAGAGTGCAGATTTTTCACAAAACACATACAGAGATATTAAAAAGTAGCAATATATATGCCAATCAAAATTCATCATGAAATACATATCATACACAGATCCAAAAATATTTATTTTACTTAACATGGATTTATGTGTAATGTTGTTCAACTAGGAAGCTCACGCATAGGTTGAATTTTCAGTTCCTACAGCGTTTAGGAGGAGTGATCTCTTCTCACAATTTGTATCTGCCAAGTAGGCCACCTCACAATAATGTACGTGTGGTACCAGGTAGGATTCTATTTGTGCATATAAAAATACATGTGCTGATTAGGCAACAGAGAAAGGGAGACAGGAATTCACATATTTGATACCTTTCAAAACACATGGAGAACTATATCAATTAAAAATTAACCAGATTTTTAACAACTACCCTTTATCATGCAAAAGGCAAGTCCAACTATACACCATGCCTCTTCTGAACTGCTTGTATTTCTATTCTGTTTGGGTTATTTTTCTCCATCATATTAGCATTAGTAGTCAGAGTCTAGTAGGGTATGCGTTAGTGTCATGGATTCAGTAATTCAAATGGAAATAAAGGAAAATGAATCCATTGTGTATGCAAATATGCGCTACAAAAAAACTTTCCACTCTCATTCAGAGCAATGCCTTGACATTACCTTCATCCAAGTAAGACACAATTAGAGGACAAGAGTTAGAAAATCTGTGAATACATATCTGGAATGGAAAATGCTCAGGAGTTCACAAGCTTGGGCATTTTAGAGGAGTTTTCAAACTTAAGGGACAGGATAAACAGTCCAAATTCATGGAACTCTGCTGGCCTAAAGACTTCTTGAGAAACTGCCTCTGAGGTTGGGCACTTGAAATATATGTTGTTTTCAGGAGCTTTAGCTTCCTTTGTAGTGATACCATCAAAGATGGGTCTTCATTTATCTGACCTGGAGGACATGGTTTCTTATTTTCCAAAAGAACATGAGGCAGCAGTGCTCAATTCTTCCTTTGAAAGTAAACTGTGGCCACGGAGGGGTAAGTGTCTCCCCGTCTTGACTGTGAAGCCAATTGGCCATCCTACAATTTTCGTGGTGTTTCTTGCTGCTGCACTGGGTTTTTCCTTCATGAAATACAAGGAGTTCAACTGGGACACAGTGCTGGAGCGAGTTCTGTCACGTGTGGAGGGTCAGGGTCTACAGGAGAATTCACCAACCAGACTTCTATCCCACATAACTTGCAACATTATCCATAGCAAACTGATTCTGAACATTGTCCTGAAACCTTTACATATAACAAGATGCCTTTACAGATAAGGGTCGGCTAGCTGCACCATGTAAGCCACAAGCCATTTGGAAGTCAATGGCAGACCCAAATGGCCCCACCACAGATGTTTTATCATACACCTGCACACCACAGCTCTGGGCCCACTTCTCAGCACTCTCCAACTTACTGGCATCTCTGTTCTACACAATTTTCATGAAATCGAGTCAGTCAAGGCACTGTCTGGAACACTCATGATCAGCAACAAGACATCCAAAGGTTCTCCAGTGGCACCTGGTCAGGGGAATTTCATGGTATTTATAGAGCCATTTTTCAAGGATGAAGTTGGAGGCACTGTGGGTTTCAATTCATTCAGGAACCATTAAATGTTGAGGAAAATCATTTCAATGAAAGCTCTAGAGAACTCTCACAGGTAAGGCTTCCCAAAGAGTGGCCAAAATACACATATATTTCATATTTTGAAAAATCTTGACAGTATATATATATATATATATATATATATATATATATATATATATATACAAACACACACAGACATTAAAAACTAGCAATATATATGCCAATCGAAATTCATCATGAAATATATATCATCCACGTATCCAAAAATATTCATTTTACTGAACATGGATTTATGTATAATGCTGTTCAACTAGGAAGCTCACCCATAGGTTGAATTTTCAGTTCCAACAGCGTTTAGGAGGAGTGAACTTTTCTCACAATTTGTATCTGCCAAGTCAGCCACCTCACAAGAATATATGTGTGATACAAGGTACAATTCTATATGTGCATATAAAAATACATGTGCTGAATAGGATACAAAGAAATGGGGGAGACAGGAATTCACATATTTGATAAGTTTAAAAATACATGGACAACTCTTTCAACAAAAAATTGACTAGATTTAAAACTCCTTCCCTATATAATGGAAAAGTTAATTCAATGGTACACCATGCCTCCTCTGATATGTTTGTATTTCTGTTCTGTTTGGGTTATTTTTCTCCATTACGTTAGGATTAGTTGTCAGAGTCTTGTAGGGTATGGGTTAGTTTCAGGGATTCAGTATTTCGAAAGGAAAATTGGAAAATGAATCCAATGTGTATGCAAATATGTGCTACACAAAAATCTTCCGACTCTCATCCACAACAATGCCTTGACCTTAACTTCGTCCCAAGTAACACATGTAGAGGAGATGAGTAAGAAAATCTGTGAATAAATATCTGGAATTTAATATGCTCAGGAGTTCAAAAACTTGCAGGTAGAAGGCGAGATTCCAAAAGTAAGGGACAATGTAAACACTCCAAAAACATGGAGCTCTGCTAGCCTAAAGGCTTCTGGAAAAACTGGCTCTGGTGTTGGGCTCTTGAAATATATGTTGTTGTCAGGAGCTTTAGCTTTTTTTGTAGTGAGACCATAAAAGCTGGGTCTGCATCTATGTGACCTGGAGGAGATGCTTTCTTATTTACCAATGATCATGAGGCAGCATTGCTGAATTCTCTCTTTTGGGGTCAACTGTGGCCACTTGGGGCTAAGTGTCTCCTCATGTGGACTGTGAAGCCATTTGATCATCCTCCAATTTTTGTGATATTTTTTGCTGCTACACTGGGAGTTCAGTATTTGCTTCACGAAATACAAGGAGTTCACCTGGGACACAGTGCTGGAGGGAGTTCTGTCACGTGTGGTGGGACAGGGTCTGCAGGAGAATGCACAAACCAGGCTTCTGCCCAACATAGCTTGACCCCTTGACCATAGGAACCTGATTCTGAACATTGCCCTGAAACTTACCCATATAACAAGAATCATTTACATATAAGGGTCTGCTGGCTGCACCATGTCAGTCACAAGCCATTTGGAAGCCATTGAGAAATCCACATGGAAGCACCACAGATGTTTTATCTCACACATGCCCACCTTTGCTCTAGGCCCACTATTCAGCAGGCTCCAACTTACTGGAATCTCTGTTCTACATCATTTTCGTGAAACCCAGCCAATCAAGGCACTGTCTGGTACACTCATGATCACCAACAGGATATCCAATGGTTCTCCAGTGCCTCCTGGATATGGGAATTTCAAAAATTTCATGGTATTTATCGAGCCCATCTTTCAAGGTTGAAGTTGGAGGCACTGAGTGTTTCATTTAATTCGGTAACCATTAAATGGTGAAGAAGCTCATTTCAAAGAAAGATCTGGAGAACTCTCACTGCCAAGACTTCCCAAAGAGTGGCCAAAAGGCCACATGAAGCCAGGCCCATTGAGGTCTACAATGTGAAGTGCATTTGTGTTTTGACTCTCAACTATTGCTGCCAAGTGTTTCAGAATAAAATTATGTGATACCTTGGCTGAGATTCCCAGTGCTCTGTGGAAAGCCACACTGGGAATAGATCTCAGTTTCCAATGGTGACTCTCATGCGTGGCCTCCTAATATCCCAACACAATTCATGGCAATACTTCTCTGAGGTCAGTTCCAGGACTCAGTCTCTATAGGGTATCACACCAGAGTTCAAGCCCAGGTGGACCCAGTCATCGCTTCCAACTTCCACACAAATAACCACAATTAAAACCAAAACACTCCCACATGGCCCTCATCTTCTTCCATATAGACACTCCTCATAACCTCTGGCTGGATGTTTCCATGAGGGGCGCAGCCCAACACAGAGTCCAAATAACCTCGCTTGCCCGTCATTTTCCTAAAGGCAGGGTGGCCTGTACACCCTTCCTGTGAACCACAATGGATCAAAAATGCCTTCCTTTAATACTGCTCTGCTTCTCCAATTTGAGGCCTACTGACTGTCAGGTATAGATTCTTCATGTGATTTGGAGTCATGAGAAAACACAAGCATGTATGGGATAGCCTTTGCAGGGCTTAGAAGAACTCATTTGATTCAAAGGATCTCTATTCTCACTTGATGGTGGTCAGGAACCTAAGAGAGGAAGGCGAGAGACTTCATCAACAATTACTGATCTTTTTCCCATTTTGGTTTTGGATGCACACATGGGATCATTCTTTAGATGCATCAGGTGCTGAGAACCTAAGCCACAGCCTCACACAGGGCCAAGAGACTGATTCCGACACATCCATTTCCAAAGAAATTAACAAAGAGCCACAGGTGATGCCCATTTATTTCCATTTTAAAACTGTTTTCTTCAGGCTTCACAAAGCGGTGTCTTGAGGCCAAGACCTTCCTCACATTCAGGGGAAGAGAAGAATTGGTTAGCAAAAAACCCAAAGCAGAGTTTCTCCACTGAGGCTTTCCTGGTCACACTGATATCTGAGTTTTTTGAGATGCTAGCCATTCCCTTTAGCTATCCATTACATAGCCTTGTCACAGAGCTTGGAGGTGGTACATATCTTGGACACAAAACCATGAGCCTATTCTGGAGAGTGGCCAGAATCAGGAAGAAAACAGGAACTTAGGAAATTAGTAGGTGTTGCCCATCCATAAGGGAAGCCACAGTCCATTCATCAATTGGGCAGAATGAATGCTGGGTAGGTTTCTACTAAACAGGACACATCCATTGATGAATTCTCTTTTCAAATGTCTACAACCACAGACACAGTGGGATACACAGACATAGAAACACTCACTTTGTGAAACGACTTACTAGGAACAGTCCACTCCAAACCAAACAAACCGCCTTTTTTACCTATTCTCAAAAAATGAGACAAAACCACAAACTCACACCCACACCCACAAAGGCACCTCCTTCCCCCAAAGAGGTCTGTGACTATCCGGAGTGTCCTCTGACTTGTGGGCCTTATTATGTTCCCTGAAATGTTCTGTCCTGTCTCAGATCTGGTCTTTTTGGCCAAATCTGTGAAGTGGTCAGGAGCCAGCTGTGAGCAACTTCCTGCTTTCTCAGGAAAGGCCCCTCTTCTGAGCTCTCCTGAAATTTGGCCATTCTCACATCAGTAGGTACCAAGAAAGACTGACTCTGTTCTTGGTAAATCCAAATAAGTGAGCCCACTGGGAATGGTACTGGGACTGCCTCTGGTAGCCTGGCTTCCTGGATCCCAAGTTCAGAGAGTTCTATCACCAAAGAAGTGAGGAAGGTCACCTCCTTTGTGAACTGAATGAGGTCACTGCTTTGGAAACCACTTTGTCCTAAAATTTGCTTCCAAGGTTCCCATGAGATGGAGGCTGCCCCTATTTCCTGTGATACGTTCACAACTGAGGATTGTATATCAACCATAGGCAGCCGGGAACAGCTGTCTACACTGGACTGGTTTGGTCCATCTTCTCTACATTAAGAAGAGTGAGGCTTATTCTGACACTTCCCTTCATCCTGACCGGGTTGTTTGCCATGGAAGATTACTTTTGCTCTCTCAGGTCCTTCATAGCTGCCTACATCTTCTCCAGGGATCATTTCTGCATGGAACTTTGAGGTTCTCAGCAGGTGGAAGATCCCCTACACTCCTGTATTGGAAGACTAATTCTGTCCCTCCTCTTCTGTAAAGTTAGATTGAGGAAACATTGTATGGTTAAGGTTAATAACAGCTTCCATTTGGGTAAGGAATCATTCTCTTGGATGAATAATGGTATTGGAATTTTGCGATATTTTCAAGAATATATAGGTGAAATATAAGTATGAAAAAAGAAATCTAGGTAATTTTTGAAGCAAAGAAGGGAATTGGCCCCACTATTGGGATTCTTAGCTTTGAATTATGTTCTGCACAGGTGTCTCAGATTAATTGATATACAATGGCATAGGACCTTGTCTTTTGGATGATTGAATGTCGAAGAGAAAATCCAGTCCAAAAGGGATAGTTGGTGGATTAGGAAGATATTCAGTAGATTTAGAATGAAGAGTGTGTATAGCATTTGGACCAAAAGATCTTTAGCAATAGGGTTTTGGGTAGAGAGTGAAAGTAAATGTCAGCACATGTGAAGAGTCAGTCATAATGATGAACTGGGGAAAAAATACAGGAAATCAGATTTCAATAGAGACATTAGGAAATCAGGCAAAGTATAAAGTGAGTGATAGGATTAAACATTTTCAACAGGGTTGAGGTTGAATATGTAATTTCAGGAAGAAACAAATATGTAGTCACCAATAGGATTCACTTTTGAGAGCATTAGGCAACCTGGACATGGATTTTTTTTAATCCATGCTCAATTTCCATTTAGGATTTGGTACAATCATAAGTGTGACCTTGCTTTTTGTTTCCACAATATTACTGTGATTAATGTATATATAGATCAGGTGACATGAGTATTTCTTCCACCATTTCTGGGAGCAATATTTTGAAGACATATAATTTAGTATTGTGGGTACAAATAGGTATACTCTGTGTTATATGAATATAAAGATAATGCATGAATAGACCATACTGTGAATAAATAATATAACTTGTTCCAAATTTAAATAATGGATTGAATTGATATCTGAATATATACTGGAAATCTTATATTGATATTCATACTATCATTCCAACCAGTTATACATCTAATGGTAATATCACTGTTATGGTTTATCATGAAGTGTGTGTGAGCTTTGCTTCTAAAATTATTATGGAAATTGAAAATAATGTGCTTGGAAAGAAGTCTCATTAAAAGAGCAGTCAAGAAACCTGGGGGAATACATATGTTGTGAAGCAGGAAGTAATTGAAAGTGAAAAAAATGCCTATAAATTTGTGAATTTGTGAATGAAATATGTATTCTATTATGTGCTAAAACTGAAGAAATATTAATGTACCAGTTTTGAATAAAAATTAACGTCAAAATACATATCATGTCCCATAGGAATCTACTTGCATTGACGTTAAACTGAGTCATTTACTATAGCAATATTAGGATTTGTATGCACCATTCACTGAAGTTAGTTTTCAGTATTAGGAAACAAATATGTATTTCAGGTGGATTAATATTTCTGAGAACATTCTTATGAAAAGTTGAATATAAATCCACATTCATGAACATCAATGAATTTAGGGAGTATATAATAAGACACATACATTTCATATTTTGAAAAATCTGGAGAGTTTATACATATATATATGCACACACACACACACACACACACACACACGTATACATTAAAAAGTAGCAATATATATGCCAATCGAAATACATCATGAATTATATATCATCCACAAATCCAAAAATCTTCATTTTTCTGAGCATCGATTTATGTATAATGTTGTTCAATTAGGGAGCTCACCCATAGTTTGAATTGTAAGTTCCAACAGCATTTAGGAGGAGTGATCCCTTCTCACAATTTGTATTTGCAAAGTCAGCAACCTCACAAGTATGTACATGTGATACCAGGTAGGATTCTATATGTGAATATAAAAATGCATGTGCTGAATAGGGTACAGAGAAATGGAGACAGGAATTCTCATATTTGTTAACTTTAAAAACACATGGAGAAGGGAGGGGCAGAGCCGCCAACCGCATCTGTAAGGTAGGCGGACCTGCGAGCCACCCGTAGAACAGGCCTAGCGGCCCGCCATCGTGAAAGACACATCACCCTGGTTGGGGGTTGGGCAGAGCCACTGCATGCCTGCAAGGAACGCGGACATGCGACCCACAGGCAGAACAGGCCCAGACACCCGCAGAGGGGCAGAGACACCCCTTGTGACTTCAAGATAGGTGAACCTGCGACCCACCGGCTGAAGCGGCCCAGGTGCCTTCAGAGGGGCAGAGCCGGCCCCCGCGCCTGCGAAGTAGGTGGACCTGCGAACACCGACAGACCAGGTGCTAGGCCCCGCCAGGGTGCTAGACACATAACCAGGTTTGGGGAGGGGCCGAGCCGCTGTCCGTGCCTGCAAAGCAGGTGGACCTCTCACCCAGAGGCAGAACAGACCCAGCGACCTACCAGCGTGGTAGACACATCGCCCCGGTTTGGGGGGGTGCAGAGATGCCACTCACGCCTGCAATGTAGACAGCCCTGCAACCCACAGACAGAAGAGGCCCAGCGGAGCGCGGAGGGGCAGAGCCGACGCCTGTGCCTGCAAGGTAGCTGGACCTGTTACCCACTGGCTGAACAGGACCAGCACCCGCAGAGGGGTAGATCAACTGCCCGCTCCTGCAAGGTTGGCAGACCAGCTACCAAGAGGCAGAACAGGCCCAGCGGCGTGCTGGTGTGGTAGGCACATTGCCCCAATTGGAGGAGGGGCAGAGCCGCTGCTTACGACTGTGAGGGAGACTTTTCAAGAATACAATAGCAATATAAACATTTAGGGGTAAAATTCAATAACACAAAAGTTTCACCAAGCCGAAAAAAACGTGAACAGTAGGGAAAGACAAGGAAAGAAAGGACCACAAGCAACGCAGGTCAACTCAACATTAGAAGAGGTAATATCTGCAGCATATGGAATGTCAGATAAAGAATCAGGATATACTTGCTTCAGATGATCTGGAGTCTCCAGGGAGACATTAGACAGCAAAATCAGACAATGAAAGATCACTTTGACAATGAATTACATAAACAAATCCAAGAAGCAAAAGATCAACTATACAGGGAGATAGAGGTTATAAAAAACACACAAACAGAAATCATAGAAATGCAGGAAGCAATAAACCAACTTAAAAACTCAATTGAGAATACTACCAGCAGAGTAGATCACTTAGAAGATAGAACATCAGACAATGAAGACAAAGTATTTCAACTTGAAAAGAACATAGAAAGCTCAGCAAGACTGTTAAGAAACCATGAGCAGAACATCCAAGAAATATGGGATAACATGAAGAGACCAAACTAAAGAGTAATTGGGATACAGGAAGGTATACAGGTCCAAACCACAGGAGTGAGCAATCTATTCAATGAAATAATATGAGAAAACTTTCCAGACATGAAGAATGAGACAGAATCCCAAATCCTAGAAGCCTACAGGACGCCAAATGTGCAAAATCATAAGAGATAAACACCTAGACATATTATAATGAAGATGCCAAACATACAGAATAAAGAGAGAATTTTAAAAGCTACAAGAGAAAGGAAGCAGATTACATTTAGGGGTAAACCAATCAGGATAACAGCTGATCTTTCAACACAGACTCTGAAAGCTAGAAGATCCTGGAATAACATTTTTCAATCACTGAAAGAAATTGGGTTCCAACCAAGAATTGTGTATCCAGCGATTTTAAGCTTCAGGATGGAAGATGAAATTAAAACCTTCCATGATAAACAAAAGTTAAAAGAATTTGCAGCTAGAAAACCATCTCTTAAAAAGATCCTTGGCAAAATATTATAGGAAGACGAAATGGAAAATAACAATGAAAACCAACAGTGGGAGGTAGTACAGTAAATGGGCGAAAAATAATCAAAGAGAAAAACAAACCATGTTTAGTAACATAAATAAACAAATATGGCTGGAAGAACAACCCATATTTCAAAAATAACCCTAAATGTTAATGCCTTAAACTCACCAATTAAGAGACACAGGCTAGTAGAATGGATCACGAAAGAAGACCCAAAAATTTTCTGCCTACAGGAGACATATTTGATAGGAAAAGACATATATAGACTAAAGGTGAAAGGTTGGGAGAAATCATATCACTCATATTGACTTCGGAAACAAGCAGAAGTGTCCATACTCATATCAAATAAAATAGATTTCAAGACAAAGTTAATCAAAAGGGATAAAGAGGGACACTACATATTGCTCAAGGGAACCATACACCAACAAGACATAACAATCATAAATATATGTGCCCCAAACAATGGTTCAGCTATGTTAATCAAACAAACTCTTCTCAAGTTCAAGAGTCTGGTAGACCACCATACAATAATCATGGGAGATTTCAACACACCTCTCTCACTACTGGACAGATATTCCAAACAAAAGTTGAATTAGGAAACTATAGAACTCAATAACACAATTAATAACCTAGACTTAATTAACATATATAGAATATACCACCCAACATCAAGCAGTTACACTGTTTTCTCAGCAGCACATGGATACCTCTCAAAAATAGATCATATATTATGTCACAGAACAACTCTTAGACAATATAAAGGAGTATAGATAATACCAGGCATCTTATCTGATGGTAATGGAATGAAACTGAAATCAACAATAAAAGAAGGAAGGAAAATTCATGCATCACTTGGAGAATGAACAATACGTACTGAATGATCAATGGGTTATTGAAGACATCAAGGAGAAAAATAAAAAAAATTCTTAGACATAAATGAAAAAGACAGACAGAACATATCAGAATCTATGGGACACATTGAAAGCAGTTCTAAGTGGAAAATTCATTGCTTGGAGTTCTTTTTTTTAAAAAAAGAAAAAAAAAACAACAACAAATAAATGATCTCATAGTTCATTTCAAAATCCTAGAAAAAGAAGAGCAAAACAACAGAAAAAGAAGTAGAAGGCAAGAAATAATTAAAATCAGAGCTGAAATTAATGAAATCGAAACAAAAGAAACAATTGAAAAAATTGAAAATACTAAAAGTTGAAAACTTAATAAAATCGACAGACTTTTAGCCATGTTAATGAAGAGAAGAAGAGAGGGAACTCAAATTACTATCATAAGGGATGAAAAAGGCAATATCACAACAGACACTTCTGAAATACAGAAGATAATCAGAAATTATATTAGAAGATAGTGAAGGCATCAATAAATTTCTTAAGTCATATGATCTGCCCAGATTGAGTCTGGAGAATATAGACAACCTAAGCAGACCAATATCAATTGAGAAAATAGAAGAAACCATCCAAAGACTACCAACTAAGAAAAGCCCAGGACCGAATGGGTATACAGCAGAGGAGGCCAATATCACCCTGATTCCTAAACCAGACAAAGACCCTTCAAAGAAACAAATGTACAGACCAATCTCTCTAATGAACCTAGATGCAAAAATCCTCAATAAAATTCTGGCGAATCAGATACAAAAACATATTTAAAAAATTGTGCAACATGATCAAGTAGGATTCATTCCTGGGATACAAGGCTGGTTCAATATACGGAAATCAATAAATGTTATTCACCACATCAATAGACTTAAAAATAAGAACCATATGATCGCCCCAATAGATGCAGAAAAAGCATTCAATAAAGTACAGCATCGCTTTATGTTTAAAACTCTAGAAAAACTGGGATAACAGGAACATACCTCAATATTGTAAAAGCAATCTATGCTAAGCCTCAGGCTAGAATCATTCTGAATTGAGAAAAAATTGAAGGCATTCCCTCTAAAATCTGGAAGAAGACAGGGATGCCCTCTCTCACAATTTCTGTTCAACATAGTTCTCGAACACTGGCCAGAGCAATTAGACAAATGAAAGAAATTAAAGGCATAAAAATAGGAAAAGAAGAACTTAAATTATCACTATTTGCAGATGACATGATTCTATACCTAGTAGACCCAAAAGGGTCTACAAGAAACTATTAGAGATAATAAATGAATTCAGCAAAGTGGCATGATATAAAATCAACAATCATAAGTCAAAAGCATTCCTGAATATCAGCAACAAATCCTCTGAAACGGAAATGAGGACAACCACTCCATTGAGAGTATCCTCAAAAAAAATAAAATAAAATATTTGGTTATCAACGTAACAAAAGATGTGAAAGACTTACACAATGAAAACTACAGAACCCTAAAGAGAGAAATAGAAGAAGATCTTACAAGATGGAAAAATATACCCTGTTCATGGATAGGCAGAATTAACATCATCAAAATGGCGATATTACCAAAAGTTCTCTATAGGTTTAATGCAATGCCAATCAAAATCCCAACGGCATTTCCTTTAGAAATAGATAAAACAATTATGAAATTCATATGGAATAATACAAGACCCAGTATAGCAAAGACAACTCTAAGCAGGAAGTGTGAATCAGGCGGGATAGCGATACATGTCCTCAAACTATACTACGGAGCAATAGTAACAAAAAGAGAATGGTACTGGTACCAAAACTGGAGGGTGGACCAATGGTACAGAATAGAGGACACAGAAATCAATCCACAAAATTACAGCAATCTTATATTTGATAAAGGAGCTAAAAGCATAAACTGAAGGAAGGATAGCATCTTCAACAAATGGTGCTGGAAAAACTGGAATTACATATGTAAGAAAATGAAACTGAATCCCTTTCTCTCGCCATACACAAAAGTTAACTCAAAATGGATCAAGGAGCTTGATATCAAATCAGCGACACTGCGTCTGATAGAAGAAAACTTTGGCTATGATCTACATACTGTGGGGTCGGGCTCCAAATTCCTCAATAGGACACCCATAGCATAAGAGTTAATAATTAGAATCTACAAACAGGACTTACTCAAACTAAATAGATTTTTCTCAGAAAAAGAAACAATAAGAGAGGTAAAAAGGGAGCCTACATCCTGGGAACAAATCTTTACTCCTCACACTTCAGATAGAGCCCTAATATCCAGAGTTATACAAAGAACTCAAAAAATTAAACAATAAGCAAATGAATTACCCAATCAACAAATGGGCCAAGGACCTGAACAGACACTTCTCAGAGGAGGACATACAATCAATCAATAAGTACATCAAAAAATTCTCACCATCTCGAGCATTCAGAGAAATGCAAAACAAAGCCACCCTAAGATACCATCTCACTGCAGTAAGCTTGGCAGCCATTATGAAGTCAAACGACAACAAGTGCTGGCGAGGATGTGGGAAAAAGGGTACACCTGTACATTGCTGGTGGGACTGCAAATTGGTGCAGCAAATTTGGAAAGCAGTATGGAGATTTCTTGGAAACTTGGGAATGGAACCGCCATTTGACCCAGCAATTCCCCTTCTCGGTCTAATCCCTATAGACCCAAAAATTGCATGCTACAGGGACACTGATAAATCTATGTTCATAGCAGCACAATTCACAATAGGAAGACTGTGGAACCAACCTAGATGCCCTTCAATAGATGAATGGATTAAAAAAAAAGTGGCATTTATACACAATGGAGTATTACTCTGCATTAAAAATGACAAAATCATACAATTTGCAGAGAAATGGATGGCATTAGAACGTATTATGCTACGTGAAGATAGCCAATCACTAAAAAACAAATGCCAAATGTTTTCTTTGATATAAGGAGAGTAACTAAGAACAGAGTTGGGAGGAAGAGCATGAGAAGATGATTAATATTAAACAGGGGTGAGAAGTGGGAGGGAAAAGGAAAGAGAAGGAAAATTACATAGAAATGGAAGGAAACCCTCATGGTTATACAAAATTAAATACAAGATGAAGTGAGGGGAAAGGGGACAAAAACAAGTGGAAGAAATGAATTACAATAGATGGGGTAGAGAGAGAGGATTGGAGGGGCGGGGATGGGAGATAGTAGAGGACAGGAAAGGCAGCAGAATACAACAGACACTAGTATAGCAATATGTAAAATAGTGGATGTGTAACTGATGAGATACTGCAATCTGTATACGACGAAAAATGGAAGTTCATAACCTACTTGAATCAAAGTGTGAAATATGACATGTCAAGAACTATGTAATGTTTTGTAGAACCAACAATAAATATTAAAGGAAAAAAAACACATGGAGAACTATTTCAATGAAAAATTGACTAGGTTTATAACACCTACACTTTATCATGCAAAAGGCAAGTCCAACTATACACCATGCCTCTTCAGAAGTGCTTGTATTTCTATTCTGTTTGGGTTATTTTTCTTCATCATATTAGGATTAGTAGTCAGAGTTTGGTAGGGTATGCGTTAGTGTCAGGGATTCAGTCTTTGGAATGGAAAATTGGAAAATGAATCCAATGTGTATGCAAATATGTGCTACACAAAAATCTTCCCACTCTCATCCAGAACAATGCCTTGACGTTACCTTCACGCCAAATAAGAAACAATTAGAGGAGAAGAGTTAGAAAATCTGTAAATACATATCTGGTATGGAAAATATTCAGGAGTTCACAAACTTGGAGGTGGTAGAGGAGTATCCCAAAGTAAGGGACAGGGTAAACACTCCACAAACATGGAGGTCTGCTGGCCTAAAGACTTCTAGAGAAACTGCCTCTGAGGATGGGCACTTGAAATATATGTTGTCAGTAGCTTTAGCTTCCTTTGTAGTGAGATCATCAAAGCTGGGTCTGCATCTATGTGACCTGGAGGACATTCTTTCTTGCTTTCCAATACACATGAGGCAGCAGTGCTGAATTCTCTCTTCGTATGTAAACTGTGGCCACTGGGGTCTAAGTGTCTCCCTGTGTGGACTGTTAAGCCTTTTGTTCATCCTCCATTTTCGTAGAGTTTCCTGCTGCAGCACTGAGAGTTTGGTAATTGCCTCACAAAATACAAGGAGTTCAACTGGAACACAGTCCTGGAGGGAGTTCTGTCATTTGTGGTTTTTCAGGGTCTACAAGAGAATGCACCAACCAGGCTTCATTCCCACATAACTTGCCCCCTTCTCCATAGCAACCTGATTCTGCACATTGCCCTGAAAACTATCCATTTAACAAGACACCTTTACATATAAGTGTCTGGTCACTGCACCGTGTCAGTGACAAACCATTTGGAAATCAATGGCAAAACCACATGGCGCAACCACAGATGATTTATCACACACCTGCACACCACAGCTCAGGGCCCACTACTCAGGAGGGTCCAACTTAATGGAATCTCTGTTCTACACCATTTTCATAAATCCCAGTCAATGAAGGCACTGTCTGGTACACTCATGATCAGCAAGAGGTGCTGACAATTTAAGCCACAGCCTCACACAGGGCCCAGAGTCTGAATCAGACATAACCATTTCCAAAACAATTCATCAAAGAGGCACAGGTGATGCCCATTCATTTCCATTTGAAAATTGTTTTCTTCTGGCTTTATAAAGGGGTGGCCTGAGGCAAAGAGGTTCCTGACATTCAGGGCAACAGAACAATAGTTAAGCAAAAGGCCCTAAGCCAGGTTTCACCATAGAGACTTTCCTGGTCACACCAATATCTGAGTTTTCTGGTGTGCTCGCCATTCCTTTCAGCTAACTAGTACATGGCCATGTCACAGAGCTTGGAGGTGGTACATATCTTGGACAAAAAACCATGAGCCTTTCTGGAGAGTTGCCAGAATTCAGGAAGAATTCAAGAACTTAGGATGATACTAGGTGTTGCCCATGGATAAGTCAAGCCTCAGTCCATTCATTAATTGGGCAGGATGAATGCTGTGAAGCTTTCTAATAGACAGGACACACCCATTGAGCCATTTTCTTTTCTAATATCTACAACTAAGGACACAGTGGGATACACAGACATAGAAACAGTCTCCTTGTCAGATGACTTACTAGAAACAGTCCACTCCAAACCAAACAAACCTCCTTTTTTACCTATTCTCAGAATATGAGACAAATCCACAAACTGACATCCACACACACAAAGTCACCTCCTTCCCCAAGTATGTCTGTGACTATCCGGAGTGTCCTCTGACTAGTAGGCCATAGAATGTTCCCCAGAAATGGCCGGTCCTGTCTCAGATCTGGTCTCCTTGGCCAATTCTGTGAAGTTTTCAGGAGGCAGTGGTGAGCCATTTCCTGCCCTCTCAGGAAAGGACCCTCTTCAAAGCTTTCTTGGCATTTGGCCACCCTCACATCAGTAGGTACCAAGAAAGACTGACTCTTTACTTGGTAAATCCAAACAAGTGAGCCCACTTGGACTGGGACTGGTACTGGCTCTTGGTGCCTGGCTTCCTGGATCACAAAATTCAGAGAGTTTCATCATGAAAAAAAGTGAGGTGAGGTCACTTTCTTCAGAAAATGAATGAGGCCACTGTCTTGGCCACCACTTTGTCCTAACAGTTGCTTCCTAGTGTCTCAGGAAAAGGAGGCTGCCTCTATTTCCTGTGACACTTTCACAAGTTAGAATGGTATAGAAACATAGGCACCTGGGAACAGCTCTCCACACATGCCTGGTTTCATACATCTTCCCTACATTAAGAAGAGATAGGATGATTCAGACACATCCTTTCATCCTTATCGGGTTGTTTGCAAAGGAAGATGACTTTTGCTGTCTCAGGTCCTTCATAGCTGCCTACGTCTTCTCCAGGGATCATTTCTGCATGGATTTTGAGGTACTCAGCAGGTGGAAGATCTCCTAACTTCCTGTATTGTAATACTAACTTTGTCCCTGCTCTTCTGTAAAGTGAGATTGAGTGAACAATCTCAGTTTACAGAATGGTTAGGGTTAATAGTATGTTCGATTTGGGTTATGAATCATTTTGCTGGATGAATAATGATATTGGGAACCTGTGATATTTACAAGAACATGGAGGTGAAATATAAGTATGAAAACAGAAATCTAGGTAATATTTGAAGCCCAGAAGGACTTTGGGCCCTTGATTGGGATACTTAGCTTAAATTATGTTCTGTGTGACCTTTGCATTTTGTGTCCAGAATATTAGTGTGATAATATGTATATGTAGCTAAGGTGACATGAGTATTTCTTTCACCATTTCTGTGAGCAGTATTTTGAAGACTTATAAATTAGTACTGGGGATACTATTAGGTTTACCCTGTTTTGATGAATATAGAGATGATGCATTAATAGACCATACTATGAATAAATTATATAACTGGTTCCAAATTTAAATAATGGATTGTATTGATATCTTAAAATATATAGAAAATCTTATATTGATATACATACATTCATTCCAACCAGTTATATATCTAATTGTAATGTTAGGGTTATCATTTATCGTGAATAGTGTGTGAGTTTTGCCTCAAAAATGATTATGGAATTGAAAATAATATGTTTAGAAAGAAGTCTAGTAAAAAGACCAGTCAAGAAACATGGAGGAACATATGTCTTCCGAAGGAGGAAGTGATTGAAAGTGAACCAAATGTTTATAAATTTGTGAACTTGTGAATGAAAGGAAATATCTTATGATGTCCATGAACTGAAGAAATAATAACGTACCAGGTTTGAATAAAAATGAACTTTAACAAACACAATAGAGACATTAGGAATTCTGGCAAAGTATAGTTCACAGTGAAAGGTTAATTAAATAAGTACTTGTCACTTCCTGTTTTTCTGTATGCTTAACAAAACACTTTTGAAATATTGAGAACTGTTTGCTAATCTTATTCCCAGAATGTGCTGTCCCCAATTGCCAAACTGCAGAATGTGCTCCCTCAACCGGTTGCACGCAAACCACTCACTCGCCCGGACCCATCAATAAACTTACCCCCCTGCCCTCTCCAAGGAAAATATATAAGCTCTGCTTAAGCTGTTCTCTGGGCTCTCTGCTCTATTCAAGTGAGCTCTGAGCCCCAGCATGCTGGACCCCCAATAAACCCTTTGCTTTTGCATGAGACAGTCTCTTGGTGGTCTCTTCCCCCGATTGACACCGGACCTTTACATATGGAGGTTCCACTGAGATCCGGCAGCGGTGGACAAGAGACCCCAACGAACTCCTCTCAGGGTAAGTAAGGTGCCTCTTTCTGGTCAGGTTTCAGGTCAGGGCTTGGCAAAATGGATGTCAATGAAGAGCGTGAGCTCTCTCCAACGATGGCTGACAGTCATGTCACAGAGCCACAGGCTAAGTCCCTGGGTGACGTCATAGAGGACTCAGAAAATTGAGGAACAATAGTCTCCATGACTCAGTGATATTTTGTTTCAGATTCGTTATTGCCAACCGATCGGGTTCTGCCAACTACTAAGTCCTGGTCTCAGTGTTGGACTTCCATATCCTGTCTTTATTGTCTTGTCTTGTCTGTGTCGTGTGTTGTTGCTTTTACTGTTTGTGTATCTTTCATTATGGGACAGAGCACTTCAATGCCTCTGTCTCTGACCCTTGATCACTGCACCAAAGTTTGCTTAAGGGATCAGAATCTTTCTTTTTTAGTAAAACGCGGGACCTGGCAGACTCTCTGTGCCTCAGAATGGCTCACCATTGGATTTGGATGGACCCTAGAAGGATCTTTCTACTTCCCACTAATTTAAAAAGTCAGAGATATTGTCTTTCAGCCAGGACCACACAGATACCTGTGAAGACAGATGGCCACTGCCTACCAACCCGGGGACGAGGGGAATCAACATCAATATCAAGAAAGAGACTTGTCTACATTAGACGACATCAGGTGTCATCCATGGAACCCCGCTGAAAGGGACCATAGAAGGTGCTACTTATAACACCTACAGAAGTAAAGGTAGACAGAATCACTTCCTGGATCC
Source organism: Callospermophilus lateralis (assembly GCF_048772815.1). NCBI lineage: Eukaryota > Metazoa > Chordata > Mammalia > Rodentia > Sciuridae > Callospermophilus > Callospermophilus lateralis. The sequence continues at coordinate 958,895 of NW_027513404.1, forward strand.
ATACCTCTCATCTCAAGCCTGTGTCCTGTCCAGACTCTGGCTGGAAACTGTAAAAGACAGGTAACCCTTTCAAATTGTGTATTTACCTTGTCAATAAGGCTATAGACTCTCCCCTTGACCACCAGTAGTCCTAACCCTCATCAGCCCATTCAGCAGCAATGGCTGATCACAAATCTTACTGGACAAGAAGTATGGTCTATCTCGCATACCGCCCACTTAAGGACATGGTCGCCATCTCTCCACAGAGACATTTGTCAGCTGGCTATAGGTCTTTTCCATTGGGATATCCCTGATGAAGTGGATCCCACTAAAATTCCATTAAATCCCTTCTCTACCATAGATAATGGAAACAAATATTATGGATGTAGGGACACGCGAGCCAGGTGCAGTTTGGCTAGCCTAAATTACTATGTTTGCCTGGCGGACTATCAAAGCCACAAACAGTCACGGCTGTGTTGGGGGGAAGCCGACTTCTTCTGTAAGTCATGGGGATGTGAGCATTCAGGGACTGCTTGATGGAACCCAAACTCCTCATCAAATTCTGTACACAGCATTGGCCATATCCAATTAGATAACCAAAATTGATAGCCCCCAGAGGGGTCTCTAGATCCTCAAATTCTGCGTGACCTTTTTAACTTTTGCAAGTGCTCAAAAGTGTGAAAGGAGATTCCCCTATGTGGAGGCCTTTTCCCTCCTTTGATCACATCCTGAACTATGCTTCTCCAATAGATCCTCACCCTCAGCCATCTGCTCCATACTCTCTGCTCTTACTCTCACCTAAGCAACCTGATTTCTCCCCTCCAATTACTAGATCAAAAACCCAAACCTCCGCCCATTCTATGACCATTGCCCCCTTGTTAAGGTAGCAGGTACTGAGGTACACCTTAACCCACTCACTCCTCTCTTCTCTTGTCATTGCCTGCACCGGGTCCCACCAGGTCCTCTTACTAACTAACACAAAGCTCAAACCAGCTGAGGAGAGCCCTCAGACCCTTATTGAAGATGTAATGTAAATGGCCTTTAAAGTTGCTTTGTCATCAGTGAAAACAGGTTACTAAGTATTTAAAGTCCCTCACAGGCTTTTGGGGATACTAACTCCCATCTTACCCTCTGCTCTACCTGTTGTACTGCTCAAGATTTGTTCCTAGAAAAATCCAAAACCCCTTTCCCATTATTCTTTTACATCTCTCCTACCTCATTCTCAGATCCACGGAGCTGCTCACAGCCACGCCTTCCCAGTCTTCCCCCTCTGTACCAGGCCCACAGAAATGTCTTAACTGACCTTCTCCAGAAATCTTCAACATAGCTGAATTTAGGACTTTCAGAAAAAGAGTCCCTATAAAAAATTTCTAAGTACATAAACTTCCTCTTTTCGTGTTGCCCTATTCTACTTGGCCACTTTCTAAAAAAATCAGCAATCCTAAGCTAGACACCACCTAACTAGTTTTTCACAAAATATGTGAACAAGGCCTTGGCCTTGAGCTGAGGCTTCACAGAGATGGCTACATTTGTAAGATAAAGAAGTTACCAACTGGGCTCCATGGTAACAGTTGGGAGGGGGAAAAAATAAAGGGAATATAATGCTCTCCCTCACCCAGGTGTCCTTGAAAAGTTAACTTTCCCACAACAGAGGAAAAAAACAGAATACAAACTGCTTTTTGTGAACTGCTTAAGACTGAACTTCTGAGCCCCTTCCCTTATATGTTGGGTACAAAATTCTGAAAGTACCTAAACTTGGGGTTCCGGGGATTTAATTGATTACAACAGAAGTAATGCCCTCTGAATCTGGTTGCAAACAAATAGGACTGTTTTCCTGTCTTTGGTACTATCTTAGGTGCCTTGCCTTGTCCATCCCTACAACAGTATAATTCTATATACTTAAAACATTGTTTATGTTTTCATGAAGTGGTCAACAGATGTGATTAATTGTGGAGTTGTGCAAATGTTTCCCAGAGTGCTCTATCAACACAGGTTCATTTGAAGATCAAATAGGGGGGGGCATAAAACCTAGTTCCACTGGGAACATATATCACTCACTTTTGCGATCCTATTAGGAATACATGTTGCTGCAAGGGTGGGCACAAGAACCACTGCCTTGGTCCATGGGACAAAACAAATGACCCAAATAGAAGCAGCTATAGACCAAAACTTAAAGATATTAGAAACCTCCATAACAGCATTGCAGGAATCTTTAACCTATCTCTCTGAAGTTGTTTTACAGAACAGTCGAGGATTGGAACTCCTCTTCATGTGAGAAGAGGGCCTTTGTTTTGCATTGATGGAAGAATGTTGTTTTTATGCCAACCATATTGGAGTTGTAAAAAAATCTATGAGTAAATTAAAAAGATGACTTGAAGAGCGTCAACGACAGAGAGAGGCCAAAAAAGGGTGTTTTGAATCTTGGTTCACAAAGTTCCCCTGGTTAACTACGCATTTATCAACCCTGGCCGGTCCAATAATAATCCTCATATTATTGATAACTATTAAACCCTGCTTGCTCAACCATGTAATTTATTTTCTCCAAGCTCAAATTGGACAAGTTAAACTAATGGTAATACCCCACTAGCAGACATAGAATGTGACACCCCCCAATGATCATTTTTATGATTAAAAGTAGCCAGAAAAAGAAGTGTCGAATGAAAGGTTAATAAAATATGTAGTTGTCACTTCCTGTTTTTCTGTACGCTTAACAAAACACTGTTGAAATCTTGAGAAATGTTTGCCAATCTTGTTCCCAGAATGTGCTGTCCCCAACTGTCAAACTGCAGAATGTACTCCTTCACCAGGTTGCATGCAAATTGACCACTCGCCCTGACACATCAATAAACTTCCCTCCCTGCACTCGCAAGGGAAAGTATTTAACCTCTGCTTAAGCTGTTCTCAGGGCTCTCTACTCTTTTCAAGTGAACTCTGAGCCCCAGCATGCTGGACCCCCAATAAACCCTTTGCTGTTACATGAGATAGACTCTTGGTGGTCTCCTCTTCCGACACTCGACCGACCTTTACTTGGATGATTGAATGTAGAAGAGAACATCCAGTCAAAAAGGGATAGTCAGTGGGATTAGGAATATAGTCCGTAGGTTTAGGAAGAAGAGTGAGTATAGGATTTGGACCAAAAGTTCTTTAGTAATAGGGTTTCGGTTAGAGAATGAATGTAAATGTCAGCACATGTGAAGAATGAGTCACAATGATGAACTGGGGAAAATATGTAGGAAAGCAGATATCAATAGAGACATTAGGAAATCAGGCAAAGTATAAAGTGAGTGATAGGATTAGACATTATCAACAGGGTTGAGTTTCAATATATAATCTTAGGAAGAAACAAATATGTAGTCACCAATAGGATTGACATTTGAGAGTATTAGGCAACCTGGACATGAATGTTTTTAATAATACAGGTTCACTTTCTATTTAGCCTTTGGTACAATCATAAGTGTGACTTTTGCATTTTGTGTTCCGAATATTACTGTGATAAAATGTATATGTAGATCAGGTGACATGAGTATTTCTTCCACAATTTCTGGGAGCAATATTTTGAAGACGTATAAATTGAGGACTCTAGGATATGCCAACAAACAATTCTTACACAAACTTTTACCAATGTGGTTCCAAAGGTAGAGGCGCATACACAAGAAATGCAAAGTGAACTAATTCTAACCAAAAAAAAAAAGAAAAAAAATTGATACTTTATCTTCCACTTCTTGTGCCACTCCTGTTTCAAATTACTTAGTCTTGACTGCATGTCTCCTGCAGAAATAATCAAAATCTCTGGAATACGTCTTTTGTTTGTTTTGCTTTTGCGGTGCTGCAGATAGAACCCAGGGCCTCCACATGCTTCGGAAAGCACTTGACTGCTAAACTACATCCATGCTCCCCACCCCCACTACTTTTTTGTTGTTTTGAGAAAGGGTCTTAGTAGCTGGGATTTCAGGCATGCACTATTGCACCAGACTCCTGAATATATCTTGCCACTACATTTAGATGCAGAATTGGCTCAACAATAAGAAATTAAGAGGGTGTGAATAAAATAGTATTAGTGAAGAACCACTAAGAATACAGAGAAAACACACTAAACAATACCTTTTGTTCAAATGCAATCTCTTTTAAAAGATTTTTTAAATGGATGACAATAAACTTCTGAAAAACAGACACAAATATCTTTCCTATCCTTTGCCTGAATTTCAATACTTTAAATTTTATTTTAATTACAGCTTTACTGAGATACAAATTTATATACCATGCAATCTATTGTATCACATGTGTATCTATTTTATATCCAGTATGGTTATTTCAATAAAATGACACACTAACTTTTCTGAATGAGTAGAATTACTAGTTACTACTAGGGTTCAATTCCTAGCTTTGCAAAAGCAAACAAACAAACAAACAAAGTTGGCTAACGGATCATATATTCTAATATTCCTAGCATTTTTTCAGTACAAAAAACCCACATTATCCCACAAAGGGATATGAAATAGAATTATATTTTTTCATCTGGGTATGCTAAAGACAAGTCTATTTAGAAAATCCTGTTGTTTCAAATGTTGTTGAAAATAATATAAAAATACTTTAATAAAGAATGCAAAATAAAAAAAATAAATTAGTATTGGGGGTACAAAGAGGTGTACCCTGTGTCTATGAATATAGAAGTAATTCATGAATTGACAATACTGTGAATAAATAATATAACTGATTCCACTTCAAATAATGGATTGATAGAATTGATATCTGAAAATATATAAGAAATCTTATATTGATATAGAATCATTCATTCCAATGAGTTATACATCTAATGGTAATATTAGGGTTATATTCTATCATGAAAGGTGTGTGAGATCTGCTTCAAAAGTGAGAATGGAAAAGGAAAATAATGTGTTTGGAAAGAAGTCTCATGAAAAGACCAGTCAAGAAACATAGAGGAATGCATGTGTTCTGAAGTAGAAAGTGATTGAAAGTGACACAAATGCAAATAATTTTGCTAACTTGTGGATGAAATACATATCCTATGATGTGAATAAACTGAAGAAATAGTAAAGTACCAGTGTTGAATAAAAATGAACGTCAAAATGTACATCATGTCCCATAGTAATCTACTTGGATTGATGTTAAACTGGGTCAGTTACTGTAGAAATATTAGGATTTGTATGCACCATTCACTGATGTTACTTGTCAGTACTAGAAAACAAATATGTATTTCAGGTGGATGAATAATTCTGAGAATAATCTTGTGAAAAGTTTATTATAAATCCTCATACATGAATATGAATGAATTTAGGGTGTGTAAAAGAAGACAGAAGTATTTCATATTTTTAAAAATTTGGAGAGTTTATATGTATATATATATATATATATATATATATATATATACATACATACACACACACACACACACACAAACAAACACATATACACACAGAGACATTGAAATGTAGCAATATATATGCCAATTGAAATTGATGTAGAAATACATATCGTCCAAAGATGCAAAAATATTTAATTTACTGAACATGGATTTGTGTATAATGTTGTTCAACTAGGAAGCTCCCCTTAGGTTAAATTTTCAGTTCCAACAGCGTTTAGGAGGAGTGATCTCTTCTCATAATTTGTATCTGCCAAGTCAGCCACCTCACAAGAATGTACATTTGATACCAGGTAGGATTCTATATGTGCATATAAAAATGCATGTGCTGAATAGGCTACAGACAAACGGAGACAGGAATTCAAATACTTGTTAAATTTAAAAACACATGGACAACTATGTCAACAAAATATTGATTAGATTTATAACTCCTACACTATATAATGCAAAAAGCAAGTTCAACTATACACCATGCCTCCTCTGAACTTCTTGGATTTCTATTCTGTTTGGGTTATTGTTCTCCATCATATTAGGATTAGTAGTCAGATTCTAGTAGGTTATGGGTTAGTGTCAGGAATTCAGTATTTCGAATGGAAAATTGGAAAATGAATCCAATGTGTATGCAAATATGTGCTACAAAAAAATCTTCCAACTCTCATCCACAACAATGCCTTGAAATTACCTTCACCCCAATTAAGACACAATTAGAAGAGAAGAGGTAGAAAATCTGTGAATATATATCTGTAGTGGAATATGCTCAGGAGTTCACAATTTTGGAGGTTGTAGAGCAGTTTCCAAAAGTAAGGGACAGGGTAAACACTCCACAAACATGGAGCTCTGTTGGCCAAAAGATTTCTTGAGGAACTGCCTCTGAGGGTGGGCACTTGAAATATATGTGTTTGTCAGAAGCTTTAGCTTCCTTTCTAGTGAGACCATCAAAGCTGGGTCTGTATCTATGTGACATGAAGATCTTGGTTTCTTATTTTCCAATGATCCTGAGGCAGCAGTGCTGATTTCTCTCTTTGTATGTAAACTGTGGCCACTGGGGGCTAAGTGTCACCCCATGTGGACTCTGAAGCCATTTGTTCATCCTCCAACTTTTGTGGTGTTTCTTGCTGCTGAACTGGGACATTGGTATTTGCTTCACAAAATACAATGAGTTCAACTGGAACACAGTGCTGGAGGAAGTTCTGTCACTTGTTGTGGGTCACGTTCTGCAGGAGAATGTACCAACCAGGCTTCAATACCAGATAGCTTGTCCCCTTAACCTCAGCAACCTGATTCTTAACATTACCCTGAAACCTCTCCATATAACAAGATGCCTTTACATAGAAGGGTCTGCTGGCTGCACCATGTCAGTCACAAGCCATTTGGAAGTCAATAGCAGATCCACATGGTCCCACCACAGATATTTTATCACACACTACTGCTCTAGGTCCACTGCTCAGCAGGCTCCAACTTATTGGCATCGCTGTTCTAGATAATTTTTATGAAACTCAGTCAATAAAGGCCCTGGCTAGTATACTCATGATCAGCAACAGACCATTTAAGAGTTCTCCAGTGCCACCTGTTAATGGCCTCCACAGGGCTTTGAAGAACTCATTTGACCCAAAGAATGCCTAATCTCACTTGATGGAGGTCAGGAACCTTACAGAGGAAGGCAAGAGACTTCATCCACAATTACTGATCTTTTTGCCATTTTGGTTTTGAATGCACACATGGGATCTTTCTTTAGATCCATCAGGTGCTGAGAATCTAAGCTATAGCCTCACATAGGACCAAGAGGCTGATTCAGACGCATCCCTTTCCAAAGCAATTAAGCACAGAGCCACAGTTGATGGCCATTTATTTCCATTTGAAAACTGTTTTCTTCAGGATTCACAAAAGGATGGCCTGAGGCAAAGACTTTCCTGACATTCAGGGCAACAGAACAATAGCAAAAGGCCCAAAACAGGGTTTATCCACTGAGACTTTCCTGGACACATTGATATTAGAGTTTTCTGAGATGCTCGCCATTCCCTTCATCTATCTTGTACATGGCCATGTCACTCAGATTGGAGGTGGTACATATCTTGGACACAAAACAATGAGCCTATTCTTGAGAGTGACCAGAATTGAGGAAGAAATCAGGAACTTAGGAAGATTGCAGGTGTTGCCCATCCATAAGGCAAGGGGCAGTCCACTCCTAAATTGGGCAGGATGAATGCTGGGAAGATTTCTACTAGACAGGACACATTGATGCATTCTTTTTTCTAAGGTCTACAACCACGAACACAGTGGGTTACAAAGACATGCAAAAAATCGCCTTGTCAAACGACTTACTAGAAGCAGTCCACTCCAAACCAAACAAACCACCTTTCCTACCTATTCTCATAAGAAGAGACTAAACCACAAAATCACACACTCACGCGCAAACGCACCTCCTTCATTCAAGTAGGTCTGTGACTATCTGGAGTGTCCTCTGACTGGTGGGCCATACTATGTTCCCCCAAAAGGCCTGTCCTGTCTCAGATCTGGTCGCGGTGAACCACTACCTGCTTTCTCAGGAAAGGCCCCTCTTCAGAGCTCTCCTGGCATTTGAAATCCTCATATCAGTAGGTACCAAGGAATTCTTAGTCTATCCTTGGTTTTTCCAAACAATGGAGCCCACTGGGACTGGAACTGTGACAAGGTCTTGGTATTCTCTGTCTTCCTGGAGCCCAAGGTCAGGGAGTTTCTTCACCAAGGAAGTGAGGTAGGTCGCTTCATTCAGGAACTGAGTGAGTTTACTGCCTTTGCAACCACTTTGTCCTAACAGGTGATTGCAAGGTTCCCATGAGGTGGAGGCTGCCCCTACTTCCCGAGACAGTTTCAACAGTTAGAATGGTATATCAACCATAGGAATCCGGGAACAGCTCTCCACACAGGCCTGGTTTGGTCCCTCTTCTCTACATTAAGAAAAGAGAGGCTGATTCAGACACAATGCTTCATCCTGAGTACGTTGTTTGCCATGGAAGATGACTTTTGCTCTCTCAGGTCCTTCATAGCTGCCTATGTCTTCTCCAGGGATCGTTTCTGCTTAAAACTTTGAGGATCTCAGCATCTGGAAGATCCCCTACATTCCTGTATTGTAAGACCAACTCTGTCGCTGCTCTTCTGTAAAGTTAGATTGAGGGAACAGTGTTTGGTTAGGCTTAATAACAGGTTCGATTTGGATTAAGAATCATTCTGAGCGATGAATAATGGTATTGGGAATGTGCGATATTTACAAGAATATTTAGGTGAAATATAAGTATGAAAACAGAAATCTAGGTAAAATTTGAAGCCCAGAAGGGCATTGGGCCTTTAATTGGGATACTTAGCTTTGACTTACGTTCTGCACAGATGTCTTAAATAAATCCATATACAATGTCATAGGACCTTGTACCTTGGATGATTGAATGTCACGAGAATATCCAGTCAAAAAGCTATAGTCGGTAGGATTAGGAAAAGTGTCGGTAGGTTTAGAAAGAATAGTGATTATAGGTTTTGGAGGAAACGTTTTTAGCAATTGGGTTTCGGTTAGAAAGTGAATTTAAATGTCAGCACATGTGAAGAGTCAGTCAAAATGATAAACTGGGAAAATATTTAGGAAAGCAGAAATCAATAGAGACATTAGGATATCAGGCAAAGTATAAAGTGAGTGATAGGATTACACATTTTCAACAGGCTTGAGGTTGAATATATAATCTTAGGAGGAAACAAATATATAGTCACCAATAGGATTGACATTTGAGAGCGGTAGCAACCTGGACAGGAATATTTTTAGTAATCCATGCTCACTTTTCATTTAGGTTTTGGTACAATCATAACTGTGACCTTTGCATTTTGTTTCCAGAATATTACTGTGATGACATGTACATGTAGATCAGGTGACATGAGTATTTCTTCCACCATTTCTGGGAGCAATATTGTGAAGACGTATAAGTTAGTACTGGGGGTACAAATAGGTGTACCCTGTGTCTATGAATATAGAGATAATGCATGAATAGACCATACTGTGAATAAATAGTATTACTGGTTCCAACTTTGAATAATGGATTGAATTGATGAATGAAAATATAGAGGAAATCTTATATTGATATATATACATTCATTAAAACCAAATATACATCTAATGGTAATATTACGGTTATGGTTCATCATGAAGAGTGTGTGAGTTTTGCTTCAAAAATGATTAAGGAAATCGAAAAAGAAACCTCATGAAAAGATCAGTCAAGAAACATGGAGTTATACATGTGTTCTGAAGCAGGAAGTGATTGAAAATGAAACAAATGCCTATTAATTTTCGAATTTCTAGATGAAATATATATTTTATGATGTGCATAAATGGAAGAAATTGCAATGTACCAGTGTTGAATAAAAATGAATTTCAAAATACACATCATGTCCCATAGAAATCTATTTGCATTGATGTTAAACTGGGTAAGTTACTGCAGAAATACAAGGATTTGTATGCACCATTCACTGAAGATAGTTCTCAGTACAAGGAAACAAATATGTTTTTCAGGTGTGTGAATATTCCTGGGAATAATCTCGTGAAAAGTTGATTAAAAATCCACATACATGAATATGAATTATTTTAGGGAGTGTATAATAAGACACATATTTTATATTTTGAAAAATCTGGAGAGTATGTATACACACACACACACAAACAGACTTTAAAAAGTAGGAATATATATGCCAATTGAAATTCACCATGAAATATATATCATCCACAGATCAGAAATATTTATTTTACTGAACATGGGTTTTTGTGTAAAGTTGTTCAACCAGGAAGCTCACCCATTGGTTGAATTTTCAGTTCCAGCATCATTTAGGAAGAGTGAACTATTCTAACAATTTGTATCTGCCAAGTGATCCATCTCACAAGAATGTACGTGTGATTCCAGGTAGGATTCTATATGTGCATATAAAATTACATGTGCTGAATAGGCTGCAGAGAAAGGGAGTCAGGTATTCACATATTTGTTAACTTTAGAAATACATGGAGAAATATTTCAACAGAAAATTGACTAGATTTATAACTCCTATCCTATATAATGCAAAAGGCAAGTCCCACTATACAACATGCATCCTCTGAACTGCTTATATTTCTATTCTGTTTGGGTTTTTATTCTCCATCATATTAGGATTAGTAGTCAGAATCTAGTAATGTAGTGGTTAGTGTCATGGATTCAGTATTTCTAATGGAAATTTGGAAAATGAATCCAATGTGTATGTAAATATATGCTACACAAAAATCTTCCCACTCTCATCCAGAAAAATGTCTTGACATTACCTTCGCACCAAGAAAGACACAATTAGAGGAGAAGAATTAGAAAATGTGTGAATACATATATTCAATGAAAAATCCTCAGAAGTTCACAACCTTGGAGGTGGTAGAGGAGTTTCCAAAAGTAAGGGACAGGATAAACACTCCACAAACATGGAGCTCTGCTGGCCTAAAGACTTCTTGAGAAATGCCTCTGAGTTTGGGCACTTGAAATATATGTTGTTTTCAGGAGCTTTAGCTTCTTTCTAGTGAGACCATCAAAGCTGGGTCTGCATCTATGTGACCTGGAGGACATGGCATCTTATTTTTCAATGAACATGAGGCAGCAGTGCTGGTTTCTCTCTTGGCAGGTAAACTGTGGCCACTGGGAGCTAAGTGTCTCCCCGTTTGGACTGTGAAGCAATTTGGTCATGATCCACTTTTCGTTGTGTTTCTTGCTGCTGCACTGGGAGTTTGGTGTTTGCTTCATGAAATACAAGGAGTTTATCTGGGACACAGTGCTGGAGGGAGTTCTGTCACGTGTGGTGGGTCAGTGTCTGCAGGAGAATGCACCAACCAGGCTTCTATCCACATAGCTTTCCCCCTTGACCATAGCAACCTGATTCTGAACATTGCCCTGAAACCTCTGCATATAACAAGATGCCTTTACATTGAAGGGTCTGCTGCCTGCACCATGTCAGTCACAAGGCATTTGGAATCCAATGGTAGATCCTCATGGCCGTACCACTGATGTTTTATCACACACCTGCCCACCACTGCTCTAGGTCCACTTCTCAGCAGACTCCAACTTACTGGCATCTGTGTTCTACACCATGTTAAAGAAACCCAGTCAATCTAGGCACTCTCTGGTATACTCATGATCAGCAACAGGACATCCAAAGGTTCTCCAGTGCCACCTGGTCATGGTAATTTTAAAAATTTCATGATATTTATGTAACCATTTTCAAGGATGAAGTTGGAGGCATTGTGGGTTTCAATTATTCAGAAACCATTAAATGGTGAGGAATCTCATTTTAATGAAAGCTCTGGAGAACTCTCACAGGCAAGACTTCCCAAATAGTGGCCAAAACGTCACTTGAAGCCAGGCCCATTGAGGTCTAAAATGTGAGGTCCATGTGTGTTTTGACTCTCAATTGTGGCTGCCAAGTCTTTCAGAATAAAATTATGTGATTCTCTGGCTGAGATTCCCAGTGAACTGTGGAAAGTCCCCCTGGGACTAGATCTCAGCTTCCAATGGCGACTCTCATGCGTTGCCTCCGAAAATCTTAACACAATTCTTCTCTGAGGTCAGTTCAAGAACTGAGTCTCTAAGGGGAATCACACCAGAATTCAACCCAGGTTGAACCAGTAATCTCTCACAATTAAAACCTAAACACTCCCACATGACCCTCATCTTCTTCCATAAAGACACTCATTATAACCTCTGGCTGGAGGTTTCCATGAGGGCACAGCCCAAGACAGTGTCCAAAATAAGCTTCCTTGTCCCTCATTTGCCTAAAGTCACGTTTGCCTGGACACCCTTCCTATGAACCAGGAGTGATCAAATAGGCCTGACATATATAGTGCTCCACTTCTCCAATTTGAGGCCTACTGACTGAGGGGTTTAAATTCTTTTTGGGAATTGGACGCATGAGAAAACACAAGAACTATGGGCAAGCCACTGCAGAGCTTTGAAGAACCCATTTGACACAAAGGATCCCTATTCTTCCTTGATGGAAGTAAGTGCCCTACCAGAGGAAGGCAAGAGACTTCATCCACAATGACTCTACTTTTAGCCATTTTGGTTTTGGATGCACATATGGAATCTTTCTTTAGATCCATAAGGTGCATAGAATCTAAGCAACAGCCTCACACAGCGCCAAGAGGCTGATTCAGACACATCCCTTTCCAAAGCAATTAAGCAAAGAGCCACAGGAGATGCACATTTATTTCCAATTGAAAAGTCTTTTGTTAATGCTTCCAAAAGTGTTGGCCTGAGGAAAACACCTTCCTGACATTCAGGGCAACAGAAAAATATGTATGCATAAGGCCCAAAGCAGGGTTTCCCCACTGAGATATTCCTGGTCACACTGCTATCTGAGTTTTCTGAGATGCTCGGCCATTCCATTCAGCTATCCAGTACATGGCCATTTCACAGACCTTGGAGGTGGTACATATCTTGGACACACAACCATGAGTCTATTCTTGAGAGTGACCAGAATTGAGTAGGAAATCAGGAACTTAGGAAGATTGCAGGTGTTGCCCATCCATAAGGCAAGCCGCAGTCCATTCATAAATTGGGCAGGATGAATGCTGGGAAGCTTTCTACTAGACAGGACACATCCATTGATGCATTCTCTTTTCTAATGTCTACAACCACTAACACAGTGGGATACACAGACATAGAAAAACTCGCATTGTCAAAGGACTTAGAAGAATCAGATAATTCCAAACCAAACAAACCTCCTTTCCTACCTATTCTGAGAACATGAGACAAAACCACAAACCCCACCCAAACTCACAAATTCAACTTCTTCCCCCAAGTAGGTCTGTGACTATCCGGAATGTCCTCTGACTTGTGGGCCATACTGTGTTCTCCCGAAATGGCCTGTCCTGCCTCAGATCTGGTCACCTTGGCCAACTCTGTGAAGTTGTCAGGAGCCAGTGTTGAGCCACTACCTGCTTTCTCAGGAAAGGCCCCTCTTCAGAGCACTCCTGGCATTTGGCCATCCTCACATCAGTAGGTACCAAGAATGACTGACTCTGTCCTTGGTAAATCCAACAAGTGAGCCCACTGGAACTGTGACTGGGACTGGCTCTGGGTGCCTGGCTACTTGGATCACAAGTTCAGAGAGTTCCATCACCAAGGAAGTTAGGAAGGTCATTTCTTCGGGAACTGAATGAGGTCACTGCCATGGCAACCACTTTGTCCTAACACTTGCTTCCAAGGGTCCCATGAGATGGAGGCTGCCCCTAATTCCTGAGACACTTTCAAAAGTTAGAATGGTATACCAACCATAGGTACCCAGGAACAGCTCTCCACAAAGGCCGGTTTGCTCCATCTCCTCTACGTTAAGGATAGAGAGTCTGATTCAGACTCAACCCTTCATCCTGACCAGGTTGTTTTCCATGGAAGATTACTTTTGCTCTCTCCGGTCCTTCATAGCTGCCTACATCTTCTCCAGGGATAATTTCTGCATTGACCTTTGAGGTTTTCAGCAGGTTGAAGATCCCCTACATTCCTGTATTGTAAGAACAAATCTGTCCCTGCTCTTCTGAATACTTAAATTGATGGAACAATGTATGGTTAGTGTTATTAACATGTTCAATTAAAACCAAAACACTACCACATGGCCCTTATATTCTTCCATATAGACACTCATCATTACCTCTGGCTGGAGGTTTCCACAAGGGGCGAAGCCCAAGACAGTGTCCAAAATAAGTTCCCTTGCCCCTCATTTGCCTAAAGTCTGGGTTTCCTGGACACCCTTCCTGTGAACCAGGATTGATCAAATAGGCCTGCAATTAATAATGCTCTTTTTCTCCTTTTTGAGGCCTACTGAACGTGAGGTATTGATTCTTTATGTGATTTGGAGTCATGTGAAACCCAAGCACCTTTTCTCGTCTTTGAAGAACTCATTAGACCCAAAGGATCCCTATTCGTACTTGATGGAGGTGAGGAGCCTAACAGAGGAAGCAAGAGACTTCATCCACAATGTCTGATCTTTTTGCATTTTGGTTTTGGATGCACACATGGGATCTTTCTTTAGATCCATCAGGTGCTGAGATTCTAAGCCACAGCCTCACACAGAGCCGAGAGGATGATTTAGACACATCCTTTTCTAAAGCAATTAATCTAAGAGCCACGGGTGATGCTCATTCATTTCCATTTGAAAGCAGTTTCTTCAGGCTTCACAAACTGGTGGTCTGAGGCAAAGACCTACCTGACATTCAGGTCAACAGAACAGTAGGTAAGCAAAAGGCACAAAGCAGGGTTTCTCTACTGAGACTTTACTGGTCACACTGATATCTGAGTTTTCTGAGATCCTCCCCATTCATTTCAGGTATCCAGTAAATGGCCATGTCACAGAGCTGGGAGGTGGTACATATCTTGGACAAAAAAAAATGAGCCTATTCTGGAGAATGGCCAGAATTCAGGAAGAAAACAGGAACTAAGGAAAATAGTAGGTGTTGCCCATCAATAAGGCAAGCAACAGTCCATTCATAAATTGGGCAGGATGTGTGCTGGAATGCTTTCTACTTGTCAGGACACATGCATTGATGCATTCACTTTTCTCATATCTACAACCACCGACAAAGTGGGATACACAGACATAGAATCACTCACCATGTCAAATGACTTATTAAAAACAGTCCACTCCAAACCAAACAAACTGCCTTTCCTACTTATTCTCAGAACATGAGACAAAACCATAAACTCACATCTACACCCACAAAGGCATATCTTTTACCCACATAGGTCTGTGAGTAACCAGAGTGTCCTCAGACTGATAGGCCATACTATGTTCCCCCGAAATGGCCTGTCCTGTCTCAGATCTGGTCTCCTTTACCAACTCTCTAAAGTTTTCAGGAGCCATCGGTGAGTCACTACCTGCTTTCTCAGGAAAGGCCCCTCTTCAGAGCTTTCCTGGCATTTAGTGATCCACAAGAAAGACTGACTCTGTCCTTAGTAAATCCAAACAAGTGAACCCACTGGGAAAGGGACTGGGACGGCTCTTGGTGCCTGGCTTCCTGGATTCCAAGTTCAGAGGGTTCCATCACCAAGGAAGTGAGGTAGGTCACTTCCTTCAGGAACCGAATGAGGTCACTGCCTTGGCAACCACTTTGTTCTAACATTTGCTTCCAGTGGCTCCATGACATGGAGGCTGCCCCTACTTCCTGTGTCACATTCACAAGTTAGAATGGTATACCAACCATAGGCACCCGGGAACAGTCAGAGTCTACTAGGGTATGGCTTACTGTCAGGAATTCAGTATTTCAAATAGAAAATAGGAAAATGAATCTAATGTGTATACAAATATATGCTAGACAAAAATCTTCCCACTGTCCTCTACAACAATGCCTTGATATTTCCTTCACCACAAGTAAGACACAATTAGTGGAGAATAGTTTGAAAATCTGTGAATATATATCTGGAAAAAAAATGAATGGAGTTCACAACATTGGAGGTGGTAGAGGAATTTCCAAATGTAAAAGAAAGGATAAACACTCCACAAACATGGAGCTCTGGTGGCCTAATAAATTTTTGAGAAACTGCCTCTGAGTTTGGGCCCTTGAAATATTTGTTGTTGTCAGGAGCTTTAGCTTCCTTTGTAGTGAGACCATCAAATCTGGGTCAGCATCTATGTGACCTGGATGACATGGTTCCTTATTTTCTATTGAACATGAGGCAGCAGTTCTGAATTCTCTCTTTGTAGGTAAACTGAGGCCACTGGGGTCTAAGTTTCTAACCGTGTGGTCTGTGAAGCCATTTGGTCATACTCGAATTTTTGTGGTGTTATTTACTGCAGTACTCTGATTTTGGTATTGGCTTCATAAAGTACAAGGAGATAAACTGGGACACAGTCCTAGAGGGAGTACTCTCATGTGTGGTGAGTGAGGGTCTGCAGGAGAATGCACCAACCAGGCTTCTATCCCAAAAAGCTTGCACCCATGTCCATAGCAACCTGATTCTGAACATTGCCATGAAACCTCTCCATATAACAAGATCCCTTTATTTGTAAGGGTCTGCTGGCTGCACCATGTCAGTCACAATCCATTTGGAAGCCAAGGGAAGATCCATGTGGCCCCACGACAGATGTTTTATCATACACCTGCCAACCACTGCTCTAGGCCCACTACTCAGCAGGCTCCAACTTTCTGGCATCTCTGTTCTACAACATTTTCATGAAACCCAGTCAATCAGGGCACTGACTGGTATACTCGTGATCAGCAACAGACATCCAAAGATTCTCTAGTGCCACCTTTTCATAGGAATATCAAAAATTTTATGGTGTTTATCTAGCCAATTTTCAAGGATGAAGTTGGAGGCACTGTGGGTTTCAATTCATTCAGGAACCATGAAATAGTGAGGAAGCTCATTTCAATGAAAGCTCGGGAAAACTCTCACAGGCAAGGCTTCCCAAGGAGTGGCCAAAAGGTCACATGAAGCCACGCCCATTGAGGTTTACAATTGAGGTCCATGTGTGTTTTGACTCTCAACTATGGCTGCTAAGTCTTTCTGAATAAAGTCATGTGATATCCTGGCTGAGAATCCCAGTGCTCTTTGGAAAGCCAACCTGGGCCTAGATCTGAGTCTCCAAGGGCAACTCTCATGTGTGGCCTCCTAAATTCCAAACACAATTCATGCCAATACGTCGCTGAGATCTGTTCCAGAACTCAGTCTCTAAAGGGAATCACACAAGAGTTAAAGCCCAGGTTGACCCTGGAATCTTTTCCAACCGTAACACAAATGACCACAATTTAACCAAAACACTCCAACATGGCCCTCATCTTCTTCCATATAGACAGTCATAATAAACTCTGGTTGGAGGTTTCCATGAGGGGCGCAGCCCAAGACAGTGTTCAAAATAAGCTCACTTGCCACTCATTTGCCTAAAGTCAGGGTGGCATGGAAACCCTTCCTGTGAACGAGGGGTGATCAAATAGGCCTGCCATTAATACTGCTCTACTTCTCCAATTTGAGGCCTACTCTCTGTGGAGTATAGATTCTTTATGAGAATTGGGGTCATGAGAAAACCCAAGCACCTATGGGCTACCCTCTGAAGGGATTTGAAGAACCCATTTGAGTGAACCAAGGAGTTGGATCTAAAGACTTTAGATATAGGGTTTTGGTTGGAGAGTGAATGTAAATTTCAGCATATGTGAAGAGTCAGCCACAGTGATGAACTGGGGAAAAAATGTGTAGGAAAGCAGATATCAATAGAGATATTAGGAAATCAGGCAAAGTACAAAGAGAGTGATAGGATAAGACATTTTTAACAGGGTTGAGTTTGAATATACAATCTTAGGAAGAAACAAATATGTAGTCACCAATAGGAATGATATTCGAGATCATTAGTGAATCAGGACATGGATGTTGTTAGTAATACATGCTCACTTTCAATATAGGCTTTGGTACAATCATAAGTGTGACACTTGCATTTTTTGTCAGGAATATTACTGTGATGAAATGCATATGTATATCAGGTGACTAGAATATTTCTTCCACCATTTTTGAAAGCAATATTTTAAAGGCTTATAAATTAGTATTGGGGATACAAATAGGTATACACTGGGTCCATGAATATAGAGATGATTCTTTAATAGACCATACTGTGAATAAATAATATAACTGGTTCAAAATTTAAATAATGGATTGAATTGATATCTGAAAATATACAAGAAATCTTACATTGATATACATACATTCATTCCGAACAGTTATACATCTAATGATAATATTAGTGTTATGGTTTATTATGAAGAGTGTGTGAGTTTTGTTTCAAAAGTGATTATGGAAATCGAAAATAATGTGTTTGGAAAGAATCTCATGAAAAGAACAGTCAAGAAACATGGAGGAATACATGTGTTCTGAAGTAGGAAGTGATTGAAATTGAACCAAATGCCTATAAATTTGTAAAATTGTGGATGAAATGATATATCCTATATTGCCCATAAACTGCAGAAATAGTGTTGTACCAGTGTTGAATAAAAATGAACTTCAAAATACACATCATGTCCCATAGGTGTCTACTTGCATTGATGTTAAACTGGGTGAGTCACTGTAGAAATATTAGGATTTCTTAGCACCATTCCCTGAAGTTAGTTTTCAGTACTAGGAAACAAATATGTATTTCAGTGGATGTATATTTCGAAGAATAATCTTGTGAAAAATTGATTATATATCCCCATACAGGAACATGAATGAATTTAGGCAGTGTATAGTAAGACACTTATATTTCATATTTTGAAAATCTGGAGACTATATATATATAGACACAAACACACACACATTATAATGTAGCAATATATATGCCAATTGAAATTCATCATGAAAAATAACTCATCTGCATATCAAAAAATATTCATTATACTGAACATGGATTATGTATAATGTTGTTCATCTAGGAAGGTCATCCATGGGTTGAATTTTTAGTTCCAACAGCCTTTAGGAGAAGTGATCTCTTCTCACAATTTGTATCTGCCAAGTCAGCCACCTCACAAGAATGTACGTGTGAAACCAGGTAGGATTCTATTTGTGCATATAAAAATACATGTGCTTAATAGGCTAAAGAGAAAGAGAGACAGAAATTCACATATTTCTTAACTTTAAAAACACATGGAGAATTATTTCAACAAATAATTGACTAGATTTATAACTCCTACCTTATATCATGCAAAAGGCAAGTACAACTACACACCATGCCTCTTCTGAACTGCTTGTATTTCTATTCTGTTTTGGTTATTTTTCTCATCATATTAGTATTAGTAGTCAGAGTCTATAAGGGTATGGGCTACTGTCAAGGATTCAGTATTTCGAATGAAAAATTGAAAAATGAATTCAATGTGTATCCAAATATGTGCTACAAAAAAATCTTCCTTCTCTCATATAGAACAATGACTTGACATTACCATTGCCCCAAGTAAGTCACAATTAGAGGAGAAGAGTTAGAAAATCTGTAAATATATATCTGCAATGAAAATGCTCAGGAGTGCACAACCTTGGAGGTGGTAGAGGAGTTTCCAAAAGTAAGTGACATGGGAAATACTCCACAGACATGAAGATCCGCTGGCCTAAACACTTCTTGAGAAACTGCCTTTGAGGTTGGGCACTTGAAATATATGTTGTTTTCAGGAGCTTTCACTTCCTTTATAGTGAGACCATCTAAGCTGGGTCTGCATCTATGTGACCTGGAGGACATGGCATCTTATTTTCCAATGAACATGAGGCAGCAATGCTGAATTCTCTCTTTGTAGGTAAACTATTGCCACTGGGGGCTAAGTGTCTCCCCGTGTGGACTGTGAAACCATTTGGTCATCTTCCACTTTTCGTGGTGTTTCTTGCTGCTGCACTGGTAGTTTGGTATTGGCATCACGAAATACAAGGAGTTCAATTGGGACACAGTGCTGGAGGGAGTTCTGTCACGTGTGGTACGTGTACCCTGGTCTACAGTAGAATGCACCAACCAGGCTTCTATCCCACATAGCTTGCCCCCTTGATCATAGCAACCTGATTCTAAACATTACTCTGAAACTTCTCCATATAACAAGATGCCTTTATATACAATGGTCTGATGGCTGCACCATGTCTGTCTCAAGACAATTGAAAGTCAATGGCAGATGCACATGGCCCCACCACAGATGTTTTATCACACACCTTCCCACCACTGCTCTAGGCCCACTACTCTGCAGTCTCCAACTTTCTGGCATCTCTGTTCTAAACATTTTCATGAAGCCCAGTCAATCAAGGCACTGTCTGGTATACTCATGATCAGCAAAAGTACATCAAAAGGTTCTCCAGTGCCATCTGGTCATGAAAATTTCTAAACATTCATGGTATTGATCTAGACAAATTTCAAGGATGAAGGTGGAGGCACTGTGGGTTTCAATTCATTCAGGGACCATTAAATGTTGAGGAAGCTCATTTCAATGAAAGATCTGGAGAACACTCACAGGCAAGGCTTCCCAAAGAGTGGCCAAAAGGTCACATGAAGCCAGGCCCATTGAGGTCTACAATGTGAGGTCCATGTGTGTTTTGACTCTCAACTATGGGTGCCAAGTCTTTCAGAATAAAATCATGTGATATCCTAGCTGAGATTCTCAGTACTCTTGGGAAAGCCACCCTGGGCCTAGATCTCAGTTTCAAAGGGCGACTCTCATGTGTGGCCTCCTGAAATCGCAACACAATTCATGAAAATACTTCTCTGAGGTCAGTTCCAGAACTCATTCTCTAAGGGGAATCACACCAGT
The DNA here is from genome assembly GCF_048772815.1 of Callospermophilus lateralis. NCBI lineage: Eukaryota > Metazoa > Chordata > Mammalia > Rodentia > Sciuridae > Callospermophilus > Callospermophilus lateralis. The sequence goes on from NW_027513404.1 coordinate 979,501, forward strand.
GTTCAAGCCCAGTTGGACCCAGTCATCTCTTCCATCTGCCACACAAATGACCACAATTAAAACCAAAACACTCCCACATTGTCCTCATCTTCTTCCACATAGACACTCCTCATAACCTCTGGCTGGAGTTTTTCATGAGGGGCACAGCCCAAGACAGTGGCCCAAATAAGCTTTCTTGCCCCTCATTTGCCTAAAGTCAGGGTGGCCTGGACACCCTTCCTGTGAACCAGGAGTGATTAAATAGGCCTGCCATTAATACTGCTCCACTTCTCCACTTTGAGGCCTTCTTACTGTGGGGTTTAGTTTCTTCTTTTTAAAAAAAAAATTGAAATTTAATTGGAAAGTTAAAAAAAAATTGTATTGCAGAATATTAAATTTCTTATGCAAAAGCCTTTATCTTGTTTGTGAGGGAAACCTTGATGCCTTGCCAATCTGGTTATATGGAGACACTGAAAATTTTCTGTTACATACTACATGGATGAATGGCTACAGCACATCGTTTTTTCAAACTGAAAGGCAGATAACAGCAAGTAAGATAACAAATAAAAGCCAATTTTATTAAAAAATAAAGTTGTAAAATGTCTCAAATATTGGAAATTAAATTCCTTTTTTTTTCTTTTTTTTGGTTGTTCAAAAGCTCATGCTATATCATCTTTCATACATTTGACTCATTTGGGTTATGAACTCCCATTTTTACCCGAATACAAATCGCAGAATCACATCAGTTACACACTCACGTTTTTACATAATGGCATATTAGTGATTGTTGTATTCTGCTACCTTTCCTATCCCCTACTATCCCCCTCCCCTCGCCAACCATCTACCCTCTATACCTCATCTGCTATTGTTCAATTCTCTCCCTTGTTTCCCCCCCTTTCCCCTCACAACCTCTTATATGGAATTTTGTGTAACATTTAGTGTCTCCTACCATTTCCATATGCTTTTCATTCTCTCTCCCTTTCTCTCCCCCGACTCATCTCCATTTAGTGTTAATATTTTCCTCATGCTCTTCTTCCCTGTTCTGTCCTTATTTGCTCTCTTTATATCAAAGAAAACATTTGGCATTTGTTTTTTAAGGATTGACTAGCTTTGCTTAGCATTATATGTTCTTATGCCATCCATTTCCCTTCAAATTTAATGATTTTTGTCATTTTTTAAGGCTGCATAATACTCCATTGTGTATAGATGCCCCTTTTTTTATCCATTCACCTATTGAAGGTCATCTAGTTTGGTTCCACAGTTTAGCTATTATGAATTGTGCCGCTATGATCAGTGATGTGGCAGTATCCCTATAGTGCGCTCTTTTAAGATCCTCAGGGAATAGTCCGAGAAGTGAGATAGCTGGGTCAAATGGTGGATCCTTTCCCTGCTTTCCCAGGTATCTCCATACTGCTTTCCAAATTGGCCTCAACATTTTGCAGTCCCACCAGCAGTGTACAAGTGTACCCTTTTCCCCACATCCTCGCCAACACTTATTGTTGTTTGATTTCATAATGGCTGCCAATCTTACTGGAGTGAGATGGTATCTTAGGGTGGTTTTGACTTGAATTTCCCTAACTGCTAGAGATGGTGGGCATTTTTTCATGTTCTTGTTGATGGATTGTATGTCCTCCTCTGTGAAGTTTCTGTTCAGGTCCTTGGCCCATTTGTGGATTGGTTTATTTGTTATCTTATTGTTTAATTTTTGAGTTCTTTGTATATTCTAGATATTAGGGCTCTATCTGAAGTGTGAGGGGTAAAAATTTGTTCCCAAGATGTAGGCTCTCTATTTACCTCTCTTATTGTTTCTCTTGTTTCGAAAAAAACTTTTTAGTTTAAGTAAGTCCCATTTGTTGATTCTTGTTATTAACTCTTGTGCTATGGCTGTCCTATTAAAAAATTTGGAGCCCAACCCCACAGTATGTACATCGTAGCCAAATTTTTCTTCTATTAGATTCAGTGTCTCTGATTTTATATCTTGCTCCTTGATCCATTTAGAGTTAACTTTTGTGCATGGCGAGAGAAAGGGATTCATTTTCATTTTGTTGCATATGGATTTCCAATTTTCCCTGGACCACTTGTTGAAGATGTTATCCTTCCTCCATTGCATGCTTTTAGGCCCTTTTTCAAATATAAGAAAGTTGTACTTTTGTGGATTTGTTTCTGTGTCCTCTATTCTGTACCATTGGTCCAGCTGACTTTTGTGATACCAGTACCACGCTGTTTTTGTTACTATTGCTTTGTAGTACAGTTTGAACTCTGTTATCGCTATACATCCTGATTCACACTTCCTGCTTAGAATTGCTATTGCTATTCTGTGTCTATTGTTTTTCCCTATGAAATTCATGATTGCTTTATATATTTCTACAAGAAATGCCATTGGGATTTTGATTGGCATTGCATTAAACCTGTAGAGAACTTTGGGTAATATCGCAATTTTGATGATGTTAGTTCTGCCTATACATGAACAGGGTACATTTTTCCATCTTCTAACATCTTCTTCTATCTCTTTCTTTAGAGTTATGTAACTTTCATTGTATAAATCTTTCACCTCTTTTTTTAGGTTGATTCCCAAGTATCTTATTTTCTATGAGGATATTGTGAATGGAGTGGTTTTCCTCATTTCAATTTCAGAAGTTTTGTTGCTGATATACAGGAATGCCTTTGATTTTTTCTTGTTGATTTTATATACTGGCACTTTGCTGAATTCATTTATTAACTCTAGCAGTTTCTTTGCATACCCTTTAGGGTTTGTTAAATATATTATCATGTCATCCTCAAATAGCGAATATTTAATTTCTTCTTTTTCTATTTTTATGCCTTTAATTTCTTTTGTCTGTCTAATTGCTCTGGCTAGTATTTCAAGAACTAAACTGAATAGAAGTGGTGATAGAGGGCATCTCTGTCTTGTTCCAGATTTTAGAGGGAATGCCTTCAGTTTTTCTCCATTTAGGATGATGCTAGCCTGAGGTTTAGCATATATAGCTTTTACCATGTTGAGGTAAGTTCTTGTTATCCCTAATTTTTATAGTGTTTTGAACATAAAGGAATGCTGTACTTTGTCAAACGCTTTATCTACATCTATCGAGATGATCATATGGTTTTTGTCTTTAAGTCTATTGATGTGGTGGATTACATTTATTAATTTCCATAAATTGATCCAGGCTTGCATCCCAGGGATGAATCCTACTTGATCATGAAGCACAATTATTTTGATATGCTTTTGTATTCAATTCACCATGATTTTATTGAGAATTTTGCATCCAAGTTTATTAGAGGTATTGGTCTGTAGTTTTCTTTCTTTGAAGTGTCTTTGTCTGGTTTTGGAATCAGGGTGATGTTGGCCTCATAGAATGAATTTGGAGGAACTCCTTCTTTTTCTATTTTTTGAAATTGCTTGAAAAGTATTGGTATTAATTCTTCTTTGAGGGTTTTGTAGAACTCCACTGTATACCTATCCGTTCCAGGGCTCTTTTTGGTTGGTTGTCTTTTGATGGTTTCTTATTTTTCTTCCTTTGTTATTGGTCTATTTAAATTGTGGGTGTCTTCCTGACTCAATCTGGGCAGATCATGTGACTAAAGAAATTTATCGATATCTTCTTTATCTTCTATTTTATTGGAATATAGGGTTTCAAAATACTTTCTAATTATCTTCTGTGTTTCTGTAGTGTGTGTTGTGATATTTCCATCTTTATTCCATATGTTAGTAATTTGAGTTCTCTCTCTTCTTCTCTTCGTTAGCATGGCTAAGGGCCTGTCGAACATATTTATTTTTTCAAAGAACCAACTCTTATTTATTTCAATTTTTACAATGTAGATTTTTTGTTTCAATTTCATTGATTTCTCCTCTAATTTCAATTATTTCTTGTCTTCTACTACATTTGATGCTGTTTTGCTCTTCCTTTTCTAGGTTTTTGAGGTGTAGTGTGAGTTCATTTATTTGTTGTTGTTTTTTTCTTTTTTTGAGGAAAGAATTACAAGAAATAAATTTCCCTCTTAAAACGGCTTTCATTGTGTCCCATACAATCCGGTATGTTGTGTTTCTATTGTCATTTGTCCCTAAGAATTTTTTTATCTCCTCCTTTATGTCTTCTGTAACCCACTGATCATTCAGGAACATATTGTGCATTTTCCATGTGATGTAGAATTTTTCCTTCCTTTTTTTTTTCATTGATTTAAAGTTTCAATCCATTATGATCAGATATGGTGCATGGTATTATCTCCATACCTTTATATTTACTAAGAGTTTCCCTATTGCATAATATATGGTCTATATTGGAGTAGGATCAATGTGCTGCTGAGAAGAACGTGTATCCACTTGATGATGGTTGATATATTTTATATATGTTGGTTACGTCTAGGTTATTGATTGTGCTATTGAGTTCTATAGTATCTTTATTCAGCTTTTGTCTGGAGGAAGGCAAGAGACTTCATCCACTATGACTGCCCTTTTTGCCATTTTAGTTTTGGATGCACACATGGGATCTTTCTTTAGATCCATCAGGTGCTGAGAATCTAAGCCACAGGCTCACACAGGGCCAAGATGCAGATTCAGAAACATCCCTTTCCAAAGCAATTAAGCAAAGAGCCACAGGTGATGCCCATTTATTTCCATTTGAAAACTGTTTTCTTCAGTCTTCACAAAGGGGTTGCTGGAGGCAAAGACCTTCCTGACATTCAGGGCAACAGACAGGGAAGCAAAAGGCCCAAAGCAGGGTTTCTCCACTGAGACTTTCTTGGTCACACTGATATCTGAGTTTTCTGAGATACTCGCCATTCCCTTCAGCTATCCAGTACATTGCCATGTCACAGTGCTTGGGGTGGTACATATCTTGGACACAAAACCATGAGCGTATTCTAGAGAGTGGCCAGAATTCAGGAAGAAAACAGGAACTTAGGAAGATGGCGAGTGTTGCCCATTTATAAGGCAAGCTGCAGTTCATTCATAAATTGCACAGGATGAATGCTGGGAAGCTTTCTAGTAGACTGGACAAATCCCTTGATGCATTTTCTTTTCTAATGTCTACAACCACGGACACAATGGGATATATAGACACAGAAACACTCGCCTTGTCAAATGACTTACTAGAAACAGTCCACACCAAAACTAACAAACCACCTTTCCTACCTATTCTGAGAACAGGAGACAAAACAACAAACCCACAACCACACCCACAAAGGCACCTCCTTCCCCCAGTAGGTCTCTGACTATCCAGAGTGTCCTCTGACTGGTGGGCAATGATATATTCCCCCATATTGGGGTGTCCTGTCTCTGATCTGGTCTCCGTGGCCAACTCTGTGATGCTGTCAGAAGCCAGCGATGAGCCACTACCTGCTTTCTCAGGAAAGGCCCCTCTTCAGATCTTCCTGGCATTTGGCCAACCTCACATCAGTATGTACCAAGAAAGACTGACTCTGTCCTTGGTAAATCCAAACAAGTTTGACCACTGGGACTTGCAATGGGACTGGCATTGGGTGCCTGGCTTCCTGGATCCCATGTTCAGAGAGTTTCATCACCAAGGAAGTAAGTTGAGTTCATTTCCTTCAGGAACTGAATGAGGTCACTACCCTGGCAACCACATTTTCCTAACAGTTCCTTCCGAGGGTCCCATCAGATGGAGGCTGCACCTACTTGCTCTGACATTTTCACAAGTTAGAATGGTATATCAACCATAGGCACCCGGGATCAACTCTCCACACAGGCCTGGTTTGGTCCATCTTCACTACATTAAGAAAAGAGAGGCTGATTCAGACACATCCTTTCATCATGACCAGGATGTTTTCCATGTAAGATGACTTTTGCTCTCTCAGGTCCCTCATAGCTGCCTATATCTTCTCCAGGGATTATTTCTGCATGGACTTTTGATGTTGTCAGCTGGTGGAAGATCCCCTACCTTCCTGTATTGTAAGACCAACTCTGTTCCTGCTCTTCTGTAAATGAGATTGAGGGAACAGTGTATGGTTAGGGTTAATAGCATGTTCGATTTGGGTTAGGAATAATTATGCTGGATGAATAATGGTATTGGGAACCTGTGATATTTATAAGAATATAGACGTGAAATATATGTATGAGAACAGAGATCTAGGAAAGATTTGAAGCCCAGATAGGAATTGAAACCACGATTGGTATACTTAGCTTGAATTATGTTCTGCACCGAGGTCTCAGATAAATCGATATACAATGGCATAGGACCGTGTACCTCGGATGTTTGAATGTAGAAGAGAACATGCAGTCAAAAAGGGATAGTCTGTAGGATTAGGAAGATAGTCAGTAGGTTTAGGAAGAATAGTGAGTATAGGAGTTGGACCAAAAGTTCTTTAGTAATAGGGTTTCAGATAGAGAGTGAATGTAAATGTCAGCACATTTGAAGTTACAGTCACAATGATGAACTGGGGACAATATGTAGAAAAGCAGATATCAATAGGGACATTAAGAAATCAGGCATAGTATAAAGTGAGTGATAGGATTAGATATTTTCAAAAGGCTTGAGGTTGAATATATAATCTTAGGAAAAAACAAATATGTAGTAACAAAGAGGATTGACATTTGAGAGCATTACTCAACCTGGACAGATGTTTTTAATAATCCATGCTCACTTTCCATTTAGGCTTTGGTACAATCATAAGTGTGACCTTTGCATTTTGTGTCCAGAATACTACTGTGATAAATGTATATGTAGATCAGGTGACATGAGTCTTTCTTCCACCATTATGGGGAGCAATATCCTGAAAACTTATAAATTAGTACTGGGGATACGAAAAGGTGTACCCTGTGTTGATGATTATTCAGATGATGCATGAATAGACCATATTGTGAATAAAGTATATAACTGGTTCCAACTTTAAATAATGGATTGAATTTGCATCTGAAAAAAAATATATGAAATCTTATATTGATATACATACATTCATTCCAACCTGTTATATATCTAATGGTAATATTAGGGTTACAGTTTATCATGAAGAGTGAGTCTTGCTTGAACAATGATAATGGAATCGAAAATAATGTGTTTAGAATGAAGTCAAGTGAAAAGACCAGTAGAGAAATATGGAGGAATACATGTGTTCTGAAATAGTAAGTAATTGAAAGTGAACCAAATGCCTATAAATTTGTGAAGTTGTGAATGAAAAAAATATATCCTATGATGTACATAAACTGAAGAAATTTTAATGTACCAGTGTTTAATAAAAATGAACTTCAAAATACACATCATGTCCCATAGAAATCTATTTGCATTCATGTTAAACTGGGTCAGTTACAGTAGAAATATTAGGATTTGTAAGCACCATTCACTGAACTTAGTTTTCAGTAGTAGGAAACCAATATGTATTTCAGGTGGTTGAGTATTTCTTAGAATAATCTTGTGTAAAGTTGATTATACACCCAAATACATGAATACGAATGAATTTAGGGAGTGTATAATAAGATACATATATTTCATATTTTGGAAATTCTGGAGAATATATATATATATATATATATATATATATATATATATATATACAAATACACACACAAACACACACACACAAATTAATATGTAGAAATATATATGCCAATTGAAATTCATCATAAAATATAATTCATCCACATATCCAAAAATATTCATTTTACTTAACATGGATTTATGTATAATGTTTTTTACTAGGAAGCTCACCCATAGGTTGAATTTTCAGTTCAATCAGTATTTAGGGGGAGTCATCTCTTTTCACAATTTTTATATTCCAATGTCAGTGAGCTCACAAGAATGTACGTGGGATACCAGGTAGGATAGTATATGTGCATAAAAAATACATGTGCTGAATAGGATACAGAGAAAGGGAGACAGGAATTTACATATGTGATAACTTTAAGAACTCATGAAGAAATATTATAATAAAAAGTTGACTAGATTTAAAACACATACTCTTAATAAAGCAGAAGGCAAATACAAGTATACACCATGCTTCCTATGAAAGGACTGTATTTCTATTCAGTTAGGTTTCTTTTTCTCCATCATATTAGGATTAGTAGTCAGATTCTAGTAGGGTATGGGTTGGTGTCAGGGATTCAGTATTTCAAATGGAAAATAGAAAAATTAATCTAATGTGTATGCAAACATGTACTACAGGAACAACTTCCCACTCTCTTCCAGAACAATGGCTTGACATAACCATCACTCCAAGTAAGACACAATTAGAGGAGAGGAGTTAGAAAATCTGTGAATACATATGAGAAATGTAAAATGCTCAGAAGTTCACAACACTGGAAGTAGAAGAACAGTTTCCAAAAGTAAGGGAGAGGGTAAACACTTCACAAACATGGAGCTCTGCTGGCCTAAAGACTTCTTGAGAAACTTCCTCTTGGTTGGGCACATGAAATATTTGTAATTGTCAGGAAATTTAGTTTCGTTTGTAGTGACACCATGAAATCTGGGTCTGCATCTATGTGACCTGGAGGACATGGTTCCTTATTTTCTAATGAAAATGAGGCAGCAGTTCTGAATTCTCTCTTTGTAGGTAAACTGTGGCCACTGGGAGCTAAGTGTCTTCCCGTGTGGTCTGTGAAGCCATTTGGTCATGCTCCAATTTTCAGGGTGTTTCTTACTCCTGAACTGGGAGTTTCGTATTAGATTCATGAAATACAAGGAGTTCAACTGGGACACAATGATAGAGGGAGTTCTGTCACGTGTGGTTTGTCATGGTCGACAAGAGAATGTACGAACCAGGCTTTAATCCCACATAGCTTTCCCACTTGACTATAGCAACCTGATTCTGAACATTGCCCTGAAACCTCTCCATATAAAAAGATGCCTTTACATATAAGGGTCGGCTGCCTGCACCATGTCAGTCGCAAGTCTTTTGGAAGCCAATGGAAGATCCAGGTGATCCTACCAAAAATATTTATTTACACACCTACAGTCCACTGCTCTATGCCCACTACTCAGCAGGCTCTAACTTACTGGCATCTCTGTTCTACAACATTTTCACGAAACCCAGTCAATCAAGGCACAGTTTGGTACCATCATGATCAGCAACAGGACATTCAAATTTTATCCAGTGCCACCTGGTCATGGAAATTTCAAAAATTTCATGGTATTTATCTAGCCATTTTTCATGGATGAAGTTGGAGGCACTGTGGGTTTCAATTAATTCAGGAACCATTAAATGGTGAGGAAGTTCATTTCAATGAAAGCTCTGGAGATCACTCACGGGGAAGGCTTCCCAAAGAGTGGCCAAAAGGTCACATGAATCCCGGCCCATTGAGGTATACAAAGTGAGATCCATGTGTGTTTGTATTCTCAACTAAGGGTCCCAAGTCTTTAAGAATTAAATCATGTGATATCCTGGCTCAGAATCCCCGAGCACTGTGGAAAGCCATCCTGGGCCTATATCCCAGATTACAAGGGTGATTCTCATGTGTGACCTCCTAAAATCCCAACACTATTTTTTGCAATACTTCTCTGAGGTCAGTTCCAGAACTCAGTCTCTAAGGGTAATCACACCAGAGTTCAAGCTCCGGTGGACACAGTCATCTCTTCCAACTACCACACAATTGACCACAATTAAAACCAAAACACTACCATATGGCCCTCATCTCCTTCCATATAGACACTCATCATAACCTCTGGCTGGAGGTTTCCATGAGGGGCGCAGACCAAGACAGTATCCACAATAATCTACCTTGCCCCTCATTTGCCTAAAGTCAGGGTGGCCTGGACACGCTTCCTGTTAACCAGGAGTGATCAAATAGGCCTGATGTTAATACTGTTCTGCTTGTCCAATTTGAGGCCTACTGACTGTCAGATATTGATTCTTTATGTGAATTGGAGTCATGAGAAAACCCAAGCACCTATGGGCTAGCCTCTGCAGGTTTTGAAGAACTCGTTTGACCCAAAGGATTCCTATTCTCACTTGATGGAGGTCAGGAACCTTACAGAGGAAGGCGAGAGACTTCATGCCAATGACTGCTCTTTTGGCCATTTTGGTTTTGAATGCACGCATGGGAAATTTCTTTAGATCCCTCAGGTGCTGAGAATCTAAGCCACTGCCTCATACAGAGCCAAGGGGCTGATTCAGACACATCCCTTTTCAAAGCAGTTAAGGAAAGAGCCACATGTATGCCCAATAATTTCCATTTGAAAACTGTTTTCTTCAGGCTTCACAAAAGGGTGGCCTGAGTCAAAGACCTTCCTGAAATTCAGGAAAACAGAACAATAGGTAAGCAAATGGTCCAAAGCAGGGTTGCTCCACTGAGAATTTCCTGGTCACACTGATACTTGAGTTTTCTGAGATGCTTGCCATTTCTTTCAGCTATCCAGTACATGGCCAGTCACAGAGCTTGAAGGTGGTACATATCGTGAACAAAAAACCATGGTCCTATTCTGTAGAGTGGCCAGAATTCAGAAAGAAAACAGGAACTTAGGAATATAGCAGGTGTTGCGCATCAATAGGGCAAGCTACAGTCCATTCATAAATGGGGCAATTTGAATGCTGAGAAGCTTTCTACTAGACAGGACACATCCATTGATGCATTCTCTTTTCTAATGCATACAACCACGGACACAGTGAAATACTGAGACATAGAAACACTCGCCATGTCAAAAGACTTACTAGAAACACTAAACTTCAATCCAAACAAACCGACTTTAATACCTATTCTAGGAAAATGAGACAAAACCACAAACCCACAACCACACCCACAAAGGCACCTCCTTCCCCCAAGTAGGTCTGTGACTATCCAGAGTGTCCTCTGACTTGTGGGCCATAATATGTTCCCCCAAATTTGCCTGTCCTGTCTCAGATCTGGTCTCCTTGGCCAACTCTGTGAAGTTCTCAGTAGCCAGCGGTGAGCCACTACCTGCTTTCTCAGGAAAAGCCCCGCTTCAGAGATTTCCTCTCATTTGGCCTTCCTCACATCTGTAGGTACCAACAAAGACTGACTCTGTCCTTGCTGAATCCAAACAAGTGAGACCACTGGGACTGGGACAGGGACTGGCTCTGGGTGCCTGGCTTCCTGGATCCCAAATTCAGAGAGTTCCATCACCAAGGAAGTTAAGTGAGGTCCCTTCCTTCAGAAATTGAATGAGGTCACTGTCTTGGCAACCACTTTGTCCTAACTGTTGCTTTCAAGGGTCCCATGATACGGAGGCTGCCCCTACTTTCTGTGACACTTTCACAAGTTAGAATGGTATATCAACAATAGGCACCCAGGAATAGATCTCCACACAGGCCTAGTTTGGTCCAACTTCTCTACGTTAAGAAGAGAAGCTGATTCATACACAACCTTTTATCCTGACCAGGTTGTTTGCCATGGAAGATGACTTTTGGTCTCTCAGGTCCTTCATAGCTGCCTACCTCTTCTCCAGGGATCATTTCTGCATGGACCTTTGAGGTTCTCAGCAGGTGGAAGATTCCCTACATTTCAGTATTGTAAGATCAACTCTTTCCCTGCTCTTCTGTAAAGTTAGATTGAGGGAACAGTGTATGGTTATGGTTAATAACATGTTCGGTTTGGGTTAGAAATCATTCTGCTGGATGAATAATGGTATTGGGAACTTGCTATGTGTATAAGAATATATAGGTGAAATATATGTATGAAAACAGAAATCTAAGTATGATTTGAAGTCCAGAAGGGCATTGGCCTCTTGATTTGGATATGCAGCTTTGAATTACGTTCTGCAGAGGTGTCTCAATTAAATCGATATACAATGCCATAGGACCTTGTACCTTGGATGAATTAATGTAGAAGGAACATCTAGTCGAAAAGGGATAGTCGTAGTGAAAGGTTAATAAAATAGGTACTTGTCACTTCCTGTTTTTCTGTATGCTTAACAAAACACTGTTGAAATCTTGAGAAATGTTTGCTAATCTTGTTTCCAGAATGTTCTGTTCCCAACTGCCAAACTGCAGAATGTACTCCCTCACTCAGTGTCATGCAAACCGCCCACATGCCCTCACCCATTAGTAAACTTCCCTCTCTTCCCTCTCCAAGGAAAGTATATAAGCTGTGCTTAAGGTGTTCTCAGGGCTCTCTGCTCTATTTAAGTGAGTTCTGAGCCACAGCATGCTGAACCCCAAATAAACCCATTGCTGTTGCATGAGACAGACTCTTGGTGGTCTCTTCCTTCGACACTCGCCCGACCTTTACATATTGAGGTTCCACCGAGTTCTGGCAGTGGCAGACGAGAGACCCCAATGGGCTCCTTAAGGAGCAAGTAAGGCGCCTCTTTCTGGTTTCAGGTTTCATGTTAGGGCTTGGCAAAATCTCTGGCGATGAAGAGCCTGAGCTCCCTCCGAAGGTGGCTGAGAGACGTGTCACGGAGACACAGGGCACCTCCCTGGGGGACGCCGCAGAAAACTCGGGAAATTAAGGAACAATAGTCTCCTCAACTCAGTGATATTTTGTTTCAGATTCGGTATTGTCATCCCATCAGGTTTTGCCGGCTACTCATTCCTGGTATCAGTGTTTGACGTCCATTGCCTGTGTTTATGGTCTTGTCTTATCTGTGTCATGTGTCCTTGCTTTTGCTGTTTGTGTACCTTTCATTATGGGACAGAGCAGTTCAATGCCTCTGTCCCTGACCCTTGATCACTGGAACAAAGTCCGCTTAAGAGCTCAGAATCTTTCTTGTTTTAGTAAAATGCTGGACCTGGCAGAATCTCTGTGCCTCAGAATGGCCCACCTTTGAATTCGGATGGCCCCTAGAAGGATCTTTCTACTTCGCACTAATTTAAAAATTCAGAGATATTATCTCAGCCGGGGACACATAGCCATCTGGATCAACAGCCATATATCTTAACTTGGCAGAACATCTGCAAATCTCCTCCTCCATGGGTGAAGCCTTTCCTTGCCCCTGCCTCTGCTCCTACTCCTTCCCCCATGATCTCTCAAACCCTCTCAACCTCCTCCTCCTCCACCCCCTGTTCTCCCCGAGTCACAGATTTGACTCTACTGGACTCTTCTTCCCTTACTAATCCCCTGCCCTTGTCCCCTAACCCACAACACCCTCAAATGGATTTCCCTGCTTCTGACTCAGCCTCTTTACCATTGGAGGAAGCTAAGCCGGTAATAGGGTCTGATAATGGACCGGTGTTCATGGCCCAGGTAAGTCAGGGGTTAGCCAGGAACCAGGGAATTAATTGGAAGTTATATTGTGCTTATAGATACCCGAGTTCAGGACAGGCAGATAGAATAAATTGAACCATTAAAGAGACCTTAAGAAAATTAAACTTAGAGAACAGCATAAAAGATTGGACTATGCTCCTGCCTTATGCAATGTTTCATGCAAGAAATACTCCCTCTGTTTCTTTGAGTAACCTTAGCCCCTGTGAAATTCTCTATTGTTGCCCTCCTGCAGTAAGGGACCTAAGCCCGACTCAAAGACCTAACCATTCCATCCACACCCCCTTGCTTGACAGACTTAAAGCTCTAAAAAGAACTCAGTGATACCTGTGTAAACAGCTGGCCACTGCCTATCAAACTGGGGACAAAGGGACTCCACATCGATATCAAGTAAGAGACTTCATCTACGTAAGACGACATCAGGTATCATGCTTGAAACCCCGCTGGAAAGGACCATAGCCGGTGCTACTTATAACACCTCCAGTGGTAAAGGTAGACGGAATCAATTTCTGGATCCATGCCTCTCATCTCAAGCCTGCACCCTGTCCAGACTCTGGCTGGAAACTGGAAAAGACTGGTAAAACCTTCAAATTGCGTATTCGCCATGTGGATAAGTCTGTGGACTCTCTCCTTGGCCACAAGTAGTCCTAAGCCACATCAGCCCATTCAGCAGTGATGGCTGATCACAAATCCTACTGGAAAAGAAGTATAATCTATCTCGCATACAGCCCCCTGAGGGACCTGGTGGCCATCACTCCTCCCAGACTTTTGTCAGCTGGCTATAGGTCTTACCTATTGGGATATCCCTGATGAAGAGGATACCACTAAAATTCCATTAAATTACTTCTGTGCCATAGATAATGGAAACAAACATTATGGATGAAGGGACATGCAAGCCAGATGCAGATTGGCTAGCCTAGATTACTATGTTTGCCGGGCAGACTCTCAAAGCCACAGTCATGGCTGTGTGGGGGGAAAGCCGACTTCATCTGTAAGTCATGGGGATGTGAGCAAACAGGGGCTGCCTGATGGAACCCAAACTCCTCATCAAATTCAGTACACATCATTGGCCATATTACCAATTAGATAAGAAGAACCGATGGCCCCAAGAGGGGTCTCTAGATCCTCAAATTCTGCGTGACCTTTTCCCTCCTTCACTCACATCCTGAACTATACTTCTCCAATAGATCCTCACCCTCAGCCTTCTGCTCCAGACACTCTGCTGTCACTCCCACCTCAGCAACCTGATTTCTCCCCTCCAATTACTAGATAAAAAACCCAAACCCCTGCCAGTTCTCAGACCATTGCCTCCTTGCTGAGGCAGCAGTTACTGAAGTACCCCTCCACCCACTCACTCCTCTCTTGTCCTGTCAGTGCCCGCACCGGGTCCCGCCAGGTCTTCTTACCAGCTAAACCAAAGCTCAAACCAGCTGAGGAGAGCCCTCAGTCCCCTATCTAAGATGTAATAAAAATGGCCTTTAAAGTTGGTTTGTCATCACTGAAAACAGTTGACTAATAATTAAACGTCCCTCATATGCGTTTTGAGATACTCACTCCCATCATCCTCTCTCCTCTACCTGTTCTACTGCTCAAGTTTTTGTTGCTAGGAAAATCTCAAACCCATTTCCCATTATTCTTTTACATCTCTCCTTCCTCATTCTCAGATCCACGGAGCTGATCTCAGCCCACCTTCCCCGTCTTCCCCCTCTGCACTAGGACCACAGAAAAGTCTTAACTGACCTTCTCCAGAAGTCTTCACCATGGCTGACTTTAGGACTTTCAGCAAAAGAGTCCCTATAAAAGAGTTCAATGTAGATAAACTTCCTCTTTTTGTGTTGCCCAGTTCTACTTGGCCAGTGGTTAAAAAAATCAGGACTTCTCAGGTAGACACCCTTTTACTAGTTTTTCACAAAATATGTGAACAAGGCCTCTGTCCTTGAGCTGGGGATTCACAGAGATGGCTACATTTCTAAGATAAAGAAGTTACCAACTGGTCTCCATGGTAACAGCTGGCAGGGGCAAAATAAGAAAGGGAAGAAAAAGCTCTCCCCCTCCCAGGTGTCCTTTAAAAGTTAACTTGCCCAGAACAGGGGAAAAACAGGAACAAATACTGCGTTTTTGAACTTCTGCAGACTGTGAGCTTCTGAGCACCTTCCCTTACATGTTGGGTACAAAATTCTGAAACTACCTAAACTTGAGTTTCAGGGGATTAATTGATTACAACAGAAGCAATGCCCTCTGAATCCGGTTGCAACCAAATAGGACTTTTTCCCTGTCTTTAGTGCTATCTTAGGTGCCTTGCCTTGTCCGTCCTTACAACAGAATAATTCTATATACTTAAACCTTGTTTATGTTTTCATGAAATGGTCAACAGATGTGATTAATCTTGTAATGGTGCAGATGTTTCCCAGAGTGCTCTATTATGAAGCAGGTTCATTTGAAGATCAAATAGGGGGACATACAACCAGGTTCCACTGGGAGCATATATCCCTCACTTTAGCCATCATATTAGGAATAGGATTTGCTGCACGGGTGGGCCCAGGAACCACTGCCCTTGTACATGTGACACAATAAATGACTCAATTAGAAGCAGCAATAGACCAAAACTAAGATATTAGAAACCACCATCAGAGCTTTGCATGAAACTTTAACCTCTCTCTCTGAAGTTGTTTTACAGAACAGTTGAGGTTTGGACCTCCTCTTCATTAAAGAAGGGGGCCTTTGTGCTGCATTGAGGGAAGAATGTTGTTTTTATGCCGAACATACTGGAGTTGTAATAAAATCTATGAGTAAATTAAAAAGACACATTAAAGAGCATCAACAAGAGAGAGAGAGACCCAAAAAGGGTTGTTTGAGTCTTGGTTCACACAGTGCCCCTGGTTAACTACGTTTTTATCAACCCTGGCCGATCCAATAATAATCCTCATATTATTGATAACTATAAAACCCTGTTTTCTCAACCGTGTAATTTCTTTTCTCCAGGCTCAAATTGGACGAGTTAAACTTATGGTAATACCCCACTAGGAGACATAGAATGTGAAACCCCCCAATGGTAATTTTTTACGATTAAAAGTAGCCAGAAAAAGAAGTGAGGAATGAAAGGTTAATAAAATAAGTACTTGTCACTTCCTGTATTTCCCTATGCTTAACAAAAAACTGTTGAAATCTTGAGAAATGCTTGCAAAACTTGTTCCCAAAATGTGCTGTCCCCAACTGCCAAACTACAGAATGTACTCCCTCACCCAGTTGCATGCAAACTGCCCACTCGTCGTGACCCATCAATAAACTTCCCACCCTGCCTTCTCCAGGGAAAGTATACAAACTCTACTTAAGCTATTTTCAGGGCTATCTGCTCTATTAAAGTGAGCTCTGAGCCCCAGCATGCTGGAAACCCAATAAACCTTTTGCTGTATCATGAGTACTCTGTTGGTCGTCTCCTTCTCCGAAGCTTGCCCGACATTTACTTGGATGATTGAATGTAGAAGAGAACATCCAGTGAAAAAGGTATAGTTGGTAGAATTAGGAAGATAGTCAGTAGGTTTAGGAAGAAGAGTGAGTATAGAATTTAGAACAAAAGTTCTTTAGCAATACGGTTTCAGTTAGAGAGTGAATGTAAATGTGAGCACAGTTGAAGAGTCAGTCACAATGATGAACTGGGGAAAATATGTAGGAAAGCAGATATCAATAGAGACATTATGAAATCAGGGAAATTACAAAGTGAGTGACAGGACTAGATATTTTGAAAAGGATTGAGTTTGAATATATAATCTTAGGAAAAAACAAATATGTAGACACCAATAGGATTGATATTTGAGAGCATTAGGCAAATTTCAGGTGCATGAATATTTCTGAGAATAATCTTGTGAATAGTTGATTATAAATCCAGATACATGAACATGAATGAATTTAGGGAGTGTATATGAGACACATATATTTCATTTTTTGAAATATCTGGAGAGTGTGTATATATATATATATATATATATATATATATATATATATATATATATACACACACACACACACACACACAAAACACACACAGACAAAAAAGTAGCAATATATATGTCAATCAAAATTCATCATATAATATATATTATCCACAGATCTAAAAATATTCATTTTACTGAAGATGGATTTATGTATAATGTTGTTCAACTAGAAAGCTCACCCATATGTTGAATATTCAGTTTCAATGGGGTTTAGTAGGAGTGATCTTTTCTCTCAATTTGTATCTGCCAAGTCAGGCACCTCACAAGAATGTACGTGTGGTACCAGGTAGCCAACCTGATTCTGAACATTGCCCATAAACCTATCCATATAACAAGATGCCTTTACATATAAGGGTCTGCTTGCTGTACCCTGTCAGTCACAAGGCATTTGCAAGCCAATGGCAGATCAACATGGCCCCACCACACATGTTTTATCACACACCTTCACACCACTGCTCTAGGCCCACTAATGAGCAGGCTCCAACTTACTGGCATCACTGTTCTACACAATTTTCATGAAACAAAGTCAGTCAAGGCACTGTCTGGTACACTGATGGTCAGCAACAGGATATCCAAAAGTTCTCCAGTGCCACCTGGTCATGGGAATTTCAAAAATTTCATGGTATTTATCAAGCCATTTGTCGAGGATGAAGTTGGAGGCTCTTTGGGTTTCAATTTATTCAGGAACCATTAAATGTTGAGGAAGCTCATTTCAATGAAAGCTCTAGAGAACACTCACAGGCAAGACTTCCCAAATTGTGGCCAAAAGGTCACATGAAGCCAGGCCCATTGAGGTCTACAATGTGAGGTCCATGTGTGTTTTGACTCTCAACTGTGGCTGCAAAGTCTTTCAGAATAAAATTATGTGATATCCTGGCTGAGATTCCCAGTGCTCTGGGGAAAGCCACCCTGCACCTAGATCTCAGGTTCCAAGGGCGACTCTCATGCATGGCCTAGTAAAAACCAAACACAATTCATGAAAATACTTCTCTGAGGTCAGTTCCAGAATTCATTCTCTAAGAGGAATCACAACAGAGTTCAAGCCCAGGTGGACCCAGTCTTTTCTTCTAAGTGCCACACAAATTACCACAATTCCAAACAAAACGCTCCCACATAACCCTTTTCTTCTTCCATATAGACACTCATCATAACCTCTGGATGGAGGTTTCCATGAGGGGCGCAGGAGAGGACAGTGTCCAAAATAACCTCCCTTGCCCCTCATTTGCCTAAAGTCAGTGTGGCCTGGAAATCCTGACTGTGAAACAGGAGTGATCAAATCGGCCTGCTGTTAATACAGCTTGGCTTCTCCATTTTGAGGCCTACTGACTGTAGGGTTTAGATTCTTCATGTAAATTGGGGTCATGAGAAAACTCAAGCACCTATGGGATAGCCTCTGCAGGGCTTTGAAGAACTCTTTTGAAACAAAGGATCCCTATTCTCACTTGATGGATGTCAGGAACCTTAGAGAGGAAGGCAAGAGTCTTCATAAACAATGAGTGCTCTTTTGGCCATTTTGGTTTTTAATGCACCCATGGGAACTTTCTTTAGATCCATCAGGTGCTGAGAATCTAAGCTACAGCCTAACACAGGGCCAAGAGGCTGATTCAGACACATCCCTTTCCAAAGCAATTAAGCAAAGAGCCACAGGTGTTGCCCATTCATTTCCATTTGAAAACTGTTTTCTTCAGGCTTCACAAAGGGGTGGCCCGAGGCAAAGAACTTCCTGACATTCAGGGCAACAGAACAATAGGTAAGCAAAAGGCCCAAAGCAGGGTTTCTCCACTGAGATTTAATGGTCACACTAATATCTGATTTTTCAGAGATCCTCGCCATTCCTTTGAGCTATCCAGTACATGGTCATGGCACAGAGCTTGGAAGTGGTACATACCTTAGACATAAAACCATGAGCCTATTCTGGAGAGGGGCAGAAGTCCAGAAGAAAACTGAAACTTAGGAAGATTGCAGGTGTTACCCATCGAAAAGGCAATCTGAAATCCATTCATAAATTGGACAGGATGAATGCTGGGAAGCTTTCTACTAGACAGGACACATCCATTGATGCATTTTCTTTTCTAATATCTGCAACCACGGACACAGTGGGATACAGAGACATAGAAACACTCGCCTTGTCAAATGACTTACTAGAAACAGTTCATTCCACACCAAAAAAAGCGCCTTGCCTACCTATTCTCTGAACATGAGACGAAACCAGAAACCCACCCCCACACCCACAAAGGCACCTCCTTCCCCCAAGAAGTTCTGTGACTATCCGGAGTGTCCTCTGACTGGTGAGCCATACTATATTCCCATGGAATGGCCTGATCTGTCTCAGATCTGGTCTCCTTGGCCAACTCTGTGCAGGTGTCAGGACCCAGAGGTGAGCAACTACCTGCTTTCTCAGGAATGACCCCTCTTTAGAGCTTTCCTGGCATTTGGCCATCCTCACATTAGTAGGTACCAAGAAAGACTGACACTGTCCTTGGTAAATCCAAACAAGTGAGACCACTGGGACTGGGACTGGGACTGGCTCTGGGTGCCTGGCTTCATGAATCCCAAGTTCAGAGATTTCCATCACCAAGGAAGTGAGGTGAGGTCACTTCCTTTAGGAACTGAATGAGGTCACTGCCTTGGCAACCACTTTGTCCTACCAGTGGCTTCCAAGTGTCACATGAGAAGGAGGCTGCCCCTACTTCCTGTGACACTTTCACAATTTAGAATGGTATACAACCATAGGCACCCAGAAACAGCTACCCACACAGGCCTGGTTTGGTCCATCTTCTCTAAATTAAGATGTGAGAGGTTGATTCAGAAAGAACCCTTCATCCTGAACAGGTTGTTTGCCATTGAACATGACTTTGGTTCTCTCAGGTCCTTCATAGCTGCCTACATCTTCTTCAGTCAACATTTCTGCATGGAACTTTGAGGTTCTCAGCAGGTGGAAGATCCCCTACTTTCCTGTATTGTAAGACCAACTCTGTCCCACCTCTCTGTAAATTTAGAATGAGGGAACAGTGTATGGTTAGGGTCAATAACATATTTGACTTGTGTTAGGAATCATTCTGCTGGATGAATAATGGTATTGGGAACCTGCAAAATTTATAAGAATATATATTTGAAATATAAGTATGAAAACATAAATCTAGTTACGATTTGAAGCCAGAAAGGGCATTGGGCCCTTCTTTGGGATATTTAGCTTTGAATTACATTCTGCATTTTAGTCTCAGATAAATCTATACACAATGGAATAAAACCTTGCACCTCAGATGCCTGAATGTCGAAGAGAACATCCAGTCAAAAATGGATAGTCGGTAGGATTTGGAAGATAGTAGGTTTAGGAAGAAGAGTGAGTCTTCGAGTTGGACCAATAGTTTTTTAGCAATAGGGTTTCGTTTAGAGAGTGAATGTAAATGTCAGCACATGTGAAGACTCAGTCACAATGATGAACTGGGGAAAATATGTAGGAAAGCAGGTCTCAATAGAGACATTAGGAAATCAGACAAATTATAAAATGCGTGATAGGATTAGACATTTTCAACAGGGTTGAGGTTGAATATATAATCATAGGAAGAAACAAATATATAGTCCCCAACAATATTGACACTTGGGAGAATTAGGCATCCTGGACAAGGATGTTTTTAGTAATATATACTCACTTTCAATTTAGGGTTTGGTACAATCATAAGTGTGACCTTTGCATTTTTGTCCAGAATATTACTGTGATAAAATGTATATGTAGATCAGGTGACATGAGTATTTCTTCCACCATTATGGGAAGCAATATTTTTAAAAGCCATAAATTAGTATTGGGTATACAAATAGGTGTACCCTGTGTCAATGAATATAGAGATGATGCATGAGTAGATCGTACTGTGAATAAATAATATAACTGGATCCAACTTTAGAAATTGGAATTAGAATAAATTGATATCTGAAAATATACAGGAAATCTTATATTGATATTGGTATACATACATTCATTACAACCAATTATAAGTCTAATGGTAATATTAGGGTTACGGTTTATCATGAAGAGGGTGTGTGAGTTTTTCTTCAAAAGTGATTATGGAAATCGAAAATAATGTGTTTGTTAAGAAGTCTCATGAAACGACCAGTCGAAAAACCTGGAGGACTACATGTGTTCGGAAGCAGGAAGTGATTGAAAGTGAAACAAATGTCTTTAATTTTGAAATTTTGGGTGAAAAATTTATCCATGGATGTGCATAAACTGAAGAAATAGTACTGTACCAGTTTTAAATAAAAATGAACGTCAAAATACACATCATGTCCCATAGGAATCTACTTGCATTGATGTTAAACTTGGTAAGTTACTGTAGAAATATTAGGATTTGTATGCACCTTTCACTGAAGTTTGTTTTCAGTACTAGGAAACAAATAAGTATTTCAGGTGGATGAATATTTCTGAGAATAATCTTGTGCAAAGTTGATTACAAATCCACATACATGAATATGAATGTATTTAGGGAGTGAATAATAAGACACATATATTTCATATTGTGAAAAATCTGGAGAGTATATATATATATATATATATATATATATATATATATATATACACACAAAACACACACAGACATTATAAAGTGGCAATATATATGCCAATCGAAATTCATGGTGAAATATATATCATCCATAGATCCCGAAATATTAATTTTAATGAACATGGATTTATGAATAATGTTGTTCAACTAGGAAGGTCACCCATAGGTTGAATTTTAAGATCCAACAGCATTTAGCAGGAGTGATCTCTTCTCATAATTTGTATCTGCCAAGTCAGCCACCTCACAAGAATGTATATGTGATACCAGGTAGGATTCTATATGTGCATATAAAAATACATGTGCTGAATAGGCTACAGAGAAAGGGATACAGGAATTCACATATTCATTAACTTTAAAAACACATGGAGAACTATTTCAATTAAAAATTAACTAGATTTATAACACCTATCCTACATAATGCAAACGGCAAGTCCAACTATACACCATGCCTCTTCTGAACTGCTTGTATTTCTATTCTGTTTGAGTTATTTTTCTCCATCATATTAGGAATAGTAGTCAGAGTCTAGTAGGGTATAGTTTCGTGTCAGGGATTCAGTATTTTGAATGGAAAATTGGAAAATGAATCCAATGTGTATGCAAATATGTGCTACACAAAAATCTTCCCACTTTCATCCACAACAATGTCTTGACATTACCTTTGCCACAAGTAAGACACAATTAGAGGAGAAGAGTTAGAAAATACGTGAATACATATCTGGAATGGAATACGCTCAGGAGTTCCCAACCTTGGAGGTGATAGAGCAGTTTCCATAAGTAAGGGACATGGTAAACACTCCACAAACATGGAGCTCTGCTGGCCTAAATACTTCTTGAGAAACTGCCTCTGAGGTTGGGCACTTGAAATATATGTTGTTGTCAGGAGCTTTAGTTTCCTTTATAGTGAGCCCATCAAAGCTGGGTCTGCATCTATGTGACCTGGAGGACATGGTTTCTTATTTTCCAATGAACCTGAGGCAGCAGTGCTGAATTCTCTCTTTGTAGGTAAACTGTGGCCACTGGGGGCTAAGTGTCACCCCGTGTGGACTGTGAAGCCATTTGGTCCTCTTCCACTTTCTGTTGTGGTTCTTGCTGCTACACTGGGACTTTGGTATTTGCTTCACGAAATACAACAATTTCAACTGGGACACAGTGCTGGAGAGAGTTCTGTCACTGTGGTGGGTCACGGTCTGCAGGAGAATGCACCAACCAGGCTTCTTTCCCACATAGCTTGCACCATTGACCATGTCAACCTGATTCTGAAAATTGCCCTGAAACCTCTCCATATATCAAAATGCCTTTACAAATAAGGGTCTGCTGGCTGCACCATGTCCTTCACAAGCCATTTGGTAGCCAATGGCCAAACCACATGGACCTACCACAGATGTTTTATCACACACCTGCACACCTGCCCACCGCTGCTCTAGGCCCACTACTCAGCAGGCTCCAACTTACTGGCATCTTTTTTCTACATTATTTTTATGAAACCCAGTCAATCAAGGCACCCTCTAGTATACTCATGATCAGCAACAGGACACCCAAAGATTCTCCAGTTCCACCTGGTCATGGGATTTTCAAAAATTTCATGGTATTTATCTAGCCATTTTTCAAGGATGAAGTTGGAGGCACTGTGGGTTTCAAGAACCACTAAATGTTGAGGAAGCTCATTTCAATGAAACTCTGGAGAACTCTCATAGGCAAGGCTTCCCAAAGAGTGGCCAAAAGGTCAAATATAGTCAGGCCCATTGAGGTATACGTTGTGAGTTCCATGTGTGT
Organism: Callospermophilus lateralis; assembly: GCF_048772815.1. NCBI lineage: Eukaryota > Metazoa > Chordata > Mammalia > Rodentia > Sciuridae > Callospermophilus > Callospermophilus lateralis. The sequence continues at coordinate 1,002,909 of NW_027513404.1, forward strand.
TTTGACTCTCAACTATGGCTACCAAGTCTTTAAGAATAAAATCATGGGATATCTTGGCTGATATTCCCAGTGCTCTGTGGAAAGCCACCCTGGGCCTTGATCTCAGTTTATAAGAGCGACTCTCATGCGTGGCCTCCTAAATTTCAACACAATTCATGCAATACTTCTCTGAGGTCAGTTCCAGAACTCAGTCTCTAAGGGGATTCACACCAGACTTCAAGCCCAGGTGGACCCTGTCATCTCTTCCAACCGTCACACAAATGACCACAATTAATACCAAAACAATCCCACATTGCCCTCCTCTTCTTCCATAAAGGCACTCATCATAACATCTGGCTGGAGGTTTCCATGAGGGGCACAGCCCAAGACAGTGTCCAAAATAAGCTCCCTTGGCCCTCATTTGCCTAAAGTCAGGGTGGCTTGGACACCCTTCTTGTGCACCAGGAGTGATCTGTAAGGGTAAAAGAAATTGAAATTAAAGTGTAAAAGTTAAAGTGTAAAAGACCGGGTGCTGTAAAGTTTTTAAGCAGCAAGGCTTGAGTTAAAATGTAAAGGACCAGGTATTGTTAAGTTCCTATGCTACAGGCAAAACCTGAAATTCCTGTAGTTTGTAGGACAATTCCCGGACAACCCAGTAAATATTCCCCCTGACCGCCTGGTTTTTTAATAACCTAGGACCCTGTGAGGCCTGGCACAGAGGCATTGCAGGGCCTAAACCAATCATTTTGAATGTGTACCCCGCTTTAGAACTGACCTATCACTCCCGCCTTACATGTTCCCACCAATAAATGAACTAATCATGTTTAGGAATTGTTGTTTGATTTTCCCGTGGTGTATGATGATTTCTTAAAGAAGACTGTAATATATGTAAAGTCCCGCCCTGACCAAAAAGTGTACTTAAGCACTGCTCAACCCCTGCTCGGGGCTCTGGGATGCTCTCCCATCTTGAGTGAGCACGTAGCCCCAGCATGCTGGATTGGATCCTCAATAAACGCCTTTTACTGTTGCATGAGCCACAGTTTCTTGATGGTCTCTTCCTCCAACATTCGCCGGAAACTTACATTTGGTGCATTGGCCGGGAATCACGCAGCGCAGGACAAGGAGACCTCAACGAACCTTTCTGGGGGTAAGTAAGGCACCTCTTTCCTTCAAAAATGATTATGGAAATCGAAAATAATGTGTTTGGAAAGAATCTCATGAAAAGAACAGTCAAGAAACATGGAGGAATAATATGTTCTGAAGCAGGAAGTAATTGAAAGTTAACCAAATGCCTACAGATTTGTGAACTTGTGGATGAAAAGTTATATCCTATGATATCCATCAACTGAAGAAATAGTAATGTACCACTGTTGAATAAAAATGAACTTCAAAATACACATCATGTCCCATAGGATTATACTTGCATTAATGTTAAACTGGGTCAGTTACCATGCAAATATTAGGATTTGTAAGCACAATTCACCAAAGTTTGTTTTCAGTACTGGAAAATAAATATGTATTTTATGTGGATGAATTTTTCTGAGAATAATCTTGTGCAAATTTGATTACAAATCCACATACATGAATATGAATGTATTTAGGGAGTGAATAATAAGACACATATATTTAATATTGTGAAAAATCTGGAGAGTATATATATATATATATATATATATATATATATATATATATATATATATATATATTTATAAAGATAAAAACACAGACATTAAAATGTAGCAATATATATGCCAATCAAAATTCATCATGAAATATATATCATCCTCATATCCAAAAATATTCTTTTTACTGAGCATGGATTTATGTATAATGTTGTTCATCTAGGAAATTCACCAATTTGTTGAATTTTCAGTTCCATCAGTATTTAGGGGGAGTGATCTCTTTTCACAATTTGTATCATCCAAAAACAGTGAGCTCACAAGAATGTATGTGTGATACCAGGTAGGATTCTAAATATGCATAATAAAATACATGAGATGAATAGGCTACAGAGAAAAGGAGACAGAAATTTACATATGTGTTAACTTTAAAAACTCATGGAGAAGTACTACAATGAAAAGTTGACTAGATTTATAACACATACACTTGATAAAGCAGAAGGCAAGTCCTAGTATACACCATGCCACCTATGAATGGCCTGTATTTCTATTCTGTTAGGTTTCTTTTTCTCCATCATTTTAGGATTAGTAGTCAGAGTCTAGTAGGGTATGGGTTAGTGTCAGGGATTCAGTATTTCAAATGGAAAATAGGAAAATGAATCTAATGTGTATGTGAATATTTGTTAGACAAAAATCTTCCTACTGTCATCCAAAAAAATGCCTTGATATTTCCTTCACCACAAGTAATACACAATTAGTGGAGAAGAGTTTGAAAATCTGTGAATATATATCTGGAAAAGAAAATGCTCAGGAGTTCACAACCTTGGAACTCATGTGTGTGTATGTAGATTTATAATCAACTTTTCACAAAATTATTCTTAGAAATATTCATCCACCTTGGAGGTGGTAGAGGAATTTCCAAAAGTAAGGTAAAGGGTAAACACTTCACAAACATGGAGCTCTGGTGGCCTAATTAATTTCTGAGAAACTGCCTCTGAGTTTGGGCCCTTGAAATATTTGTTGTTGTCAGGAGCTTTCGCTTCCTTTCTAGTGAGACCATCAAAGCTGCGTCAGCATCTATGTGACCTGGATGACATGGTTCCTTATGTGCAATAGAACATGAGGCAGCAGTTTTGAATTCTCTCTTTGTAGGTAAACTGAGGCCACTGGGGTCTAAGTGTCTAACCATGTGGTCTGTGAAGCCATTTGGTCATACTTCACTTTTCGTGGTGTTTCTTACTGCTGCACTGGGAGTTTGGTATTGGCTTCACAAAATACAAAAAGAAAAACTGGGACACAGTGCTATAGAGAGTACTCTCACGTGTAGTGGGTGAGGGTCTGCAGGAGAATGCACCAACCAGGCTTCTATCCCCAAAAGCTTGCACCCATGTCCATATCAACCTCATTCTGAATATTGCCCTGAAACCTCTCCATATAATAAGGTCCCTTAACTTGTATGGTTCTGCTGGCTGCACCATGTCAGTCACAAGGCATTTGGAAGCCAATGGCAGATCCACATGGCCCCACGACAGATGTTTTATCATACACCTGCCCACCACTGCTCTAGGCCAACTAGTCAGCAGGCCTCAACATTCTGGCATCTCTGTTCTCACCGTTTTCATGAAACCCAGTCAATCAATGCAATGTCTGGTACACTCGTGATCAGCAATAGACATCCAAAGGTTCTCCAGTGCCACCTGTTCATAAGAATTTAAAAAATTTCATGGTATTTATCTAGCCAATTTTCAAAGATAAATTTGGAGGCACTGTGGCATTCAATTCATTTGGGAACCATGAAATGGTGAGGAAGCTCATTTCAATTAAAGCTCGGGAGAACTCTCAGAGGCAAGGCTTCCCAAAGAGTGGCCAAAAGGTCACATAAAGCCAGGCCCATTGAGGTCTACAATTGAGGGCCATGTTTGTTTTGACTCTCAACTATGGCTTCCAAGTCTTTCTGAATAAAGTCATGTGATATCCTGGCTGAGATTCCCAGTGCTCTTTGAAAGCTATCCTGGGCCTAGATCTCAGTCTCCAAAGGCAACTCTCATGCGTGGCCTCCTAAAATCCAAACACAATTCATGCCAATACTTCTCTGAGATCTGTTCCAGAACTCAGTCTCTAAGGGGAATCACTCCAGAGTTCAAGAACAGGTGGACCCAGTCATCTCTTCCAACCACCACACAAATGACCACAATTAAACCAAAACACTCCCACATGGCCCTCATCTTCTTCAATTTAGAGACTCATCATAACCTCTGGCTGGAGGTTTCCATGAAGGGCGCAGCTTAAGACAGTGTCCAATATAAGCTCACATGCCCCTCATTTGCCTAAAGTCAGGGTGGCATGGAAACTCTTCCTGTGAAGCAGGAGTGATCAAATAGGCCTGCCAATAATACTGCTCTACTTCTCCAATTTGAGGCCTATTCTCTGTGGGGTATAGATTCTTTATGTGAATTGGGGTCATGAGAAAACTCAAGCAACTATGGGCTACCCTCTGCAGGGCTTTGAAGAATCCATTTGAGTGAGTCGAGGAGTTGGACCAAATGTTCTTTAGATATAGAGTTTTGATTAGAGAGTGAGTGTAAATGTCAGCATATGTGAACAGTCAGTCACAGTGATAAACTGGGGAAAATGTGTAGGAAAGCAGATATCAATAGAGACATTAGGAAATAAGGCAAAGTACAAAGTGAGTGATAGGATAAGACATTTTTAACAGGGTTCAGTTTCAATATATAAACAAACAAATATGTAGTCACCAATAGGAATGATATTTGAGATCATTAGTTAATCAGGGCATGGATGTTGTTAGTAATACATGCTCACTTTCAATATAGGCTTTGATACAATCATAAGTGTGACCCTTGAATTTTGTTTCAGGAATTTTACTGTGATGAAATGTATATGTATATCAGGTGACTACAGTATTTCTTCCACCATTTCTGAAAGCAATATTTTAAAGACTTAAAAATTAGTATTGGGGATACAAATAGGTATACCATTGGTCTACGAATATAGAGATGATGCCTTAATAGACCATACTGTGAATAAATAATATAACTGGTTCAAACGTTAAATAATGGATTGAATTGATATCTGAAAATATATTGGAAATCTTATATTGATATACATACATTCATTCCAACCAGTTATACATCTAATGGTAATATTAGCGTTATGGTTTATCATGAAGAGCGTGTGAGTTTGGCTTCAAAAGTGATTATGGAAATCAATAATACTGTGTTTGGAAAGAATCTCATGAAAAGAACAGTCAAGAAACATGGAGGAATACATGTGTTCTGAAGTAGGAAGTGATTGAAAGTGAACCAAATGCCTATAAATTTGTGAAATTGTGGATGAAAGGATATATCCTATAATGTCCATAAACTGCAGAAATAGTAATGTACCAGTGTCTGAATAAAAATGAACTTCAAAATACACATCATGGTCCATAGGTGTCTACTTACATTGATGTGAAACTGGTTCAGTCACTGTAGAAATATTACGAATTGTATACACCATTCACTTAATTTACTTTTCAGTACTAGGAAAAAATATGTATTTAAGGTGGATGAATATTTCTAAGAATAATTTTGTGAAAAGTTGATTATAAATCTACATACACACACATGAGTTTATTTAGGGAGTGTATAATAAGACACATATATTTCATATTTTGAAAATCTTAAGAGTAGATATCTATATCTATATAGATAGATAGATAAATAGATAGATACACACATACACAGACATTAAAATGTAGCAATATATATGCCATTCGAAATTCATCATGAAATATATATCATCCACGTATCCAAAAATATTCATTTTACTGAACATTTATTTATACATAATATTGTTCATCTAGGAAATTCACCCATAGGTGGAAATTCCAGTTCCATCTGTATTTAGAGGGAGCGATCTCTTCTCACAATTTGTATCTTCAAAAATAAGCGATCTCACAAGAATGTACATGTGATACCAGGTAGAATTCTAAAAATGCATAAAAAAATACATTTGATGAATAGGCTACAGAGAAAGGGAGACAGAAATTTACATATGTGTTAACTTTAAAAACTCATGGAGAAGTATTACAATGAAAAGTTGACTAGATTTATAACACATACCATTGATAAAGCAGAAGGCAAGTCCAAGTATACACCATGCCTCCTATGAAAGGCCTGTATTTCTATTCTGTTAGGTTTCTTTTTCTCCATCATATTAGGTTTAGTAGTCAGAGTCTAGTAGGGTATGGGTTAGTGTCAGGGATTCAGTATTTCAAATGGAAAATAGGAAAATGAATCTAATATGTATGCAAATATGTGCTACACAAAAATCTTCCCACTCTCAGCGAGAACAATGCTTTGACATTACCTTCGCCCCAAATAAGACACAATTAGTGGAGAAGAGTTAGAAAGTCTGTGAATACATATGTGGAAAGGAAAATGCTCAGAACTTCACAAACTTGTAGGAGGTAGAACAGTTTACAAAAAGGGAGAGGGTAAACACTTCACAAACATGGAGCTCTGCTGGCCTAATGACTTTTTGAGAAACTGCCTCTGAGGTTGGGCAGTTGAAATATGTTTTTGTCAGGAGCTTTTGCTTCCTTTGTAGTGAGACCATCAATGCTGGGTCTCCATCTATGTGACCTGGATGACATGGTTCCTTATTTTCTAGTGGACATGAGGCAGCAGTGCTGAGTTCTCTATTTGTAGGTAAACTTTGGCCACTGGGGTCTAAGTATCTAACCGTGTTGTCTGTAAAGCCATTTGTTCATGCTCCACTTTCGTGGTGTTTCTTACTGCTGCACTGTGAGTTTGGTATTGGCTTCACGAAATACAAGGAGTTCCACTGGGACACAGTGCTGGAGGATGTACTCTCATATGTGGTGGGTGAGGGTCTGCAGTAAAATGCACCAATGAGGCTTAAATCCCACATAGCTTTTCAACTCGACAATAGCCCCCTTATTCTGATCATTGGCAGGAATCCTCTCCATATAACAAGATGCCTTTTCATAGAAGGGTCTGCTGGATGTACCATGTCAGTGACAAGTCATTTCTAAGCCAATGCCAGATCCACGTGGACCCACAACTGATGTTTTTTCACACAACTACACTCCACTGCTTTATGCCCACTAGTCTGCAGGCTCCAACTTACTGGCATCTATGTTCTACAGCATTTTCATGAAACACAGTCAATTAAGGCACTGTCTGGTACAATCATGATTAGCAACAGGACATCCAAATGTTCTCCAGTGCCACCTGGTCATGGTAATTTCAAAAAATTCATGGTATATATCTAGATATTTTTCAATAATGAAGTTGGAGGCACTGTGGGATTCAATTTATACAGGAACCAATAAATGGTTAGGAATCTCATTTCAATGAAAGCTCTGGTGAACTCTCACAGGCAAGGCTTCCCAAAGAGTGGGCAAAAGGTCTCATGAAGCCAGGCCCATTGAGGTCTACAATGTGAGTTGCATGTGTGTTTTGACTCTCAACTATGGCTGGAATCTTTCAGAATAAAATCTTGTGATATCCTGGCTTAGATTCCCAGTGCTCTGTGTAAAGTCACCCTGGGCCAAGATCTCAGATTCCAATGGTGAATCTCATGTGTGGCCTCCTGAAATCCCAACACAATTCATGGCAATACTTCTCTGAGGTCAGTTACACAACTCAGTCTCTAAGGGGAATCACAACAGAGTTCAAGCCTAGGTGGACCCAGGCATCTCTTCCAATTGCTACACAAATGATGACAATTAAAACCAAAACACTCTCGCATGGCCCTCTTCATCTTTTATATAGACACTAATCATAACCTCTAGCTGGAGGTTTCCATGAGGGGCACAGCCCAAGACAGTGTCAAAAATAAACTCCCTTGCCCCTCATTTGCCTAAAGTCAGGGTGGCCTGGATAACGTTAGTGTGAAACAGAAGTGATCAAATAGGCCTGCCGTTAATACTACTCCACTTCTCAAATTTGAGGCATACTGACTGTGGGGTATAGATTTTTAGTGTGAATTGGAGTTACAAGAAAACCCAAGCACCTATTGTCTCCCCTCTGCAGCCCTTTGAAGAACTTATTTGACACAAATGATCCCTATTCTCACTTGATGGAGGTCAGGAATCTTACAGAGGAAGGCGAGAGGCATCATCCACAATCACTGATCTTTTTTCCATTTAGGTTTTGGATGCCCACATGGGATCTTTCTTTAGATTGATCAGGTGCTGAAAATCTAAACCACAGGCTCACACAGGGCCAAGAGGCTGATTCAGACACATCCATTTCCAAAGCTATGAAGCAAAGAGCCACAGGTGATGCCCATTCATTTCCATTTGAAAACTGTTTTCTTCAGGCTTCACAAAGGGGTGGCCTGAGGCAAAGACCTTTCTGACATTCAGAGCAACAGAACAATAGGTAATCAAAAGGCCCCAAGCAGGGTTTCTCCACGGAGACTTTCCTGGTTACTCTGATATATGAGTTTTCTGAGATGCTCGCCATTCCCTTCAGCTATCCAGTACATGGCCATGTCACAGAGCTTGGAGGTGGTACATATCTTGTACAAAAATACATGATACTAATCTTGAGAGTGGCCAGAATTCATGAAAAAATGGAAAATTAGGTAGATAGCCGGTGTTGCCCATGGATAAGGCAAGCCTCAGTCCATTCATTAATTGGAAAGGATGCATGCTGGGAAGCTTTCTACTAGACAGGACACAACCAATGAGCTATTTTTTTCTAATATCTACAAAGAAAAATACAGTGGGATACACAGACATAGAAACAGTCTCCTTGTCAAATGACTTACTGGAAACAGTCCACTCCAAACCAAACAAACCTCCTTTTTTACCTATTCTCAGAACATGAGAAAAAAACCACAAACACAAACCAACACCCACAAATGCAACTTTTTCCCACAAGTAGGTCTGTCACTATCTGGAGTGTCCTCTGACTGGTAGGCCATATGATGTTCCCCAGAAAAGGCCTTTCTGTCTCACATCTGGTCTCCTTGGTCAACTCTGTGAAGTTGTCAGGAGGCAGTGGTGAGCCAATTCCTGTCCTCTCAGGAAAGACCCCTCTTCAGAGCTTTCTTGGTATTTGGCAACCCTTACATCAGTAGGTACCAAGAAAGACTGACTCTGTCCTTAGTGAATCCAAACAAGTGAGCCCACTGCAACTGGGACTGGGACTGGCTCTGGGTGCCTGGCTTCCTGGATCACAAAATTCAGAGAGTTCCATCACCAAGGAAATGAGGTGAGGTCACTACCTTCAGGAAATAAATGAGGTCCCTGTCTTGGCCACCACTTTGTCCTAACAGTTGCGTCCTAGTGTCTCCTGACATGGAGGCTGCCCTACTTCCTGTGATACATTCACATGTTAGAATGGTATAGAAACCATAGTCACCTGGGAACAGCTCTCCACACAGGCCTGCTTTGGTCCATCTTCCCTGCATTAAAAATAGAGAGGATGACTCAGACACATCCTTTCATCCTGACCATGTTGTTTGCCATGGAATATGACTTTTGTTCTCTCAGGTCTTTCATAGCTGCCAACATCTTCTCCAGGGATTATTTCTGCATGGATTTTGAGGTACTCAGCAGGTGGAAGATCTCCTAACTTCCTGTATTGTAATATCAACTTTATCCCTCCTCTTCTGTAAAGTGAGATTGAGGGAACATTGTATGGTTAGGGTTAATAGCATGTTCCATTTGGCTTAGGAATCATTCTGCTGGATGAATAATGGTATTGGGAACCAGTGATATTTAAAAGAATATAGAGGTAAAATATAAGTATGAAAACAGAAATCTAGGTAATATTTTAAGCCCAGAAGGATTTGGGCCCTTGATTGGGATCCTTAGCTTGAGTAATGTTTTGCACCGAGGTCTCAGTTAAATCGATATACAATGGCATAAGACCCTGTACCTGAGATGATTGAATGTAGAAGAGAACATCCAGTGAAAAAGGGATAGTGTGTAGGATTAGAAAGATAGTCAGTAGGTTTAGGAGGAAGAGTGAGTCTAGGATTTGGACCAAAAGTTCTTTAGCAATAGGTTTCGGTTAGAGAGTGAATATTAATGGCACCATATGTGAAAAGTCGGGAACAATGATGAACTGGGAAAAAATATGTAGGAAAGCAGACATCAATAGAGACATTAGGAAATCAGGCAAAGTATAACGTGAGTGATAGGATTAGACATTTTCAACAGGGTTGAGGTTGAATACATAATCTTAAAAAGAAACAAAAATGTAGTCACCAATTGGATTGACATTTGAGAGCATTAGGCAAACTGGGCATGGATGTTTTTAGTAATCCATGTTCACATTCCATTGAGGATTTATTGCAATCATAACGGTGACCTTTGCATTTTGTGTCCAGAATATTACTGTGATAATATGTATATGTAGATCAGGTGACATGAGTATTTCTTCCACCTTTTCTGGGAGCAATATTTTGAAAACATATGAATTAGTACTGGGGATACTAATAGGTTTACCCTGTGTTGATGAATATAGAGATGATGCATTAATAGACCATACTGTGAAAAAATTATATGACTGGTTCCAAATTTAAATAATGAATTGTTTTAATATCTGAAAATATAGAGGAAATCATATATTGATATACGTACATTAATTCCAACCAGTTATATATCTAAAGGTATTATTAGGGTTACCGTTTATCATGAATAGTGTGTGAGTTTTGCTTCAAAAATGATTATTCAATCGAAAATAACGTGTTTAGAAAGAAGTCCAGTGAAAAGACCCGTCAAGAAACATGAAGGAATATATGTGTTCCGAAGGAGGAAGTGATTGAAAGTGAACCAAAAATATATAAATTTGTGAACTTGTGAATGAAGGGATATATTTTATGATGTTCATAAACTGAATAAATAATAACGTACCAAGTTTGAATAAAAATGAACTTTAACAAACACATCATATCAAATAGGAATGTATTTGCATTGATGTTAAACTTGGTCAGTTACTCTAGAAATATTAGGATTTGTAAGAACCCTTCCCTGAAGTTAGTTTTCAGTACTAGGAAACAAATATGTATGTCAGTGGATGTATATTTCTGAGAATAAACTTGTTAAAAGTTAATTATAAATCCACATAAATGAATATGAATGAATTCAGGCGGTGTATAAGAAGACATATATTTCATATTTTGGAAAATCTGGAGACTATATATATATATATATATATATATATATATATATATATATATATATATATATGCACACAAACACACACATTATAATGTCACAATATATATGTCAATCGAAATTCATCATGAAAAATAACTCATCCGCATATCCCAAAATATTCATTTTACTGAACATGGATGTATGTAGAATGTTGTTCATCTAGGAAGCTCACCCATGGGTTGAATTTTCTGTACCAACAGCATTTAGGAGGAGTGATCTCTTCTCACAAATAGTATCTGCCAAGTCAGTCACCTCACAAGAATGTACGTGTGAAACCATGTAGGATTCTATTTGTGCATATAAAAATACATGTGCTTATAGGCTACAGAGAAAAGGAGACAGGAATTCATATATTTCTTAACTTTAAAAACACATGGAATAGTGTGTAGTGTCCCTCTTTATCCCTTTTGATTAACTTTGGCTTAAAAAAAAAGAATTTTATTGAGAATTTTTGTATATATGTTTGTCAGGAATATTGCTCTGAAGTTTTCTTTTCTTGATGTGTCTTTGTCTGATTTTGGTATGTGAGTGATACTAGCCTCATGAAATGAGTTTGGAGGAGTTCCATGCTTTTCTATTTTATGGAATAATTTGAGGAGTATTGTGATGAATGCTTCTTTGAAGGTCTTGTAGAACTTGACTGAGAATCTGTCTGTTCCTGGGCTTTGCTTGATTGGTAGGCTGTTGACAGCAACTTCTATTTCATTGCTTGAAATTGATTTGTTTAAATTGTTCATGTCCTACTAATTCAGTTTGGGTATATCTCTAAAATTTTATTGATGTCATCATTGTATTTTAATTTATTAGAGTATAAATTTTCAAATTAGTTTTCAATTATTCTCTTTATTTTAGTTGTGTACTCTGTAAAAGTTCTTTTACGATCCTTAATTTTAGTAATTTGAGGTTTTTTTTCTTCATTAGCTTGGTTAAGGATGTGTCAATTTTATTTAGTTTTCGAAGATTAAATTTTGTTTTGTGTCAAAAAAAAATAACACATGGAAAAGTATTTCAGCAAATTGAATAGATTTATAACTCCTACCTTATATCATGCAAAAGGCAAGTCCAAAAATACACCATGTCCCTTCTGAAATGCTTGTATTTCTATTCTGTTTGGGATGTTTTTCTCCATTATATTAGTATTAGTAGTCAGAGTCTAGTAGGGTATATGAATGTTTCTGAGAATAATCTTGAGAAAAGATGATTATAAATACACATTCATGAATATGAAAAATTTAGGAAGTGCAAAATAAGACAAAAATATTCCATATTTTCAAAAATTTGGAGAGTATATCTATATCTATCTATATCTATATCTATATCTATATCTATATAAACACACACAAACACACACACACACACACACAACACTCACAGACATTAAAAAGTACCAATATAAATGCCAAAAGAAATTCATCAGTAAATATATATCATCCACAGATGCAAAAATATTTATTTTACTGAACATGAGTTTATGTATAATGTTGATCTACTAGGATGCTCTCCTATAGGTTGAATTTTCATTTAAAACAGTTTTAGGAGGAGTGAACTCTTCTCACAATTTGTATCTGCCAAGACAGCCACCTCACAAAAATGTACGTGTGATACCTGGTAGGATTCTATATATGCATATAAATATACATGTGTGAATAGGCTACAGAAAAGGGAAACAAGAATTCACATATTTGTTAAATTTAAAAACACATGGAGAATATCTCCATTAAAATTTGACTAGATTTATAACACCTACCTTATATAATGCAAATATCAAGTCCAACTATACAACATGTCTCCTCTGAAGTGCTTGTATTTTTATTGTGTTGGGTTAATTTTTCCCATTATAATAGGATGAATAGTCTGAGTCTACTAGGTATGGCTTAGTGTCAGGGATTCAGTATTTGAATGGAAAATTGGAAAATGAATCCAATTTGTATGTAAATATATGCTGCACAAATATCCTCCCGCTCTCATCCAGAACAATGCCTTGATATTACCTTCACCCCAAGTAAGACGCAATTAGAGGAGAAGAGTTACAAAATCAGTGAATACATATCTGGAATGGAAAATGCTCAGGAGTTCACAACCTTTGAGGTGGTAGAGGAGTTTCCAAAACTAAGGGACAGGGTAAACACTCCACAAACATGGAGCTCTGCTGGCCTAAAAACTTTTTGAGAAACTGCATCTGAGCTTCCGCAATTGAAATATATGCTGTTTTCAGATGATTTGGCTTCCTTTGTAGTGAGACCATCAAAGCTGGGTCTGCATCTATGTGACCTGGAGGACATGGTTTCTTATTTTCCAATGAACAAGATGAAGCAGTGCTGAATCCTCTCTTTGTAGGTGATCTGAGGCCACTGGGGACTTAGTGTCTCCCCGTGTGGACTGTGAAGCCATTAGGTCCTCCACCAATTTTTGTGGTGTTTTTCCTGCTGCACTGTGAGTTTGGTATTTGTTTCACGAAATACTAGGAGCTAAACTGAGACACAGTGCTGGAGGGAGTTGTGTCACGTGTGGTGGGTCAGGGTCTGCAAGAGAATGCACCAACTAGGCTTCTATATCTCACAGCTTGCCCCATTGCCCCCTTGTCCATATTAACCTGATTCTTCATTTTCCTCTGAAAACTCTCCATATAACAAGATGCCTTTACATATAAGGGTCTGCTGGCTGCACCATGTCAGTTACAAGCCATTTGGAATCCAATGGTAGATCCACATGGCACTACCACGGATGTTGTATCAAACACCTCCCCACCACTGCTCTAGACCCACTACTCAACAGGCTCCAACTTACTGGCATCTCTGTTCTACACCATTTTCATGAAACTCAGTAAATCAAGGCACTGTCTGGTATACTCATGAACAGTAACAGGACATCCAATATTTCTCCAGTGCCACCTGGTCATAGGAATTTCAAAAATTTCATGGTATTTATCTAGCCATTTCTCGAGCATGAAGTTGGAGGCACTATGGATTTCAATTCATGCAGCAAACATTAAATGGTGAGGAAGCTCATTTCAATGAATTCTCTGGAGAACTCTCACAGGCAAAGCTTCCCAAAGAGTGGACAAAAGGTCATATTAGGTCAGGCCCATTGAGGTCTACAATGTGAGGTCCATGTGTGTTTTGACTCTCAACTATGGCTGCCATTTCTTTAAGAATAAAATCATGTGATATCCTTGCTGAGTTTCCCAGGCCTCTGTGGAAATCCACCCGGGCCCTAGGTCTCACTTTCCAAGAGCGACTTTCATGCTAGGCCTCTTAAAATCCCAACAAAATTCATGGCAATGCTTCTCTGAGTTCAGTTCCAAAACACAGTCTCTAAGGGGTATCACACCAGAGTTCAAGCCTACGTGTACCCAGTCATTTTTTCCAATGCCACACAAATGACCAAAATTAAAACCAAAACACTCCCACATGGCCCTCATCTTATTCCATATAGGCAATCATCTTAAGCTCTGGCTGGATGTTTCCATGAGGGGCCCAGCCAAAGACACTGTCCAAAATCAGCTCGTTTGCCCCTCATTTGCCTAACGTCAGGGTAGCCTGGACACAGTTTCTGTGAACCAGGAGTGAACAAATAAGCCTGCCGTTAATACTTCTGTGTTCTTCCAATTTGAGGCCTACTGATTTTAGATATCGATTCTTTAGGTGATTTAGAGTCATGCAAAAACACAAGCACCTCTGCAGGGCTTTGAAGAACTCATTTGACCCAAAGAATCCCTATTCTCATTTGATGGAGTGCAGGAACCTAACAGAGGAAGGCAAGAGACTTCATCCACAATGAATGATATTTTTTGCCATTTTGGTTTTGGAAGCTCACATGGGATCATTCTTAAGATCCATCAGGTGCAGAGAATCTAAGTCACAGCCACACACAGGTCCAAGAGGCTGATAAAGACACATCCCTTTCGAAAGCAATTAAGCAAGAGCCACAGGTGAGGCCCATTCATTTCCATTTGAAAACTGTTTTCTTCAGGCTTCACAAAGGGGTGGCCTGAGCAAAGACCTTCCTGACATTCAGTGCAACACAACAATAAGTAAGCAAAAGGCCCAAAGCAGGGTTTCTGCACTGAGACTATCCTGGTCACACTGATATCTGAGTTTTCTGAGATGCCCGCCATTCTCTTCAGCTATCCAGTACATGGCCATGTCACAGAGCTTGGAGGTGGTACATATTTAGGACACAAATCCATGAGCCTATTCTGGAGAGTGGCCAGAATTCAGGAAGAAAACAACAACTAAGAAAGATAGCAGGTGTTGCACATCGATAAGACAAGTTGCAGTCCATTCATATATTGGGCAGGATGAATTATGGGAAGATTTATACTAGACAGGACACATCCATTAATGCATTCTCTTTTCTAATGTCTACAACAACGGACACAGTGGAATACACAGAAACAGAAACACTCGCCGTGTCAAATGACTTACTAGAAACTGTCCAGTCCAAACCAAACAAACCGCCTTTCCTATCTATTCTCAGAACATGAGAGAAAACAACAAACCCACACCCACTCCCACAAAGGCACCTCCTTCCCCCAAGTAGGTCTGTGACTATCCGGAGTGTCCTCTGACCGGTGGGCCATACAATGTTCCCCCGAAATGGCCTGTCTTCTCTCAGATTGTGTTTCCTTGACCAACTCTGTGAAGACGTCAGGAAAAAGTGGTTAGCCACTACCTGATTCCTCAGAAATGGTCCACCTTCAGAGCTCTCCTGGCATTTGGCCATTCTCACATCATTAGGTACCAAGAAAACTGACTCTGTCCTTGGGAAATCCAAACAAGTGAGCCCACTGGGACTGGGACTGGGACTGCATCTGGGTGCCTGGCTTCTTGGATACCAAGTTCAGAGAGTTACATCACCAAGGAAATGAGGTATGTCACATTCTTTGGAACTGAATGAGGTCACTGCCTTGGCAACCACTTTGTCCTAACAGTTGCTTCCAAGGGTAACATAAGATGGTGGTTGCCCCTACTTCCTGTGACACTTTCATAAGGTAGAATGTATATCAACCATTGGCACCCGGGAACAACTTTCCACTCAGGCCTGGTTTGGTCCCTCTTCTCTACAATAAGAAGAGAGATGCAGATTCAGAAACATCCCTTCATTCTGACCAGGTTGTTTGCCATGGAAGATGACTTTTGCTCTCTCAGTTGCTTCATACCTGCGTACAACTTCTCCAGGTTTCATTTTTGCATGGACATTTGAGGTTCTCATTAGGTGGAAGGTCCCCAACTTTCCTGTATTGTAAGAACCACTCTGTCCCTGCTCTTCTGTAAAATGATTGATTGAACAGTGTATACTTGGGGTAAAAAACAGGTTTGATTTGGGTTACGAACGATTCTGTGCGATGAATAATGGTATTGGTAACCTGCAATATTTACAAGAATATAGAGGTGATATATAAGTATGAAAAGAGAAATCTAGGTATGATTTGAAGCCCAGAAGGGTTTTGCCCTTGATTGGGATACTTAGCTTTGAATTATGTTCTGCAAAGATGTCTCAGATAATTCGATATACAATGGCATAGGACCTTGTACAATGGATGATTGAATTTAGAAGAGAACATCCAGTCAAAAAGGGATATTCAGTAGGATTAGGAAGATAGTCGGTAGGTTTAGGAAGAAGAGTGAGTATAGGATTTGGACCAAAAGTTCTTTAGCAATACACTTTTGGTTATAGAGTGAATGTAAATGTCAGCTCATATGAAGAGTCAGTCACTATGTTCAACTGTGGAAAATATGTAGAAAAGCAGATATCAATAGAAAAATTACGAAATCAGGCAAATTATAAAGTGAGTGATAGAATTGGACATTTTCAACAGGGTTGGGTTTGAATGTATAAATTAGGAAAAAACAAAAATGTAGTCACCAATAGGATTGACAATTGACAGCATTAGGCAACCTGGACACGGATGTTTTTAGAAATCCATGTTCACCTTCCATTTAGGTTTTGGTACAATCATAAGTGTGACCTTTCCATTTTTGTCCAGAATATTACTGTGATAATGAGGTGACATGAGTATTTTTTTCACCATTTCTGGGAGCAATATATTGAAGATGTAAAATCAGAATCGGGGTACAAAGTGGTGTACCCTGTTTCTACGAACATAGAGAAAAAGCATGAATAGACCATACTGTGAATAAATAATATAACTTTTTTGAACTTTAAATAATGAATTGAACTGATATCTGAAAAATTAAAGGAAATCGTATATTGATATATAATCATTCATTCCAACCAGTGATATATCTAATGGAAATATTAGTGTTTTGGTTTATCATGAAGAGTGTGTGAGTTTTGCTTAAGAATGATTATGGAAATTCAAAATAATGTGTATGGAAAGAAGTCTCATGAAAAGACCAGTCAAGAAACCCTGAGAATACAGGTGTTCAGAAGCAAGAAGTGATTAAAGTTGAAACAAATGCCTATTAATTTGTGAACTTGTGCATGAAATGTATATCCTATGATGTGCAAAAACTGAAGAAACAATAATGTACCAGTGTCGAATACAAATGAATGACAAATTACATATCATGTCCCATAGGAGTCTACTTGCATTGATGTTAGGCTGGGTCAGTTACTGTAGAATAATTAGGATTTATATGCACAATTCACTGAAGTTAGTTTTCAGTACTAGGAAACAAATATGTATTTCAGGTGGATGAATATTTCTGATTATAATCTTGTGAAAAGTTGATTTCAAATCCACATACATGAACATGAATGAGAACATGAGACAAAACCTCAAACCCACACCCACTCCCACAAAGGCACCTCCTTCCCCCAAGTAGGTCTGTGACTATCTGGAGTGTCCTCTGACTGGGGGCCATACTATGTTCCCCCGAAATGTCCTGTCTTCTCTCAGATCTTGTTTCCTTGTTCAACTCTTTGTAGTTTTCAGGAAAAAGTGGTGAGCCACTACCTGCTTTCTCAGGAAAGGTCCATCTTCAGAGTTCTCTTGGCATTAGGCCATCCTCACATCAGTAGGTACCAAGAAAACTGACTCTGTCCTTGGTAAATCCAAACAAGTGAGCCCACTGGGACTGGGACTGGTACTGCCTCTGGGTGCCCGGCCTCTTGGATACAAATTTCAGAGAGTTCCATCACCAAGGAAATGAGGTATGTCACTTTCTTTGGAACTGAATGAGTCACTTCCTTGGCAACCACATTGTCCTAACTGTTGCTTCCAAGGGTCGCATGAGATGTAGGCTTCCCTACTTCCTGTGACACTTTCACAAGGGAGAATGGTATATCAACCATAGGCACCCAGTAACAGCTCTCCACACAGGCCTGGTTTGGTCCATCTTCTCTACAATAAGAAGAGAGAGGCTGATTCAGACACATCCCTTCTTTCTGACCAAGATATTTGCCATGGAAGATGACTTTTGCTCTCTCAGGTCCTTCATACCTGCCTACAACTTCTCCAGGTATCATTTCTGCATGGACCTTTGAGGTTCTCATCAGGTGGAATATCCCCAACATTCCTGTATTGTAAGAAACACTCTGTCCCTGCTCTTCTGTAAGATGATTGAGGGACCAGTGTATAATTGGGGTTAAAAACAGCTTTGATATGGGTTACGAATTATTCTGTGCAATGAATAATGGTATTGGGAACCTGCAATGCTTACAAAATATAGATGTGAAATATAAGAATGAAAACAGAAATCTAGGTATGATTTGAAGCCCATAAGGGTTCTGCCCTTGATTGGGATACTTAGCTTTGAATTATGTTCTGCAAAGATGTCTCAGATAATTCGATATACAATGGCATAGGACCTTGTAAATTGGATGATTGAATTTAGAAGAGAGCACCCAGTCAAAAAGGGATATTCAGTAGGATTAGGAAGATAGTCGGTAGGTTTAGGAAGAAGAGTGAGTATAGGATTTGGACCAAAAGTTCTTTAGCAATAGACTTTCGGTTATAGAGTGAATGTAAATGTCAGCACATATGAAGAGTCAGTCAGTATGTTGAACTGGGGAAAATATGTAGAAAAGCAGAGATCAAAAGAAACATTACGAAATCAGGCAAAGTATAAAGTGAGTGATAGAATTAGACATTTTCAACAGGATTGAGTTTGAATATATAAATTAGGAAAAAACAAAAATGGAGTCACCAATAGGATTGACAATTGACAGCATTAGGCAACCTGGACACGGATGTTTTTAGAAATCCATGTTCACTTTCCATTTAGGATTTGATACAATCATAAGTGTGACCTTTCCATTTTTTGTCCAGAATATTACTGTGATAATGAGGTGACATGAGTAATTCTTTCACCATTTCTGGGAGCAATATATTGAAGATGTAAAATCAGAATCGGAGGTACAAAGAGGTGTACCCTGTTTCTATGAACATAGAGAAAAAGCATGAATAGACCATACTGTGAATAAATAATATAACTTTTTTGAACTTTAAATAATGAATTGAACTGATATCTGAAAAATTAAAGGAAATCGTATATTGATATATAATCATTCATTCCAACCAGTGATATATCTAATGGAAATATTAGTGTTTTGGTTTATCATGAAGAGTGTGTGAGTTTTGCTTAAAAATGATTATGGAAATTCAAAATAATGTGTATGGAAAGAAGTCTCATGAAAAGACCAGTCAAGAAACCCTGAGAATACAGGTGTTCAGAAGCAAGAAGTGATTAAAGTTGAAACAAATGCCTATTAATTTGTGAACTTGTGCATGAAATGTATATCCTATGATGTGCAAAAACTGAAGAAACAATAATGTACCAGTGTCGAATACAAATGAATGACAAATTACATATCATGTCCCATAGGAGTCTACTTGCATTGATGTTAGGCTGGGTCAGTTACTGTAGAATAATTAGGATTTATATGCACAATTCACTGAAGTTAGTTTTCAGTACTAGGAAACAAATATGTATTTCAGGTGGATGAATATTTCTGATTATAATCTTGTGAAAAGTTGATTTCAAATCCACATACATGAACATGAATGAGAACATGAGACAAAACCTCAAACCCACACCCACTCCCACAAAGGCACCTCCTTCCCCCAAGTAGGTCTGTGACTATCTGGAGTGTCCTCTGACTGGGGGCCATACTATGTTCCCCCGAAATGTCCTGTCTTCTCTCAGATCTTGTTTCCTTGTTCAACTCTTTGTAGTTTTCAGGAAAAAGTGGTGAGCCACTACCTGCTTTCTCAGGAAAGGTCCATCTTCAGAGTTCTCTTGGCATTAGGCCATCCTCACATCAGTAGGTACCAAGAAAACTGACTCTGTCCTTGGTAAATCCAAACAAGTGAGCCCACTGGGACTGGGACTGGTACTGCCTCTGGGTGCCCGGCCACTTGGATACAAATTTCAGAGAGTTCCATCACCAAGGAAATGAGGTATGTCACTTTCTTTGGAACTGAATGAGTCACTTCCTTGGCAACCACATTGTCCTAACTGTTGCTTCCAAGGGTCGCATGAGATGTAGGCTTCCCTACTTCCTGTGACACTTTCACAAGGGAGAATGGTATATCAACCATAGGCACCCAGGAACAGCTCTCCACACAGGCCTGGTTTGGTCCATCTTCTCTACAATAAGAAGAGAGAGGCTGATTCAGACACATCCCTTCTTTCTGACCAAGATATTTGCCATGGAAGATGACTTTTGCTCTCTCAGGTCCTTCATACCTGCCTACAACTTCTCCAGGTATCATTTCTGCATGGACCTTTGAGGTTCTCATCAGGTGGAATATCCCCAACATTCCTGTATTGTAAGAAACACTCTGTCCCTGCTCTTCTGTAAGATGATTGAGGGACCAGTGTATAATTGGGGTTAAAAACAGCTTTGATATGGGTTACGAATTATTCTGTGCAATGAATAATGGTATTGGGAACCTGCAATGCTTACAAAATATAGATGTGAAATATAAGAATGAAAACAGAAATCTAGGTATGATTTGAAGCCCAGAAGGGTTTTCCCCTTGATTGGGATACTTAGCTTTGAATTATGTTCTGCAAAGATGTCTCAGATAATTCGATATACAATGGCATAGGACCTTGTAAATTGGATGATTGAATTTAGAAGAGAGCACCCAGTCAAAAAGGGATATTCAGTAGGATTAGGAAGATAGTCGGTAGGTTTAGGAAGAAGAGTGAGTATAGGATTTGGACCAAAAGTTCTTTAGCAATAGACTTTCGGTTATAGAGTGAATGTAAATGTCAGCACATATGAAGAGTCAGTCAGTATGTTGAACTGGGGAAAATATGTAGAAAAGCAGAGATCAAAAGAAACATTACGAAATCAGGCAAAGTATAAAGTGAGTGATAGAATTAGACATTTTCAACAGGATTGAGTTTGAATATATAAATTAGGAAAAAACAAAAATGGAGTCACCAATAGGATTGACAATTGACAGCATTAGGCAACCTGGACACGGATGTTTTTAGAAATCCATGTTCACTTTCCATTTAGGATTTGATACAATCATAAGTGTGAACTTTCCATTTTTTGTCCAGAATATTACTGTGATAATGAGGTGACATGAGTAATTCTTTCACCATTTCTGGGAGCAATATATTGAAGATGTAAAATCAGAATCGGAGGTACAAAGAGGTGTACCCTGTTTCTATGAACATAGAGAAAAAGCATGAATAGACCATACTGTGAATAAATAATATAACTTTTTTGAACTTTAAATAATGAATTGAACTGATATCTGAAAAATTAAAGGAAATCGTATATTGATATACAATCATTCATTCCAACCAGTTATATATCTAAACGAAATATTAGTGTTTTGGTTTATCATGAAGAGTGTGTGAGTTTTGCTTCAAAATTACTATGGAAATTCAAAATAATGTGTTTGGAAAGAAGTCTCATGAAAAGACCATTCAAGAAACCCTGACAATACATGTGTTCTGAAGCAAGAAGTGATTAAAGTTGAAACAAATGCCTATTAATTTGTGAACTTGTGGATGAAATGTATATCCTATGATTTGCAAAAACTGAAGAAACAATAATGTACCAGTGTCGAATACAAATGAATGACAAATTACATATCATGTCCCATAGGAGTCTACTTGCATTGATGTTATACTGGGTCGGTTACTGTAGAATAATTAAGATATGTATGCACCATTCACTGAAGTTAGTTTTCAGTACTAGGAAACAAATATATATTTCAGGTGGATGAATATTTCTGATTATAATCTTGTGAAAAGTTGTTTATAAATCCACATACATGAACATGAATGAATTTAGAGAGTGTATATTAGACATATATATTTCATATTTTGAAATATTTGGGGAGTATATCTATATCTATATCTATATCTATATCTATATCCACACACACACACACACACACACACACACATTCACAGACATTAAAAAATACCAATATAAATGCCAATCGAAATTGATCAGTAAATATATATGATCCACAGATGCAAAAATATTTATTTTGCTGAACATGAGTTTATGTATAATGTTGTTTTACTAGGACGCTCTCCAATAGGTTGAATTTTCATTTCCAACAGCATTTAGGAGGAGTGAACTCTTCTCAAAATTTGTATCTGCCAAGACAGCCACCTCACAAAAATGTACGTGTGATACCTGGTAGGACTCTATATATGCATATAAATATACATGTGTGAATAGGCTACTGAAAAGGGAAACAAGAATTCACATATTTGTTAAGTTTAAAAACACATGGAGAATATTTCCATTAAAATTTGTCTAGATTTATAACTCCTACCTTATATAATGAAAATGTCAAGTCCAACTATACAACATGTCTCCTCTGAAGTGCTTGTATTTCTATTGTGTTGGGTTAATTTTCCCCATTATATTAGGATGAATAGTCTGAGTCTACTAGGTATGGCTTAGTGTCAGGAATTCAGCATTTCGAATGGAAAATTGGAAAATGAATCCAATGTGTATGTAAATATATGCTGCACAAATATCCTCCCGCTCTCATCCAGAAGAATGCCTTGACATTACCTTCACCCCAAGTAAGACACAATTAGAGGACAAGAGTTACAAAATCAGTGAATACATATCTGGAATGGAAAATGCTCAGGAGTTCACAACCTTGGAGGTGGTAGAGGAGTTTGCAAAACTAAGGGACAGGGTAAACACTCCACAAACATGCAGCTCTGCTGGCCTAAAAACTTTTTGAGAAACTGCCTCTGAGCTTCCGTACTTGAAATATATGTTGTTTTCAGGAGATTTGGCTTCCTTTGTAGCGAGACCATCAAAGCTGTGTCTGCATCTATGTGACCTGGAGGACATGGTTTCTTATTTTCCAATGAACAAGATGAAGCAGTGCTGAATCCTCTCTTTGTATGTAAATTGAGACCACTGGGTACTAAGTGTCTCCCCGTGTGGACTGTGAAGCCATTTGGTTCTCCTCCACTTTTTGTGGTGTTTTTGCTGCTGCACTGTGAGTTTGGTATTTGTTTCCCGAAATACTAGGAACTAAACTGGGACACAGTGCTGGAGGGAGTTCTGTCACGTGTGGTGGGTCAGGGTCTGCAAGAGAATGCACCAACTAGGCTTCTATCTCTCACAGCTTGCCCCATTGACACCATGTCCATATCAACCTGATTCTTAATTTTCCTCTGAAAACTCTCCAATAACAAGATGCCTTTACATATAAGGGTCTGCTGGCTGCACCATATCAGTTACAAGCCATTTGGAATCCAATGGTAGATCCACATGGCACTACCACGGATGTTTTATCAAACACCTCTCCACCACTGCTCTATACCCACTACTCAGCAGACTCCAACTTACTGGCATCTCTGTTCTACACCATTTTTATGAAACTCAGTAAATCAAGGCACTGTCTGGTATACTCATGATCAGCAACAGGACATCCAATGTTTCTCCAGTGCCACCTGGTCATTGGAAATTCAAAAATTTCATGGTATTTATTTAGCCATTTTTCAAGCATGAAGTTGGAGGCACTGGGGGTTTCAATTCATTCAGCAAACATTAAATTGTGAGGAAGCTCATTTCAATGAAATCTCTGGAGAACCCTCACAGGCAAGGCTTCCCAAAGAGTGAACAAAAGGTCACATTAGGCCAGGCCCATTGAGGTCTACAATGTGAGGTCCATGTGTGTTTTGACTCTAAACTATGGCTGCCATTTCTTTAAGAATAAAATCATGTGATATCCTTGCTGAGATTCCCAGGCCTCTGTGGAAATCCACCGGGGCCTAGGTCTCAGTTTCCAAGAGCGACTTTCATGCGTGGCCTCTTAAAATCCCAACAAAATTCATGCCAATGCTTCTCTGAGTTCATTTCCAAAACCCAGTCTCTAAGGGGAATCACACCAGAGTTCAAGCCCACGTGGACCCAGTCATTTTTTCCAATGCCACACAAATGACCAAAATTAAAACCGAAACACTCCCACATGGCCCTCATCTTATTCCATATAGTCAATCATCTTAACCTCTGGGTGGAGGTTTCCATGAGGGGCGCAGCCAAAGACAGTGTCCAAAATCAGCTCGTTTGCCCCTCATTTTTCTAAAGTCAGGGTAGCCTGGAAACCGTTTCTGTGAACCAGGAGTGAACAAATAAGCCTGCCGTTAATACTTCTGTGTTTCTCCAATTTGATGCCTACTGATTTTAGGTATGGATTCTTTAGGTGATTTAGAGTTATGCAAAAACACAAGCACCTCTGCAGGGCTTTGAAGAACTCATTTGACCCAAAGAATCCCTATTCTCATTTGATGGAGTGCAGGAACCTAACAGAGGAAGGAAAGAGACTTCATCCACAATGAATGATATTTTTGCCATTTTGGTTTTGGAAGCTCACATGGGATCATTCTTAAGATCCATCAGGTTCTGTGAATCTAAGTCACAGCCACACACAGGTCCAAGAGGCTGATAAAGACACATCCCTTTCCAAAGCAATTAAGCAAAGACCCACAGGTGAAGCCCATTCATTTCCATTTGAAAACTGTTTTCTTCAGGCTTCACAAAGGAGTGGCCTGAGGCAAAGACCTTCCTGACATTGAGTGCAACACAACAATAAGTAAGCAAAAGGCCCAAAGCAGTGTTTCTGCACTGAGAATTTCCTGGTCACACTGATATCTGAGTTTTCTGAGATTCTCGCCATTCTCTTCAGCTATCCAGTACATGGCCATTTCACAGAGCTTGGAGGTGGTACATATTTTGGACACAAATCCATGAGCCTATTCTGGAAAGTGACCAGAATTCAGAAAGAAAACAACAACATAGAAAGATAGCAGGTGTTGCACATCGATAAGACAAGCTGCAGTCCTTTCATATATTCGGCAGGATGAATTATGGGAAGATTTATACTAGACAGGACACACCCATTAATGCATTCTCTTTTCTAATGTCTACAACAACGAACACAGGGGGATACACAGAAACAGAAAAACTCGCCGTGTCAAATGACCTACTAGAAACTGTCCATTCCAAACCAAACAAACCGCCTTTCCTATCTATTCTCAGAACATGAGACAAAACAACAAACAAACACCCACTCCCCCAAAGGCACCTCCTTCCCCCAAGTAGGTCTGTGACTATCCGGAGTGTCCTCTGACTGGTGGGCCATACTATGTTCCCCCAAAATGGACTGTCTTCTCTCAGATCTTGTTTCATTGACCAACTCTGTGAAGATGTCAGGAAAAAGTGGTTAGACACTACCTGTTTTCTCAGGAAAGATCCATCTTCACAGCTCTCCTGGCATTTGGCCATCCTCACATCATTAGGTACCAAGAAAACTGACTGTCCTTGGTAAATCCAAACAAGTGAGCCCACTGGGACTGGGACTTGGACTGCCTCTGGGTGCCTGGCTTCTTGGATACCAAGTTCAGAGAGTTCCATAACCAAGGAAATGAGGTATGTCACATTCTTTGGAACTGAATGAGGTCCCTGCCTTGGCACCCACTTTGTCCAAACAGTTGCTTCCAAGGGTAACATAAGATGGAGGTTGCCCCTACTTCCTGTGACACTTTCATAAGGTAGAATGTATATCAACCATTGGCACCCGGGAACAGCTCTCCACTCATGCCTGATTTGGTCCATCATCTCTAAAATAAGAAGAGAGAGGCAGATTCAGACACATCCCTTCATCTTGACCAGGTTCTTTACCATGGAAGAGGACTTTTGCTCTCTCTGGTGCTTCATACCTGCCTACAACTTCTCCAGGTATCATTTGTGCATGGACATTTGAGGTTCTCATCAGGTGGAAGGCCCCCAACTTTCCTGTATTGTAAGAACCACTCTGTCCCTGCTCTTCTGTAAATTGATTGAGGGAACAGTGTATACTTGGGGTTAAAAACAGGTTTCATTTGGGTTAGGAATGATTCTGTGCGATGAATAATGGTATTGGAAACATTCAATATTTACAAGAATATAGAGGTGAAATATAAGTATGAAAACAGAAATCAAGGTATGATTTGAAGCCCAGAATAGTTTTGCCCTTGATTGGGATACTTAGCTTTGAATTATGTTCTGCAAAGTTGCCTCAGATAATTCGATATAAAATGGCATAGGACCTTGTACATTGGATGATTGAATTTAGAAGAGAACATCCAGTCAAAAAGGGATATTCAGTAGGATTAGGAAGATAGTCGGTAGGTTTAGGAAGAAGAGTGAGTATAGGATTTGGACCAAAAGTTCTTTAGCAATAGACTTTCGGTTATAGAGTGAATGTAAATGTCAACACATATGAAAAGTCAGTCAGTATGTTGAACTGGGGAAAATATGTAGAAAAGCGGATATCAATAGAAACATTACGAAATGAGGCAAAGTATAAAGTGAGTGATAGAATTAGACATTTTCAACAGGGTTGAGTTTGAATATATAAATTAGGAAAAAACAAATATGTAGTCACCTATAGAATTGACAATTGACAGCATTAGGCAACCTGGACATGGATGTTTTTAGAAATCCATGTTCACTTTCTATTTAGGCTTTGGTACAATCATAAGTGTGACCTTTCCATTTTTTGTCCAGAATATTACTGTGATAATGAGGTGACATGAGGATTTCTTTCACCATTTCTGGGAGCAATATATTGAAGATGTAAAATTAGAATTGGTTGTACAAAGAGGTGTACCCTGTTTGTATGAACATAGAGAAAAAGCATGAATAGACCATACTGTGAATAAATAATATAACTTTTTTGAACTTTAAATAATGAATTGAACTGATATCTGAAAAATTAAAGGAAATCGTATATTGATATACAATCGTTAATTCCAACCAGTTATTTATCTAATGGAAATATTAGTGTTTTTTTTTATCATGAAGAGTTTGTGAGTTTTGCTTCAAAATGATTACGGAAATTCAAAATAATGTGTTTGGTAAGAAGTCTCATGAAAAGACCAGTCAAGAAACCCTGACAATACATGTGTTCTGAAGCAAGAAGTGATTAAAGTTGAAACAAATGCCTATTAATTTGTGAACTTGTGGGTGAAATGTATATCCTATGATGTGCAAAAACTGAAGAAACAATAATGTACCAGTGTCGAATACAAATGAATGACAAATTACATATCATGTCCCATAGGAGTCTACTTGCATTCATGTTAGACTGGGTCAGTTACTGTAGAATAATTAGGATATGTATGCACCATTCACTGAAGTTAGTTTTCAGTACTAGGAAACAAATATGTATTTCAGGTGCATGAATATTTCTGATTATAATCTTGTGAAAACTTGATTATAAATCCACATACATGAACATGAATGAATTTAGAGAGTGTATATTAGACTCATATATTTCATATTTTGAAAAATTTGGAGAGTATATCTATATCTATATCTATATCTATACACACACACACACACACACACACACACACACAACACTCACAGACATTAAAAAGTACCAATATAAATGCCAATCAAAATTCATCAGTAAATATATGTCATCCAGAAATGCAAAAATATTTATTTTACTGAATATGACTTTATGTATAACGTTGTTCGACTAGAACGGTCTCCTATAGGTTGAATTTTTATTTCCAACAGCATTTAGGAGGAGTGCACTGTTCTCACAATTTGTATCTGCTAAGACAGCCACCTCACAAAATGTACGTGTGATACCTGCTAGGATTCTGTATATGCATATATATATATATACATGTGTGAATAGGCTACAGAAAAGGGAAACAAGAATTCACGTATTTGTTAAGTTTAAAAACACATGGAGAATATGTCCATTAAAATTTGAATACATTTATAACTCCTACCTTATGTGTAATGCAAATGTCAAGTCCAACTATACAACATGTCTCCTCTGAAGTGCTTGTATTTCTATTGTGTTGGGTTAATTTTCCCCATTATATTAGGATGAATAGTCTGAGTCTACTAGGTATGGCTTAGTGTCAGGAATTCAGCATTTCGAATGGAAAATTGGAAAATGAATCCAATGTGTATGTAAATATATGCTGCACAAATATCCTCCCGCTCTCATCCAGAAGAATGCCTTGACATTACCTTCACCCCAAGTAAGACACAATTAGAGGAGAAGAGTTACAAAATCAGTGAATACATATCTGGAATGGAAAATGCTCAGGAGTTCACAACCTTGGAGGTGGTAGAGGAGTTTGCAAAACTAAGGGACAGGGTAAACACTCCACAAATATGGAGCTCTGCTGGCCTAAAAACTTTTTGAGAAACTGCCTCTGAGCTTCCGCCCTTGAAATATATGTTGTTTTCAGGAGATTTGTCTTCCTTTGTAGTGAGACCATCAAAGTTGGGTCTGCATCTATGTGACCTGGAGGACATGGTTTCTTATTTTCCAATGAACAAGATGAACCAGTGCTGAATCCACTCTTTGTAGGTAAACTGAGGCCACTGGGGACTAAGTTTCTCCCCGTGTGGACTGTAAAGCCATTTGGTCCTCCTCCACTTTTTGTGGTTTTTTTTGCTGCTGCACTGTGAGTTTGGTATTTGTTTCACGAAATACTAGGAGCTAATCTGGGACAGAGTGCTGGAGGGAGTTCTGTCACGTGTGGTGGGTCAGGGTCTGCTAGAGAATGCAACAAATAAGCTTCGATCTCTCACAGCTTGCCCCATTGCCCCCTTGTCCATATCAACCTGATTCTTAATTTTCCTCTGAAAACTCTGCATATAACAAGATGCCTTTACATATAAGGGTCTGCTGGCTGTACCACGTCAGTTACAAGCCATTTGGAATCCAATGGTAGATCCACATGGCCCTACCACGGATGTTTTATCAAACACCTCCCCACCACTGCTCTAGACCCACTACTCAGAAGGCTCCAACTTACTGCCATCCTATTCTACACCATTTTCATGAAACTCCGTAAATCAAGGCACTGTCTGGTATACTCATGATCAGCAACAGGACATCCAATGTTTCTCCAGTGCCACCTGGTAATGGAAATTTCAAAAATTTCATGGTATTTATCTAGCCATTTTTCAAGCATGAAGTTGGAGGCACTGTGGGTTTCAATTCATTCAGCAAACATTAAATGGTGAGGAAGCTCATTTCAATGAAATCTCTGGAGAACTCTCACAGGCAAGGCTTTCCAAAGAGTGAACAAAAGGTCACATTAGGCCAGGCCCATTGAGGTCTACAATGTGAGGTCCATGTGTGTTTTGACTCTCAACTATGGCTGCCATTTCTTTAAGAATAAAATCATGTGATATCCTTGCTGAGATTCCCAGGCCTCTGTGGAAATCCACCCGGGGCCTAGGTCTCAGTTACCAAGAGCGACTTTCATGCGTGGCCTCTTGAAATCCTAACAAAATTCATGGCAATGCTTCTCTGAGTTCAGTTCTAAAACCCAGTCTCTAAGGGGAATCACACCAGAGTTCAAGCCCACGTGGACCCAGTCATTTTTTCCAATGCCACACAAATGACCAAAATTAAAACCGAAACACTCCCACATGGCCCTCATCTTATTCCATATAGTCAATCATCTTAACCTCTGGGTGGAGGTTTCCATGAGGGGCGCATCCCAAGACAGTGTCCAAAATCAGCTCGTTTTCCCCTCATTTGCCTAAAGTCAGGGTGGCCTGGACACCGTTTCTGTGAAACAGCAATGATCAAATAAGCCTGCCGTTAATTCTTCTGTGTTTCTCCAATTTGAGGCCTACTGATTTCAGGAATAGATTCTTTATGTGATTTAAAGTTATTCAAAAACCCAAACACCTCTGCAGAGATTTGAAGAACTCATTTGACCCAAAGAATCCCTATTCTCACTAGATGGAGTTCAGGAACCTAACAGAGGAAGGCAAGAGACTTCATCCACAATGAATGATTTTTTGCCCTTATGGTTTTGGATGCACGCATGGGATCATTCTTTAGATTCATCAGGTGTTGAGAATCTAAGTCACAGCCACACACATGGCCAAGAGGCTGATTCAGACACATCCATTCTCAAAGCAATGAAGCCAGAAGCCACAGGTGATGCCCATTCATTTGTATTTGAAAACTGTTTTCTTCAGGTTTCACAAAGGGGTGGCCTGAGGCAAAGACCTTCCTGACATTCAGTGCAACACAACAATTAGTAAGCAAATTGACCAAAGCAGGGTTTCTGCACTGAGACTTTCCTGGTCACACTGATATCTGAGTTTTCTGAAATGCTCGCCATTCTCATCAGCTATCCATTACATGGACATGTCACAGAGCTTGGAGGTGGTACATATTTTGGACACAAAACCATGAGCCTATTCTGGAGAGTGGCCAGAATTCAGGAAGAAAACAGCAACTTAGAAAGAAAGTAGGTGTTGCACATCGATAAGACAAGCTGCAGTCCATTCATATATTGGGCAGGATGAATTATGGGAA
This sequence comes from Callospermophilus lateralis, assembly GCF_048772815.1. Lineage (NCBI taxonomy): Eukaryota > Metazoa > Chordata > Mammalia > Rodentia > Sciuridae > Callospermophilus > Callospermophilus lateralis. The sequence continues at coordinate 1,033,489 of NW_027513404.1, forward strand.
GACTTATACTAGACAGGACACATCCATTAATGCATTCTCTTTTTAATGTCCACAACAACGGACACATTGGGATACACCGAAACAGAAACACTCGCCTTGTCAAACAACTTACTAGAAACTGTCCACTACAAACCAAACAAACCGCCTTTCCTACCTATTCTCAGAACATGAGACAAAACAACAAACCCACACCCACTCCCACAAAGGCACCTCCTTACCCCAAGTAGGTCTGTGACTATGCGGAGTTTCCTCTGACTGCGGGCCATACTATGTTCCCCCTAAATGGCCTGTCTTCTCTCAGATCTTGTTTCCTTGTTCAACTCTGTGTAGTTGTCAGGAAAAAGTGGTTAGCCACTACCTGCTTTCTCAGGAAAGGTCCCTCTTTAGAGTTCTCCTGGCATTAGGCCATCCTCACATCAGTAGGTACCAAGAAAACTGACTCTGTCCTTGGTAAATCCAAACAAGTGAGCCCACTGGGACTGGGACTGGGACTGCCTCTGGGTGCCTGGCTTCTTGGATACAAATTTCAGAGAGTTCCATCACCAAGGAAATGAGGTATGTCACATTCTTTGGAACTGAATGAGGTCACTGCCTTGGCAACCACTTTGTCCTAACTGTTGCTTCCAAGGGTCCCATGAGATGGAGGCTTCCCCTACTTCCTGTGACACTTTCACAAGGTAGAATGGTATATCAACCATAGGCACCCAGGAACAGCACCCAGGAACAGCTCTCCACACAGGCCTGGTTTGGTCCATCTTCTCTACAATAAAAAGAGAGAGGCTGATTCAGACACATCCCTTCATCCTGACCAGGTTATTTGCCATGGAAGATGACTTTTGCTCACTCAGGTCCTTCATACCTGCCTACAACTTCTCCAGGTATCATTTCTGCATGGACCTTTGAGGTTCTCAGCAGGTGGAAGATCCCATAATTTCCTGTATTGTAAGAACCACTCTGTCCCTGCTTTTCTGTAAAATGAGATTGAGGGAACAGTGTGCGCTTAGGGTTAATAACAGGTTTGATTTTGTTATGAATCATTCTGTGTGATGAATAATGGTATTGGGAACCTGTGATATTTACAAGAATATAGATGTGAAATAAAAGTATGAAAACAAAAATCTAGGTATGATTTGAAGCCCAGAAGGGTTTTCCCCTTGATTGGGATACTTAGCTTTGAATTATGTTCTGCAAAGATGTCTCAGATAATTCGATATACAAGGGAGTAGGACCTTGTACCTATGATGATTGAATTTAGAAGAGAACATCCAGGCAAAAAGTGATAATCGTTAGGATTAGGAAGATAGTCGATAGCTTTAGGAAGAAGAGTGAGTATAGGATTTGGACCAAAAGTTCTTTACCAGTAGGGTTTCGGTTATGGAGTGAATGTAGATGTCAGTACATATGAAGAGTCAGTCACTATGATGAAGTGGGGAAAATATGTAGAAAAGCAGATATCAATAGAATCATTACAAAATCAGGCAAAGTATAAAGTGAGTGATAGAATTAGTCATTTTCAACAGGGTTGAGTTTGAATATATAAATTAGATAGAAACAAATATGTAGTCACCAACAATATTGACAATTGATAGCATTAGGCAACCTGGACATGGATGTTTTTAGTAATCTATGTTCACTTTCCATTTAGGCTTTGGTACAATCATAAGAGTGGCCTTTCCATTTTTTGTCCAGAATATTACTGTGATAATGAGGTGACATGAGTATTTCTTTCACCATTTCTGGGAGCAATATATTGAATATTTAAAATTAGAATTGGGGGTACAAAGAGGTGTACCCTGTGTCTATGAACATAGAGATAAAGCATGAATAGAACATACTGTGACTAAATAATATAACTTTTTTGAACTTTAAATAATGAATTGAATTGATATCTGAAAAATTACAGGAAATCATATATTGATATACAATCATTTATTCCAACCAGTTATATATCTCATGGAAATATTAGTGTTTTGGTTTATCATGAAGAGTGTGTGAGTTTTGCTTCAAAAGTGATTATGGAAATCTAAAATAATGTGTTTGGAAAGAAGTCTCATGAAAAGACCTGTCAGGAAACCCTGACAATACTTGTGTTCTGAAGCAAGAAGTGATTAAAGTTGAAACAAATGCCTATAAATTTGTGAACTTGTGGATGAAGTGTATAACTTAAAATGTGCAAAAACTGAAGAAATAATAATGTACCATTGTTGAATACATATGAACGTCAAATTACATATCATGTCCCATAGGAGTCTACTTGCATTGATGTTAGACTGGGTCAGTTTCTGTAGAATAATGAGGATTTGTATGCCCCATTCACTGAAGTTAGTTTTCAGTACTAGGAAACAATTATGTATTTCAGATGGATGAATATTTCTGATTATAATCTTGTGAAAAGTTGATTATAAATCCACATACATGAAAATGAATGAATTTAGAGGGTTTACATTAGACACATATATTTTATATTTTGAAACATCTGCAGAGTGTACAGATATATTATACACACACACAAAAAAAAAACACTCACATACATTTAATAGTAGCAATATATATGCCAATCGAAATTCATCAGTAAATATATATCATCCACAGATGCAAAAATATTTATTTTACTGAACATGAATTTATGCATAATGTTCTTCTACTAGGAAGCTCCCCTATAGGTTGAATTTTCAGTTCCAACAGCGTTTAGGAGGAGTGAACTCTTCTCACAGTTTGTATATGCCAAGTCAGCACCTCAAAAATGTACGTGTGATACCTGGTAGGATTCTATATGTGCATATAAATATACAAGTGTGAATAGGCTAAAGAGAAAGGGAAACAAGAATTCTCGTATTTTTTAAGTTTAAAAACTCATGGAGAACTTCTTCAATTAAAAATTGACTAGATTTATAACTTTTACCTTATATAATGCAAAACGCAAGTCCAACTATACAACATGCCTCCAATGAACTGCTTGTATTTCTATAGGTTTGGCTTATTTTTCTCTATCATATTAGGATGAGTTGTCTGAGTCTAGTAGGTATGGGTTAGTGTCAGGGATTCAATATTTCAAAATGAAAATTGGAAAATGAATCCAATTTGTATGCATATATATGCTGCACAAATATCCTCCCACTCTCATCCAAAACAATGCCTTGACATTACCTTCACCCCAAGTAAGACACAATTAGAGGAGAAGAGTTAGAAAATCAATGAACACATATCTGGAATGGAAAATGCTCAGGAGTTCACAACCTTGGAGGTTGTAGAGGAGTTTCCAAAAGCAAGGGATAGGGTAAACACTCCACAAACATGAAGCTCTGCTGGCCTAAAAGCTTTTTGAGAAACTGCCTCTGAGATAGGGCACTTGAAATATATGTTGTTTTCAGGAGATTTGGCTTTCTTTGTAGTGAGACCATCAAAGCTGGGTCTGCATCTATGAGACCTGGAAGACATTGTTTCTGATTTTTCAATGAACATGAGGCAGCAGTGCTGATATTTTTCTTTTTAAGTAAACTGTGGCCTCTGGGGTCTAAGTGTCTCCCCGTTGAACTGTGAAGCCATTTGGCCCTCCTACACTTTTTGTGGGGTTTTTGCTGCTGCACTGGTAGTTTGGTATTTGCTTCATAAAATAGAAGGAGTTCAACTGGGACACAGTGCTGGAGGGAGTTCTGTCACGTGTGGTGGGTCAGGGACAGCAGAAAAATGCACCAACCAATCTTCTATCCCTCAAAGCTTGCCCCATTGCATCCTTGTCCATAGCAACCTGATTCTGAACATTGCCCTGAATCCTCTCCATATAACAAGATGCCTTTACTTATAAGGGTCTGCTGGCTGCACCATGTAAGCCACAAGCCATTTGTAAGCCAATGGAAGATCCAAATTGTTCCAACACAGAAGTTTTATCACACTCCTGCCCACCACAACTCTAGGCCCACTTCTCAGGAGGCTGCAACTTACTGGGACCTCTGTTCTACACCATTTTCATAAAACCCAGTCAAGCAAGGCACTGTCAGGTACATCCATGATCAGCAGCAGGACATCCAAAGGTTCTCTAGTGCAACCTAGTCGTGGGAATTTCAAAAAATTCACGGTATTTATCTAGAAATTTTTCAAGGATGAAGTTGGAGGCACTGTGGGTTTCAATTTATTCAGGAACCATTAAATGGAGAGGAAGATTATTTCAATGAAAGCTCTGGAGAACCCTCACAGGCAAGGCTTCTCAAAGAGTGGACAAAAGGTCACATTTAGCCAGGCCCATTGAGGTCTACAATGTGAGGTCCATGTGTGTTTTGACTCTCAAATATGGCTGCCAAGTCTTTCGAATGAAATCATGTGATACCTTGGCTGAGATTCCCAGTTCTCTGTGCAAAGCCACTCTGGCGCTAGATCTCAGTTTCCAAGGGTGACTCTCATACATGGCCTCTTTAATCCCAACACAATACATGGCAATACTTTTCTGAGGTCAGATTCTGAACTCAGTCTCTAAGGGGAATCACACCAAAGTTCAAGCCCAGGTAGACCCAGTTATGTCTTCCAACTGCCACACAAATATCCACAATTAAATCCAAAACACTCCCACATGTCACTCATCTTTTCTAAATACACACTCATCATAACCTCTGGCTGGAGGTTTCCATGAGGGGTGCGGCCCAAGACAGTGTCCAGAATAACCACCCTTGCCCCTCATTTGCCTAAAATCAGGGTGGCCTGGACATCCTTCCAGTGAACCAGGAGTGATCAAATTGGCCGGCCATTAAGATGGCACTGCTTCTCCAATTTGAAGCCTACTGACTGTGGGGCTTAGAGTCTTTATGTGATTTGGAGTCATGAGAAAAATCAAGCACTTATGGGCTATCCTCTGCAGGGTTTTGAGGAACACATTTGAGCCAAATGATCACTATTCTCACTTGATGAAGGTCAGGAACCTTACAGAGAAATGTAAGAGACTTCATCCAAAATGAATGCTCTTTTGTCCATTTTGGTTTTGGATGCACACATGGGATCTTTCTTTAGATCCATCAGGTGCTAAAAATCTAAGCCGCAGCCTCACACAGGGCCAAAAAGCTGATTCAGACACATCCCTTTCCAAAGCAATTAAGCAAAAAGCCAGAGGTGATGCCCTTTCATTTCTGTTTGAAAACTATTTCTTTTGGCTCTACAAAGGTGTGGCCTGAGGCAAAGATGTTCCGGACATTCAGGGCAACAGAACAATTGGTAAGCAAAAGGCCCAAAGCAGGGTTTCTCCATTAGAATTTTCTGGTCACACTCATATCTGAGTTTTCTGAGATGCTCCCATTCCCTTCAGCTATCCAGTACATGGCCAAGTCTCAGAGCTTGGAGGTGGTACATATTTTGGACACAAAAAAATGAGCCTATTCTGGAAATTGACCAGGATTCAGGAAGAAAACAGGAACTTAGCAAGATTGTAGGAGTTGCCCACCCATAAGTCAAGCCACAGTCCATTCATAAATTGGGCAAGATGAATCTTGGGAAGCTTTCTACTAGTCAGGACACATACAATGATTCATTCTCTTTTCTAATGTCTAAAACCACGGACACAGTGGGATACACAGACATAGAGACACTGGCCTTGTCAAACGACTTACCAGAAACAGTTCACTCCAAAACAAATAAACCGCCTTTCCTACCTATTCTCAGAACATGAGACAAAACCTCAAACCTACACCCACACACACAAAGGCAGCTCCTTCCCCCAAGTAGGTCTGTGACTATCAGGAGTGTCCTCTGACTGGTGGGCCATACTATGTTCTGATGAAATCGCCTGTCCTGTGTCAGATATGGTCTCATTGGCCCAATCTGTGAAGTTGTCACTAGCCAGCTGTGAGCCACTACCTGCTTTCTCAGGAAAGGCCTCTCTTCAGAGCTTTCCTGACATTTGTCCATCCTCACATCAGTAGGTACTAAGAAAGACTGACTCTGTCCTTGTTAAATCCAAACAAGTGAGACCACTGGGACTGGGAATGGGACTGGCTCTGCGTGCCTGGCTTCCCGGATCCCAAGTTCAGAGAGTTTCATCACCAAGGAAGTGAGGTGAGATTAATCTCTTCAGGAATTTAATGAGGTCACTGCCTTGGCAACCACTTTGTCCTAACAGTTGCTTCCAATAGTCCTATGAGATGGAGGCAGCCCTTACTTCCTGTGACACTTTCAAAAGTTAGAATGGTATATCAACCATAGGCACCCAGGAACAGCTCTCCACACATGCCTGGTATGGTCCATCTTCTCTACATTAAGAAGAGAGAGGCTTATTCAGACAAAACCCTTCATCCTGGAAAGGTTGTTTGAGATGGAAGATAACTTTTGCTCTCTCAGGTCCTTCATAGCTGCCTAATCTTCTCCAGGGATCAAACCTGCATGGACCTTTGAGGTTCTCAGCAGGAGGCAGATCCCCTACATTCCTATATTGTAAGACGAACTCTGTCCCTGCTCTTCTGTAAAGTTAGGTTGAGGGAAGAGTGTATGGTTAGGGTTATTAACATGTTTGATTTGGATTACGAATCCTTCTGCAGGATGATTAATAGTATTGGGAACCTGCGATATTTCTAAGATTATAGGGGTGAAATATAAGTATGAAAACAGAAATGTTGGTAAGATTTGAAGCCCAGAAGGGCATTAGGCCCTTGATTGGGATACTTAGCTTTTAATTACGTTCTACACAGATGTCTCAGATAAATTGATAATCAATGGCATAGGACCTTATACCTTGGATGTTTGATTTTAGAAGAGAACATCCACTCAAATTGAGATAGTTGGTGGGATTAGGAAGATAGTCGGTAGGTTTATAAAAAAAGAGTGAGTATAAAAATTGGACAAAAAGTTCTGTAGCATTAGGGTTTCGGTTATAGAGTGAATATAAATGTCAGCACATGTGAAGAGTCAGTCACAATGATTAACTGGGGAAAATATGTAGGAAGGAAAATATCAATAGAGACATTACGAAATGAGGCAATTATATAGTGAGTGATAGGATTAGACATTTTCAACAGGGTTGAGATTGAATACATAATCTTAGGAAGAAACAAATATGTAGTCACCAATAGGAATGACATTTGAAAGCATTAGGCAACCTGGACATGGATGTTTTTAGTAAGCCATGTTCACTTTCAATTTAGGATTTGGTACAATCATAAGTGTGACCTTTGCATTTTGTGCCCAGAAAATTATTGTGATCAAATATATATGTAGATCATATGATATGTGTATTTCTTCCACCATTTCTGGGAGCAATATTTGAGGACACATAAATTAGTATTGTGGGTACCAAGTGGTGTACCCTTGTCAATGAATATAGAGATAATGCATGAATAGACCATAGTGTGAATAAATAATATAACTTTTTTCTCTTTAAATAATGGATTGAATTGATATCTTAAAATATATAGGAAATCATATATTGACATACAATCATTCACTCCAACCAGGTACATATATAATGGTAATCTTAGGGTTATTGTTTATCATGAAGTGTGTGTGAGTTTTGTTTCAAAAGTGTTTATGGAAATCGAAAATAATGTGTTTGGAAAGAAGTCTCATGAAAAGACCAGTCAAGAAATATGGAGGAATCCATGTGTTCTGAAGCTGGAATTGATTGAAAGTGAAACAAAATCCTATAACTTTCCTAAATTGTGGATGAAATATATATCCTGTGATGTGCATAAACTGATGAAATAGTAATGTACCAGTGTTGAATAAAAATGAAGGTCAAAGTACACATCATGTCCCATAGGAATCTACTTGCATTGATGTTAAACTGGGTCAGTTACTGTAGAAATATTAGGATTGCATGCATTATTCACCGTAGTTAGTTTTATTTCATTTTTATTTATGGTTGTTCAAAACATTACATAGTTGTTGTTATAACATATTTCACACTTTGATTCAAGTGCGTTATAAACTCCCATTTTTACCCCATGTACAGATTACAGAATCACATCAGTTACACATCTATTGATTCACATATTGCCATACTAGTGTCTATTGAATTCTGCTGCCTTTCCTATCCTCTACTATCCCCCCTCCCCTCCCCGCCCCTCTCCTCTTCTCTCTCTACCCCCTCTACTGTAATAAATTTGTCCCCCTTGTATTATTTTTCTCTTTCTCCTCACTTTCTCTTGTATGTAATTTTGTATAACCCTGAGGGTCTCCTTCCAATTCCATGCAATTTTCCTTCTCTCTCCCTTTCCTTTCCACCTCTCATCCCGCTTTAATGTTAATCATCTTGTCATGCTCTTCGTCTCTCCTCTGTTCTTAGTTACTCTCCGTATATCAAAGATGACATTTGGCATTTGTTTTTTAAGGATTGGTTAGCTTCACTTAGCATAATCTGCTCTAATGCCATCCATTTCCCTCCAAATTCTATGATTTTTTTTTATTTTTCAATGCAGAGTAATACTCCATTGTGTATAAATGCCACAGTATTTTATCCATTCTTTCATTGAAGGTTATCTAAGTTGGTTTCACAGTCTTGCTGTTGTGAATTGTTCTGCTATGAACATCGATGTAGCAGTGTCCCTGTAGCATGCTGTTTTTAGGTCTTTAGTGAATAGACTGAGTAGGGGAATAGGTGGGTCAAATGGTGGTTCCATTCCCAGCTTTCCAAGAAATTTTCATACTGCTTTCCAAATTGGCTGCACCAATTTGCAGTCCCACCAGCAATGTAGAAGTGTACCTGTTTCCCCACATCCTTGCCAGAACTTGTTGTTTGACTTCATAATGCCTGCCAATCTTACTGGAGTGAGATGGTATCTTAGGGTGGTTTCGATTTGCATTTCTCTGACTGCTGGAGATTGTGAGCATTTTTTCATGTACTTGTTGATTGATTGTAAGTCCTCATCTGATAAGTGTCTGTTGAGGTCCTCAGCCCATTTGTTGATTGGGTTATTTGTTATCTTATTGTCTAATTTTTTGAGTTTTTTGTATACTCTGGATATTAGGGCTCTATCTGAAGTGTGAGGAGTAAAGATTTCTTCCCAGGATGTAGGCTCCCTATTTACCTCTCTTATTGTTTCTTTTGCTGAGAAAAAACTTTTTAGTTTGAGTAAGTCCCATTTGTTGATTCTAGTTATTAACTCTTGTGCTATGGGTGTCCTATTGTGGAATTTGGAGCCCGACCCCACAGTATGTACATCGTAAGCAAATTTTTCTTCTATCAGACACTGTGTCTCTGATTTGATATCAAGCTCCTTGATCCATTTTGAGTTAACTTTTGTGCATGGCAAGAGAAAGGGATTCAGTTTCAATTTGTTACATATGGATTTCCAGTTTTCCCAACACCATTTGTTGAAGATGCTATCCTTCCTCCATTGCATGCTTTTAGCCCCTTTATCAAATATAAGATAGTTGTAGTTTTGTGGATTGGTTTCTGTGTCCTCTATTCAGTACCATTGGTCCACAAGCCTGTTTTGGTACCAGTACCATGCTATTGTTGTTACTATTGCTCTGTAGTATAGTTTGAAGTCTGGTATCGCTCTACCGCCTGATTCACACTTCCTTCCTAGCATTGTTTTTGCTATTCTGGGACTTTTATTTTTCCATATTTATTTCATGATTGCTTTCTTTATTTCTACAAGAAATGCCTTTGGGATTTGATTGGCATTGCATTAAACCTATAGAGAAATTTTGGTAATATCACCATTTTGATGATGTTAGTTCTGCCTTTCCATGAACAGGGTATATTTTTACATCTTCTAAGATCTTCTTATATTTCTCTCTTTAGGGTTGTGTAGTTTTCATTGAATGAGACTTTCCCCTCTTTTGTTAGGTTGATTCCCATCTTTTTTTTTTTTTTTAGGATATTGTTAATGGAGTGGTTGTTCTCATTTCCATTTCAGAGGATTTGTCCCTGATATAGAGGAATGCCTTTGATTTATGCGTGTTGATTTTATATCCTGCCACTTTGCTGCATTCATTTATTAGCTCTATTAGTTTCTTTGTAGACCCTTTTGGGTCTGCTAGGTATAGAATCATGTCATCTTCAATAGTAATAATTTAAGTTGTTCTTTTCCTATTTTTATGCCTTTAATTTCTTCCGTCTGTCTAATTGCTCTGGCCAGTGTTTCAAGAACTGTATTGAACAGAAGTAGTGAGAGAGGGCATCCCATTCTTGTTCCAGATTTTAGAGGGAATGCCTTCAATTTTTCTAGATTCAGAATGATGCTAGCTTGAGGATTAGCATAGATTGCTTTTACAATATTGAGGTATGATCCTGTTATTCCTAGTTTTTCTAGAGTTTTGAAGATAAAGGGATGCTGTACTTTGTCGAATGCTTTTTGTGCATCTATCGAGATGACCATATGGTTCTTATTTTTAAGTCTATTGATGTGGTGAATAACATTTATTGATTTTCGTATATTGAACAAGCCTTGCATTCCATGGATGAATCCTACTTGATCATGGTGCACAATTTTTTTAATATGTTTTTGTATCTGATTCGCCAGAATTTAATTAGGGATTTTTGCATTTAGATTCCTTAGGGATATTGGTCTGTAGTTTTCTTTGTTTGAAGTGTTTATGTCTGGTGTAGAAATCAGGGTGATATTGGCCTGGTAGAATGAATTTGGAAGATCTCGCTCTTTTTCAATTTCCTGAAATAGCTTGAAAAGTATTGGTATTAGTTCATATTTAAAAGGTTTGTAAAACTCTGCTGTATACCCATACTGTCCTGGTCTTTTCTTAGTTGGTAATCTTTGGATGGTTTCTTCTATTTCCTCAATTGATACTGGTCTGTTTATGTTGTCTATATCCTCCTGACTCAATCTGGACAGATCATATGACTTAAGAAATTTTTCGATGCTTTCACTATCTTTTATTATATTGGAGTATAACGAATCAAATTAATTTCTGATTATCTTCTGTATTTCAGAAATATCTGCTGTGATTGGCAGGGGGTGACAAATAACTTGTGTAGATTGATACAGCAGGAGTGGAAGCCGTTTATTGTAGCATCGGAGCGATATTTATACATTTTATATAGCTTATCTAATTAGCATAAAATAGATCCATCAGTCAACCAATAAGGAATCTCCACACTTAATGGCTTGCTTTTGTTACTTCACAAACCACTCTCTATGGCATTTGGCCAGGCGCCATCCAGACTCGTTTACAGACCCTAACATTTCTCTGGCAAAATACCAGGTGCCATCCTGACTTGTTTATAGACCTTAACATGTGATGTTGCCCTTTTCATCCCGTATGCTAGTAATTTGAGTTTTCTCTCTTCTTCTCTTCATTAGCATGGCTAAGGGTCTGTCGATTTTATTTATTTTTTCAAAGAACCAACTTTTAGTTTTCTCAATTTTTTCAATTGTTTCTTTTGTTTCGATTTCATTAATTTAAGCTTTGATTTTAATTAAATCTTACCTTCTACTTATTTTGCTGTTGTTTTCCTCTTCTTTTTCTAGGATTCTGAGATGAAGTATGAGATCATTTATTTGTTTTGTTTTTTTTTTCTTTTTTTAAGGAATGAAATCCAAGCAATGAATTTTCCTCTTAGAACGGATTTCAGTGTGTCCCATAGATTCTGATATGTTGTGCCTGTGTTTTCATTTATCTCTAAGAATTTTTTAATTTCCTCCTTGATGTCTTCTATAACCCATTGATCATTCAGTAACCTATTGTTCATTCTCCAAGTGATGCATGATTTTTCCTTCCTTCGTTTATCATTGATTTTTAGTTTATATTAGATTATGATCAGATAAGATGCATGGTATTATCTCTACTTCTTTATATTGTCTAAGAATTGCCCTGTGACATAATATATGATCTATTTTTGAGAAGGATCCATGTGCTGCTGAGGAAAAATGTAACTGCTTGATGTTGAGGAGTATATTCGATATATGTCAATTAAGTCTAGGTTATTAATTGTGTTATTGAGTTCTATAGTTTTCTATTTCAACTTTTGTTTGGAAGACCTGTCCAGTGGTGAGAGAGGTGTGTTGAAGTCTCCCATGATTATTGTATGGTGGTCTATTAGACTCTTGATCTTGAGAAAAGTTTGTTTGATGGACATAGCTGCACCATTGTTTGGGGCATATATATATTTATAATGGTTATGTCTTGTTGGTGTATGGTTCTCTTGAGCAGTATGTAGTGTCCCTCTTTATCCCTTTTGATTAACTTTGGCTTGAAATCTATTTTATTTGATATGAGTATGGACACTCCTGCTTGTTTCCGAAGTCCATATAAGTGATATGATTTTTCCCAACCTTTCACCTTCAGTCTATGTATGTCTTTTCCTATCAAATGCGTCTCCTGTAGGCAGCATATTATTGGGTCTTGTGTTGTGATCCATTCTACTAGCCTTTGTCTCTTAATTGGTGAGTTTAAGCCATTAACATTTACAGTTATTATTGAGATAATGGTTGTTCTTCCAGCCCTATTTGTTTATTTATGTTATTAAACATGGATTGTTTTCTACATTGATTATTTCCCCCTTTTACTGTACTACCTCCCACTGTTGGTTTTTATTGTTATTTTCCATTTCCTCTTCCTGTAATATTTTGCCGATGATGTTTTGAAGAGATGGTTTTCTAGCTACAATTTATTTTAACTTTTTTTTTAACATGGAAGGTTATGATTTTATCTTCCATCCTGAAGCTTAATTTCGCTGGATACACAATTCTTGGTTGGAATCCATTTTCTTTCAGTGTTTGAAAAATGTTAATCCAGGATCTTCTAGCTTTCAGAGTCTGTGTTGAAAGATCAGCTGTTATCCTGATTGGTTTACCCCTAAATGTAATCTGCTTTTTTTTCTCTTGTAGCATTTAAAATTCTCTCCTTATTGTGTACGTTGGGCATCTTCATTATAATGTGTCTAGGTGTGGATCTCTTATGATTTTGCACATTCGGCGTCCTGTAGGCTTCTAGGACTTGGGAGTCAGTCTGATTCTTCAAGTCTGGGAAGTTTTCTCGTATTATTTCATTGAATACATTGCTCATTGCTTTGGTTTGGACCTCTATACCTTCCTGTATTCCAATGACTCTTAAGTTTGGTCTCTTTATGTTATCCCGTATTTCTTGGATATTCTGTTCATGGTTTCTTAACAGTCTTGCTGAGCTGTCTATGTTCTTTTCAAGTTGGAATACTTTGTCTTCATTGTCTGATGTTCTATCTTCTAAGTGTTCTACTCTGCTGGTAGTATTCTCAATTGAGTTTTTAAGTTGGTTTATTGCTTTCTGCATTTCTAGGATTTCTGTTTGTTATTTTTTACAACCTCTATCTCCCTGTATAGCTGATCTTTTGCTTCTTGGATTTGTTTATGTAATTCATTGTCGAAGTGATTTTTCATTGTCTGATTTTGCTGTCTAATGTCTTCCTTGAGACTCCAGATCATCTGAAGCATGTATATCCTGAGTTCTTTATCTGACATTCCATCTACTGCAGCTATTACCTCTTCTAAAGTTGTGCTGACGTGCATTGCTTGTGGTCCTTTTTCCTTGTCTTATCATACTGCTCGCTTTTCTTTCTGCTTGGTGAAACTGTTGTGATTTTGAAATTTTCCTCCTATATATTTATATTGCTCTTGTATAGTTGCAAAGTCTCCCTTGCATGGGCACAGGGGGGCTGTGCTGCTCCTCCAATTAGGGTGATCTAACTACCTTGCTGACGGGCCGCTGGGCTTGTTTTCCTGATCGGTTGCAGGTCTGCCTACCATGCAGGTGCGGGAGGCGGCTCTGCTCTGCCCCTCCTCCAATTGGTGTCATGTGTCTACCAGGCCCGTGGACCCCTGGGGTGTTCTGCCGATCAGTCGCAGGTCTGCCTACCTTGTAGGTGCTGGCGGCGGCTCTGCTCTGCCCCTACTCCAATTGGGGTGACGTGACTACCATGCAGGTGTGTTGCTGGGCCTGTTCCGCCAGTTTGTCGCAGGTCTGCCTACCTTGCGGGCACGGGCAACGGATCTGCTCTGCTCCTATTCCAAATGGGGTGAAGTGTCTGCCGCGCCGGCAGGGCGATGGGCCTCTTCTGCCAGTCAGGTGCAGGTGTGCCTACCTTGCGGGTGCGGGTGATGGCTCTGCTCTGCCACTACTCCATTTGGGGGGTCGTGACTACCATGCCGGCAGGTTGTTGGGCCTGTTCTGGGTGCGGGCGAAGGCTCTGCTCTGCCCCTACTAATATTGGGGTGACCTGACTACCATGCCGGTGGGCCACTGGGATTGTACTAGTTGCGGGAGAAGGCTCTGCTCTGCAACTATTCCAATTCAGGTGATTTGACTACCATGCCTGCGGGTCACTGGGCCTGTTCTGGGCAAGGGCGGGGGCTCTGCTCTGCCTCTATTCCAATTGGGGTGACGTGACTACCATGCAGGTGTGTCGCTGGGCCTGTTCCGGGCGTGGGTGGCGACTCTGCTCTGTCCCTCTGGCTTGATGACAAAGTGAGAGAGACCCGGGTGTTTGTGACTCACTTTCTTTACCAGGAGACCAACTGTTTCTGTCACCGCTGGTATCAATGAAGTTATCTCCTCTGCTGCTTTCTGATGACATCAGATCTCTGCCATGTTGGTATCCCATGCAAAAGGCAGCATTTTGTTCCCTTTGCTGGGTGACTAAAGCAATGGGTGAGTTCTGACCGGCACTCACAAGCCCCGTCTCAATCCTGTTGCACTCCCTATGAAGGCTCGGTTGATATTTACCTCCACAGTATTCAGCAAGACCCGGACCGAGAAGCAGTTTCCGCGGGTTCTTTAGCCCAGGGCCAGATCAGTTCCGGGAGGCAGAATTCGGCCGCTCTGGGCTCGGTGTATGTTCTAATAGAAGCAGGCTCCAAGACGCAGTTTCTGCGGGTTCTTTAGCACTGAGCCTGAGTAATTTGTCTGCAAGACAAAGGTGAATGGCATCCTGAAATTACCAGTTCAATAGCTGAATAAGCTGCGATCAGTCGAAAACAGAGATGGTGACGTCACCTCTCCAAGATGGTGGCCGCTGGGTTCCTCTGTGGTCTGACTGGTGCGGAGAAACGAGTTGGACTGCATGCTTCCCCGTCTCAAACCCAGAATTCAGCACTGAGCACAGTGATTGCATACCTGGCAGGAGCCCACAGTATCTGCACCGCTGTATATTTGCGTTGCTATCTCGTCGTTTCCCAGCACGCACCACAGACTCTAGCCACGGAGCAATTTCCTGAATAAGCCACATGACCTTCTGTGAGGACAAATCACTCGCGTTTGAGTTCCCGTAGCTGATCCTCGTGAGATGGAAATATGTACACTAGGTTTTGGAGAACCACAATTTTGCTGGAAATTCCTTACAAGATAGGTTTTAGCCATTCTAACTCGTCATTCTCCCGCACAGTGACGCGGTATATGGGGGTGATGCACTCCCTTCGCAGCCATCATATGATCCCCTGAAGTTAGTTTTCAGTACTAGGAAACAAATAAGTATTTCAGGTGGATGAATATTTCTGAGAAAAATCTTTTGAAAAGTTGATTATAAATCCACATACATGAATATGAATGAATTTAGGGAGTGTATAATAAGAAAAATATACTTCATATTTTGAAAAATCTGCAGAGTGAAAAAAAAAATATATATATATATGTATATATATACATACACACAGAGACATTAAAAAGTAGCATTATGTATGCCAATCGAAATTCACCATGAAATATATATCATCCACAGATCCAAAAATATTCATTTTAATGAACATGGATTTATGTCGTTCAACTAAGAAGCTCACCCGTATCTTGAATTTTCGGTTTCAACCGCATTTAGTAGGAGTGATCTCTTCTCACAATTTGTATCTGCCAAGCCAGCCACCTCACAAAATGTACGAGTTATACCAGGTAGAATTCGATATGTGCATATAAAAATACATGTGATGAATAGGCTACAGAGAAAGGGAGACAGTTATTCACATATTTGTTTACTTTTAAAACACATGGAGGACTATTTCAATTAAAATTCGCTAGATTTATAACACCTACCATTTATCATACGAAAGGCAAGTCCAACTATACACCATGCCTCCTGTGAACCTCTTGTATTTCTATTCTGTTTGGGTTATTTTTCTCCATAATATTAGGATTAGAAGTCAAAGTCTATTAGGGTATGTGTTAGTGTCAGGGATTCAGTATTTCGAATGGAAAATTTGAAAATGTATCCAATGTATATGCAAATATGTGCTACACAAAAACCTTCCCACTCTCATTCATAACAATGCCTTGACATTACCTTCGCCCCACATAAGACACAATTAGAGGAGAGGAGTTAGAAAATCTGTGAATACATATGTGGAATGGAAAATGCTCAGGAGTTCACAAATTTGGAGGTGGTAGAGGAGTTTCAAAAAGTAAGGGACAGGGTAAACACTCCACAAACATGAAGTTCTGCCAGCCTGACATCTGGAGAAACTGCCTCTAAGGTTGGGCAATGAAATATATGCTGTTGTCAGGAGCATTAGCTTCATTTGGAGTGAGACCATCAAAGCTGGGTCTTCATCTATGTGACATGAATGACATTGTTTCTTATTTTCCAATGAACATGAGGCATCAGTGCTGAATTTTCTATTTGTATGTAACTTGTGGCCACTGGGGTCTAAGTGTCTCCCCGTGTGGACTGTAAATCCATTTGGTCATCCTCCACTATTCGTGGTGTTTCTTGCTGCTGCACTGGGAGTTTGGAATTTGCTTCATGAAATACAAGGAGTTCAACAGGGACACAGTGCTGAAGTGAGTTCTGTCAATTGTGGTGGGTCGGGTTCTGCAGGAGAATGCACCAACCAGGCTTCTATCCCACATTGCTTGCCCCATTGACCATAGCAACCTGATTCTGAACATTGCCCTGAAACCTCTCCATATAACAATATGCTTTTACATATAAGAGTCTACTGGCTTCAATATGTCAGTCACAATCCATTTGCAAGCCAATGGCAGATCCACATGGCCCAACACAGATGTTTTATCACACACCTTCCAACCACTGCTCTAGGACAACTACTCAACAGGATCCAACTTACTGGCATCTCTGTTCTACACCATTTTCATAAAACCAAGTCAATCAAGGCACTGTCTTACATACTCATGATCAGCAACAGGACATCCAAATGTTCTCCAGTGCCACCCAGTCATGGGAATTTCAAAAATTTTTATGGTATTTATCTAGCCAATTTTCAAGGAAGAAGTTGGAGGCACTGTGGGTTTCAATTTATTCAGGAACCATTAAATGGTGAGTAAGTTCATTTCAATGAAAACTCTGGAGAATTCTCACAGGCAAGGCTTCCCAAAGAGTGGCCAAAATGTCAGATTAAGCCAGGCCCATTGAGGTCTACAATGTGAGGTCCATGTGTGTTTTGACTCTCAAAAATGGCTGCCAAGTCTTTAAGAATAAAATCATGTGATATCCTGGCTGAGATTCCCTGTGATCTGTGGAAAGTCAACTTGGGCCTAGATGTCTTTCCAAGGGCAACTCTCATGCATGGCCATCTAAAATCCCAACACATTTCATGGCAATACTTCTCTGAGATCAGTACCACAACTCAGTCTCTAAGGGGAATCACACCAGGGTGCAAGCCCACGTGGACCCAGTCATCTCTTCAAACCACCATTCAAATGTCCACAATTAATACCCAAACACTCCCACATGGCCCAAATCTTCTTCCATATATACACTCATCATAACCTGTGGCTGGAGGTTTCCATGAGGTGAGCAGCCCACGTCAGTGTCCAAAATAAGCTTCCTGCACCTCATTTGCCTAAAGTCAGGGTGGCATGGACACCCTTCCTGTAAACCAGGAGTGATCAAATAGGCCTTCCTTTAATACTGCTTAGCTTCTCCAACTTGAGGCCTACTGACTTTGAGGTTTAGATTCTTTAAGTGAATTGGAGTCATGAGAAAAACAAGCACCTATGGGCTAGCCTCTGCTGGGTTTTGAAGAACTCATTTGACACAAAGGATCCCTGTTCTCACTTGATGGATGTCAGGAACCTACCAGAGGAAGGCAAGAGAATTAATCAACAATATCTGATCTTTTTTGCCATTTTGGTTTTCGATGCATGCATGGGATGTATCTTTAGATCCATCAGGTGCTGAGAATCTAAGCCTCAGCCTCACACAGGGCCAAGAGACTGATTCAGACATATCCCTTTTCAATGCAATTAAGCATGGATCCACACGTGATGCCCATTCATTTGCATTTGAAAACTGTTTTCTTCAGGCTTCACAAAGTGGTGGCTTGAGGCAAAGTTCTTCCTGACATTCAGGGCAACAGAACAATAGGTAATCAAAAGGACCAAAGCAGGGTTTCTCCACTGAGACTTTCCTGGTCAACTGATATCTGAGATTTCTGAGATGCTAGCCATTCCCTTCAACTATCTAGTACATGGCCATGTCACAGATATTGGAGGTGGTACATATCTTGGACACAAAACCATGATACTATTCTGGAGTGTTGCCAGAATTGAAGGAGAAAACAGGAAATTATGAAGCTAGTAGGTGTTGCCCATCCATAAAGCAAGCCTGATTCCACTCATATATTGGGCACAATGAATGCTGGCAAGCTTTCTAGTAGACAGGAAACATCCATTGATGCCTTCTCTCTTCTAATGTCTACAATCATGAACACAGTGGGATACACAGACACTCGCCTTCTCAAAGGACTTACTAAAAGTAGTCCACTCCAAACCAAACAAACTGCCTTTCCCACCTATTCTGAGAACTTGAGACAAAACCACAAAATCACACCCACACTCACAAAGGCACCTCCTTCCCCCAAGTAGGTCTGTGACTCTCCGGAGTGTCCTCTGACTGGTGGGCCATACTATGTTTCCCCAAAATGACCTCTCCTGTCTCAGTTCTGGTCTGCTTGGCCAACTCTGTGAAGTTGTCAAGAGCCAGTGGTGAGACACTACCTGCTTTCTGAGGAAAAGCCCCTCTTCAAAGGTTTCCTGGCATTTGGCCATCCTCACATCTGTAGGTTCAAAGAAAGACTGACTCTGTCCTTGGTAAATCCAAACATATGAGACCACTGGGACTGGGACAGGGACTGTGTCTGGGTTCCTGGCTTCCTGGATCCCAAGTTCAGAGAGTTTCATCACCAAGGAAGTGAGGTGAGGTCACTTCCTTCAGGATCTGAATTACATCACTGCCTTGGCAACCACTTTGCCCTAACAGTTGCTTCCAAAAGTCCCATTAGGTGGAGGCTGCCCCTGTTTTCCTGTAACACTTTCACAAGTTAGAATGTTATATCAATCATAAGCACCCCGGAACAGCTCTCCACACAGAACTGGTTTGGTCCATCTTGTATACATTAAGAAGAGAGAGTGATTCAGACACAACCCTTCAACCCGACCAGGATGACTGCCATGGAAGATGACTTTTGCTTTCTGAGGTATTTCATAGCTGCCTTCATCTTCACCAGGGATCATTTCTGCATGAACATTTGAGGTTCTCAGCAGGTGAAGATACCCTACATTCCTGTATTTTAAAACCAACTCTGTCCCTGCTCTTCGGTAAAGTTAGTGTATGGTTAGGGTTCATTATATGTTTGATTTGGGTTAGGAATCATTCTGCAGGATGAATAAAGGGATTCGGTACCTGCAATATTTATAAGAATATATAAGTGAAATATATGTATGAAAACGGAAATCTAAGAAAGATTTGAAGCCCAGAAGGGCATTGGGCCCTTGATTGGGATACATAGTGTTGAATTACGTTCTGTACAATTTTCTCAGTTAAATCGATATACAATGGCATAGGACCTTGTACCTTGGATGATTGAATGTAGAAGAGAACATCCAGTTAAAAAGGGATAGTCGGTAGGATTAGAAAGATAGTCGGTAGGTTTAGGAAGAAGAGTGAGAATATGATTTGGAATAAAAAGCTTCTTTAGCAATAGGGTTTCGTTTAGAGAGTGAATGTAAATGTCAGTACATGTGAAGAGTCTTTCACAATGATGAACTGGGGAAATTATGTAGAAAAGCAGGTATCAATAGAGACATAACGAAATCAGGCAAAGTATAAATGAGTGATAGGATTAGACATTTTCAACGGGTTGAGTTTGAATATATAATCGTAGGAAAAAACAAATATGTTGTCACCAATGCGATTGACATTTGAGAGCATTAGGCAACCTGGACACGGATGTTATTACTTATCCATGTTCACTTTCCTTTTAGACTTTGGTACAATCATAAGTGTGACCTTTACATTTTTTTTTTGTTCAGAATATTTCGGTGGTAAAATGTATATGTAGATCAGGTAACATGAGTATTTCTTTCACCATGTCTTTGAGCAATATTTTGAAGACATATACATTAGTATTAGGGGTACAAAGAGGTGTACCCTGTGTCTATGAATATAGAGATAATGCATGAATAGACGATAATATGAATAAATAATGTATCTGGTTCCACTTTAAATAATGGAGTGAATTGAAATCTGAAAATATATAAGAAATCTTATATTGATATATAATCATTCATTTCAACCAGTTATATATCTAATGGTAATATTAGGATTATGGTTTATCATGAAGGGTGTTTGAGTTTTGCTTTATAAGTGATGATGTTAAACGAAAATAATGTGTTTGGAAAGAAGTCTCATGAAAAGACCAGTCAAGAAACATAGAAGAATCATGTGTTCTGAATCAGAAAGTGATTGATCGTGAAACAAATGCCTATAAATTTTCTAAATTTTGAATGAAATATATATCCTATGATGTGCATAAACTGAAGACATCATAACGTATAAGTGTTGAATAAAAATGAAAATCAAAATACACATCATGTCCCCTAAGAATATACTTGCATTGTTGTTAAACTAGCTCAGTAACTGTGGAAATATAAGGTTTTGTTTGCACCTTTCACTGAATTTAGTTTTCAGTACTAGAAAACAAATATGTATTTCAGGTGGATGATTATTTCTGAGAATAATCTTGTGGAAAGTTGATTATAAATACACATATATGAATATGAATGAATTTATGGAGTGTATAATAAGACACATATATTTCATATTTTAAAAAATCTGGAGAGTGTATATATATATATATATACACTCTCATACATACACACTCACATGCACAGATATAAAAAAGTAGCAATACAGGAGATCCATCATGAAGGCAGGCATGGAAAAATCAAGTCTCTGACCTCTTCAGCTGCGCGGGCATCGGGAGTCGTAAACTGTCTAAATGCTGTTTGCTCAGAATCACTAGGCAATGTTGACCTAATGTGGATCTGGTGCGAACATTCTGGGCCCCTCAGAACACACACCGAGCCTGGATTGGCTGCATTCAACCTCCTGTTTGCCTGGTTCTCGTGACTCAGCACTAAGATCCCTCTGAAATAACTGTTCGGCCCTTCTGAACTTTCAGAGGTAAAAGCCAACCAAGCCTTCAAAGGCAGTGGCCACAGGATTGAAACGGCGCTTGGGAGAGACAGTCAGGACCCACCCATTGCGTTGGTTACCTTGCAAAGGGAACAAACGGTCACCATTTGCATGGGATACCACCATAGCATAGAAATGATGTCACGGGCAGAGGAGATAACTTCATTGAAACCAGCGTGACAGGTGTGTAATCCCCTAGCCATCTCTCTCAACACAGCGGGGAAACCTTAAGGGCCCCTCCCAGCTCTGCCGTAAGGGCCTCTCCCAGCTCTCCCGTGAGCGCGATAGCCAGACCTAGGGAATCAGGATTGGCTCGGGGCTAGCGGCGTGGAATTCCGGGCTCCTGATCCCACAAGTGCTGACAATTGAGGTCTCTTTCACCACGTACCGGTGGCGTGGCTCCCAGAGGGCAAGAAAATTCGCTGGGGGTCCTCAGCCCCAAGCTCTACAAACTTAGGGTCTGAGGGAGGCAAACAGGGAGAGTGTGCACAGGCGTTAATGAAAACAGGGCTGCCAGGAGTAGAGTTCTGGCTTGTAACCACTATTGTGGTGAGCGTCACAGGTGATCAGGGCATGGCTTGAGGAAGCACAAGAGAAGGCCCTAGGCACTCAGGATTGGAGATCCGCCAAGTCTGGGAGGAAGAGCTGCTGCACAGTGATTGGTTCCCACTTATTCAGAGGAGAAGCTTGGCCCAGTGCACACAGCTCCACCTACTGAAAGAGAAGTTAATTGAACTCTATGACTGCATGTATTATTATTATTTTTTTAATTTATATTTTTTATATTTCTTTCATTTTCATTTTTGTTGTTGTTGTTCTTTAACTTTTTTAATGTTTTTATTTTTTATTTTTTATTTTATCATTATTATTATTAATATTATTTTAAATTTTAATTTTCATTTTTTAATTATAATTATTATTTAAATTTTTTTTCTTTATTTATTTTCTTTTTTTTCTTCTGTCTTTTCATTTCTTTTCAATTTTCTTATTCTCCCTTCCTTGAATTCTACCTGTCTACTCTCATTCTTTTAGTGACTTCTTCCCTTCCCTTCTAATATCTTTCCTCCCAAGCATCAAATAAATTTATAAGAGTAAGCAGTAACTCAGCAGTCAAACAAAACAAGAAGTAACATGAGCAGCATAAAAAAGCAAGGAAGAAAAGGAGTACAAACAATGATGGACAGCCTAAATATTCAGAAGGACCTAGAGTCATCAGAAAAATGGTCATATAAAGAACTCAAGAAATACCTTAGACAGATGGAATGGAACCTTAAAGAGGATACGAGACATCAAAACCAAACAGTGAAAGAACACATTGAAAATGAATTACATAAACAGATATAAAAAGAAATTAAGCATGTTAATTAGGAGATAGAGATTAAAAAAAAAATCAAACAATAATTCTAGAAATGAAGGAAATGATAAACCAAATTAAAAACTCAATTGAGAGTATCACTAACAGAGTGGAGCAAGTAGAAGACAGAATGTCAGAAAATGAAGACAAAATATATCATCTTGAAAAAAGTCTAGCCAACAAAGAAATGCTGGTAAAAAGTCATGAGAAAAACATCCAAGAGATATGGGATAACATAAGAAAAAAAAAAAAACTAATGAGTCATCTGGATAGAGGAAGGTACAGAGATTCAAACCAAGGGAATGAGTAACCTGCTGTATGAAATAATTACAGAAAACTTTCCAGAAATAAAAATGGAAACGGATAAAAAAAAATTGTAGATGCTTACAGGACACCGAGCACACAAAATCACAGTAGACCAATGCCAAGACACATTGTTATGAAGATATCCAATATACAGAACAAAGAGAAAATATTAAAAGCTACAAGAGAAAGGAGGCAGATTACAATCAGGGGTAAACGAAAAATGTTAACAACAGATTTTTCATCACAGACGCTGAAAGTGAGAAGATCCAGCAACAACGTATTTCAAACACTTAAAAACAATGGATGCCAACCAAGAAATCTGTATTCAGCAAAATTAAGCTTCAGGTAAGACAACGAAATAAAAACATTTCGTGATAAACAAAAGCTAAAAGAACTTGCAGCCAGAAAACCAGCATTGCAAAGCATCTTAAGGAAAACACTACACGAGGAAAAAATGAATATCAACAACGAAAACCATCAGTGGGAAGTGCCTCATTAATGACAGAGGGCGGGGGAAAAGTTAATCATGGATAAACAAACTAAATTAAAAAAAAGATAAATAATCAAAGACGGGTGGCAATACAAACCATATATCAATACTAACTCTAAACTTTAATGGCTTAAACTCTCCAATAAAGTGACATAGGCTTGTAACGTGGATTAAAAAAAAACAAATCCAACAATATGTTGCTTCCAGGAGACACATCTGAATGGAAAAGACATACACAGGCTGAAGGTGAAAGGTTGGGAAAATTTATACCATGCACACGGTCCTTGTAAGCAAGCAGGGGTGGCCATCCTCATATGGAATAAAATCGACTTCAAGACTAATTTAATCAAAAGGGATAAGGAAGGACATTATATACTGTTGAAAGGAACCATTCACCAACAAGACATAACAATTATCAATATTTACGCAGGAAATAATGGTGCTGCAACATTTATAAAACAAATTCTCCTCAAGTTCAAGAATCAAATAGACCACAACACAATAATTATGGGAGACTTCAACTCACCTCTCTCACCATTTGACAGATCCTCCAAACAAAAGTTGAATAAAGAAAATATAGAATTCAATATCACAATCAATACCCTAGACTTAACTGACATATATAGAATATATCAACCATCATCAAGTGGATATACTTTTTTCTCACCAGCACATGGATCCTTCTCAAAAATAGACCATATATTATGCCATAGGGCAACACTCAGTAAATATAAAGGGGTGGAGATAATACCATGAATTTTTTTCTGATCACAATGGAATGAAACTGGAAACCAATGGTAAAAGAAGGAAGGAAAAATCCTACATCACATGGAAAATGAACAATATGTTACTGAATGATCAATGGGTTACAGAAGACATAAAGGAGGAAATCAAAAAATTCTTAGAGATAAATGAAAATACAGACACAACATATCAGATTCAATGGGACACAATGAAACAAGATTCAAGAGGCAAATTCATCGCCTGGAGGTCATTCCTCAAAAAAAGAAAAAAACAAAAACAACAAATAAATGAGCTCTCACTTAATCTCAAAGCCCTAGAAAAGGAAGAGCAAAAGAACAGCAAATGTAGCAGAAGGCAAGAAATTATTAAAATCAGAGCGTAAATCACGAAATTGAAACAAAAGAAACTATTAAAAAAATAACAAAACTAATAGTTGGTTCTTCGAAAAAATAAATAAGATGGACAGACCCTTAGCCATGCTAATGAGGAGAAGAAGAGAGAGAACTCAAATTACTAACATACGGGATGAAAAAGGCAATATCACAACAGATGCTACATAAATACAGAAGACAATTAGAAATTATTTTGAAAACCTATATTCCAATAAAATAGAAAATAGTGAAGACATCGATACATTTGTTAAGTCATACGATTTGCCTAGACTGAGTCAGGAGGATACACACAATTTAAACAGACCAATATCAATCGATGAAATAGAAGAGGCAATCAAACTACTACCAACCAAGAAAAGCCCAGGATCGGATGGGTATACAGCGGAGTTTTACAAAACCTTTAAAGAAGAATTAATACCAATACTTTTCAAGTTATTCAGAAAATAGAAAAACAGGGAGCTCTGCCAAATTCATTGTATGAGGCCAACATCACCCTGATTCTGAAACCAGACTAAGACACCTAAATGAAAGAAAACAACAGACCAATATCTCTGATGAACCTAGATGCAAAAATTTTCATTAAAATTCTGGTGATTTGGATACAAAGGCACATCAAAAAAATTGTGCACCATGATCAACTAGGATTCATCCCTGGGATGCAAGGAGGGTTCAATATATGGAAATCAATAAATGTTATTCACAACATCAATAGACTTAAAAATAAGAACCATAAGATGATCTTGATAGATGCAGAAAAACCATTAGAAAAAGTAGAGCATTCCTTTATGTTCAAAACATTAGAAAAACTAGGGATAAAAGGAACATACCTCGACATTGTAAAAGCTATCTATGTTAAGCCTCAGGCTAGCATCATTCTGAATGGAGAAAAATTGAAGGCATTCTTTCTAAAATCTGGAACAAGACAGGGATGTCCTCTATCACCACTTCTATTCAATATAGTTCTCGAAAAACTGGCCAGAGCAATTAGAAAGATGAAAGACATTAAAGACATAAAAATAGGAAAAAAAGAACTTAAATTATCACTATTTGAAGATGACATGATTCTATACATAGAAGACCCAAAAGGGTCTACAGAAAAAAACTACTAGAACTAATAAATGAATTCAGCAATGTGGCAGGAAAAGAAATCAACATGCATAAATCAAAGGCATTTCTGTATATCAGCGACAAAACTTCTGAAATGAAAATGAGGAAAAACACTGCATTCACAATATCCTCATAAAAAATTAAATACTTGGGAATCAACCTAACAAAAGAGGTGAAAGATTTATACAATGCAAACTACAGAACCCTAAAAAGAGAAGTAGAATAAGATCTTAGAAGATGGAAAAATATACCCTGTTCATGGATAGGCAGAACTAACATCATCAAAATGGCGATATTACTAAAAAGTTGTCTATAGGTTTAATGAAATGGCAATCTAAATCCCAAATGAATTTTTTGTAGAAATAAATAAACCAGTCATGAAATTCATATGGAAAAATAAACGACCCAGTATAGCAAAAGCAATTCTAAGCAGGAAGTGTGAATCAGGCGGTATAGCGATACCAGATTTCAAACTATATTACAGAGCAATAATAACAAAAACAGCATGGTACTGGTAGCAAAACAGGCGGGTGGACGAATGGTACAGAATGGAGGACACAGAGACTAATCCAAAAAGCTACAACTATCTTATATTTGATAAAGGAGCTAAAAGCATGCAATGGAGGAAGGATAGCATCTTCAACCAATCGTGTTGGGAAAACTGAAAATCCATATGCAACAAAATGAAACTGAATCCCTTTCTCTCGCCATGCACAAAAGTTAACTCAAAGTGGATCAAGGAGCTAGATTCAAATCAGAGACTCTGCATCTGATAGAAGAAAAAGTTGGTTCCGATCTACATATTGTATGGTCAGGCTCCAAATTCCTTAATAGGACACCCATAGCACAAGAGTTAATAACAAGAATCAACAAATGGGAGTTACTTAAACTGAAAATTTTTTTCTCAGAAAGAGAAACAATAAGAGAGGTAAATATGGAGCCTAGATCATGGGAACAAATTTTTACTCCTCACCCTTCAGATGGAGCCCTAATATCCAGAGTATACAAAGTATACAAAGAACTCAAATAATTAGACAATAAGATAACAAATAACCTAATGGGCCAAGGACCTGAACAGACACTTCTCAGAGGAGGACATAGAATCAATCAACAAGTACATGAAAAAATGCTCTCCATTTCTTGCAGTCAGAGAAATGCAAATCAAAACCACCCTAAAATACCATCTCAATCCAGTGAGATTGGCAGCCATTATGAAGTCAAACAACAACAAGTGCTGGCGACGATGTGGGGAAAAGGGTACTCTTGTACATTGCTGATGGGACTGAAACTGGTGCAGCCAATTTGGAAAGCAGTATGGAGATTCCTGGGAAGGCCGGGAATGGAAGCACCATTTGACCCAGGTATTGCCCTTCTCGCACTATTCCCTGAAGACCTTAAAAGAGCGTACTACAGGGATACTGCCAATCGATGTTCATAGCAGCACAATTCACAATTGCTACACTGTGGAACCAACCCAGATTCCCTTCAATAGATGAATGGATAAAAAAAAAATGTTTTTTTTATATACTATGGAGGATTACATAGCACTAAAAAATGACAAAATAATGGAATTTGCAGGGAAATGCATGGCACTAGAGCAGATTATGCTTAGTGAAGCTAGCCAATCCCAAAAAAACAAATACCACATGACTTCTTTGATATAATGAGAGCAACTAAGAACAGAGCAGAGAGGAAGAGCATGAAGAAAAGATTAACATTAAGCAGAGACATGAGGTGGGAGGGAAAGGTAGAGAAAAGAGAAATTGCAGGGTAATGGAGGGAGACCCTTATTGTTACAAAAAAAAATACATATAAGAGGTTGTGAGAGTAATGGAAAAATAAACAATAAGTGAAATGAATTACAGTAGGTAGGGTATAGAGAGAAGATGGGAAGAGAGCGGAGGGGGGATAGTAGGGCATAGGAAAGGTAGCAGAATACAACAGTAACTAATAAGACATTATGTAAAAATATGGATGTGTAACTGATGTGATTCTGCATTCTATATTTGGAGTAAAAATGGGAGTTCATAACCCACTTGAATCTAATGTATGAAATATGATATGTCAAGAGCTTTGTAATGTTTTGAGCAACCAATAAAAGAAAAAAAAAGTAGCAATATATATGCCAATCGAAAATCTTCATCAAATATATATAATCCAAAGATCGAAAAATATTCATTTTACTGAACATGGATTTATGTATAATGTTATTCAACTAGGAAGCTCACCCGTAGGTTGAATTTTCAGTTCCAACAGCGTTTAGGAGGAGTGATCTCTTCTCACAATTTGCATCTGCCAATTCAGCCACCTCACATGTGTGTACAAGTGATATCAGGTAGGATTCTATATGTGCATATAAAAATACATGTGCTGAATAGGCTACAGAGAAAGGGAGACAGGGATTCATATATTTGTTAATTTTAAAAACACATCTAGAACTATTTCAACAGAAAATTGACTAGATTTAAAACTCCCACATTATATAATGCAAAAAGCAATTCCAACTATACACCATGCCTCCTCTGAACTGCTTGTATTTCTATTCTTTTTGGGTTATTTTTCACCATCATTTTAGGATTATTAGTCAGAGACTAGTAGGGTACAGGTTAGTGTCAGGGATTAAGTATTTCAAATGGAAAATTGGAAAATGAATCCAATGTGTATGTAAATATGTGCTACACAAAAATCTTCCCACTCACATCCAGAACAATGCCTTGACATTACCTTCGCCCCAAGTAAGACACAATTAGAGTTGAAAAGTGTAAAAATCTAGGAATACATATATGGAATGGAATATGCTCGGGAGTTCACAACTTTGGAGGTGGTAGAGGAGTTTCCAAAAGTAAAGGACAGGGTAAACACTCCACAAACAAGGAGCTCTGCTGGCCTAAGAATTCTTGGGAAATGGCCTCTGAGGTTGGGATCCTGAAATATATGTTGCTGTCATGAGCTTTAGCTTCCTTCGTAGTGAGACCATCAAAGCTGGGTCTGCATCTATGTGACCGGGAAGAGATGGTTTCTTATATTCCAATGAACATGAGGCAGCAGTGCTCAATTCTCCCTTTGTAGGTAAACTGTGGCCACTGGATTCTAAGTGTCTCCCAGTGGGGACTGTGAAGACATTTGGTCATCCTCCACTTTTCATGGTGTTTTTTGCTGCTGCACTGGGAATTTGGTATTTGCTTCACAAAATATAAGAAGTTCATTTGGGATACAGTGCTGGAGGGAGTTCTGTCACTTGTGGTGGGTCAGGGTCTGCAGGAGAATGCACCAACCAGGCTTCTATCCCACAGAGCTTGCCCCAATAACCATAGTAAACTTATTCTGAACATTGCCCTTAAAACTCTCCATATAACAGGATGCCTTTACATATAAGGGTCTCATGTCTGCACTATATCAGTCACAAGCCATTTGGAAGCCAATGGCAGATCCACATAGCCGCTCCATGATGTTTTTTCACACACCTTCCCACCACTGCTCTAGGCCCACTACTCAGCAGGCTCCAAATTACTGGCATCTCGTGTTCTACATCATTTTCATGAAACCCAGTCAAACAAGGCACTGTCTGGAATACACATGATAAGCAACAGGACATCAAATTTTCTGCAGTTCCACCTGGTCATGGGAATTTAAAAAATTTCATGGTATTTATTTAGCAATTTTACAAAAATGAAGTTAGAGGCACTGTGGGTCTCAATTCATTCAGGAACCATTAAGTGTTGAGAAAGTTCATTTCAATGAAAGCTCTGGAGAACTCTCAAAGTCAAGGCTTCTCAAAGAGTTACCAAATGGTCACATAAAGCCAGGCCAATTGACGTCTACAATGTGAGGTCCATGTATGTTTTGACTCTCATCTATGGCTGCCAAGTCTTTCAGAATAAAATCATGTGATATCCTGGCTGAGATTCCCAGGCCTCTGTGGAAAGCCACCCTGGGCATAGATCTCAGTTTCCAAGAGTGAGTCTTATGTGTGTCCTCCTAAAATCCCAACACAATTCATGGCAATACTTCTCTGAGGTCAATTCCAGAATGCAGTCTCTAAGGGGAATTACAACAGAGTTCAAGCCCAGGTGCACCCAGTCATCCCTTCCAACCGCCACAAAAATTACCACAATTAAAATCAAAACACTCCCACAGGGCCATCATCTTCTTCCATGTAGACACTCATCATAACCTCTAGCTGGAGGTTTCTATGAGCCCAAGGTAGTGTCCAAAATAAGCTCACTTGCCCCTTATTTGCCTAAAATCATGGTGGCCTGGACACTCTTCCTGTGAACCAGGAGTGATCAAATATTCCTGCTGTTAAAGTGTTCCACTTCTCCAATTTCGGCCTACTGGCTGTAGGGTATAGATTTTTTATGTGATTTGGAGTCATGAGAAAATCCAAGCACATATGGGCTAGCCTCTGCAGGGATTTCAAGAACTCATTTGACCCAAAGGATCCCTATTCTCACTTGATGGAGTTCAGGAACCTAAAACAAGAAGGCAAAAATATTCATCCACAATGACTGCTCTTTTGGACATTTTAGTTTTGGAAGAACATGGGATCTTTCTTTACATCCATCAGGTGCTGAGAATCTAAGCCACAACCTCATACAAGGACAAGAGGCTGATTCAGACACATCCCATTCCAAAGCAATTAAGCAAAGAGCCACAGGAGGGGTCCATTCATTTCCATATGAAAACAGTGTTTTTCAGTCTACACAAAGGGGTGGCCTGAGGCAAAGACATTTCTGACATTTAGGGTAATAGAAATAGAATTAAGCAAATGGCCCAAAGAAGGGTTTCTCCACTGAGACTTTACTGCACACACTGATATCTGAGTTTTCTGAGATGATCTCATTCCCTTCAGCTATCCAGAACATGGCCATGTCACAGAGCCTTGTGGTGTTACATATCTGGGAAACAAAACCATGAGTCTATTCTGGAGAGTGGCCAGAATTCACGTAGAAAACAGGAACTTTAGAAGATAGTAGATGTTGCCCATCCATAAGGCAAGCTGCAGTGCATTCATCAATTGCGCAGTATGAATTGCGGAAGCTTTCAACTAGAGACAACATATCCATTGGTGCATTCTCTTTTCTAATGTCTACAACCATGGATACAGTGGGATACACAGACATAGAAACACTCCCAATGTAAAACGACTTACTAGAAACAGTCCACTCCAAACCAAACAAACCACCTTTCCTACCTATTCTCAGAACATGAGAAAAAACCACAAACTCACACCTACAACGGCAAAGGCACTTCCTTCCCCCAAATAAGTCTGTGACTATCCGAAGTGTCTTCTGACTGGTGGGCCATATTATGTTCCCCCAAAATGGCTTTTCCTGTTTCACATCTGGTCTCAATGTCCAACTCCGTGAAGTTTTAAGGAGCCAGCGGTGAGCCACTGCCTGCTTTCTCAGAAAAGGCCCCTCTTCAGAGCTCTGCTGGCATTTGGCCATCCTCACATCAGCAGGTACCAAGAAAGACTGACTATGTCTTTGGGAAAAGCAAACAAGTTAGCCCACTGGGTCTGGAGTGGGACTGGCTCTGGGTGCCTGGCTTCCTGGATCCCAAGTTCAGAGAATTCCATCACCAAGGAAGTGAAGTGAGGTCACTTCTTTCAGGAACTGAATATGGTCACTGCCTTGGTAACCACTTTGTCCTAACAGTTGCTTCCAAGGTTCCCATGAGATAGAGGCTGCCCCAACATCCTGTGACACATTCAGAAGTTAGAATGGTATATCAACCATAGGCACCCTGGAACAGCTCTCCACAGAGGCCTGGTTTGGTCCATCTTCTCTACATTAAGAAGAGAGAGGCTGATTCAGACACATCAATTCATCCTGACCAGGTTGTTTGCATGGAAGATGACTATTGCTCTCTCAGGTCCTACATAGCTGCCTACATCTTCTCCAAGGATCATTTCTTCATGGATCTTTGAGGTTCTTAGCAGGTGGAAGATCTTCTACATTTCTATATTGTAAGACCCACTCTGTCGCTGCTCTTAAGTTAGTTATATTGAGGGAACAGTGTATGGTTAGGGTTAATAGCATGTTCGATTTGGGTTACGAATCATTCTGCGGGATGAATAATGGTATTGGCAACCTGCGATATTTACAAGAGTATACATGTGAAATATAAGTATGAAAGCAGAAATCTAGGTAAGATTTGAAGCCCAGAAGGGCATTGGGGACTTGAGTGGGATACTTAACTTTGAGTTATGTGCTGCACAGATGTCTCAGATAAATCAATATACACTGGCATCGGACCTTGTACCTTGGATGATTGAATGTGGAAGAGAGCATCCAGTCAAAAACCGATAGTCGGTAGGATTAGGAAGGTAGTTGGTAGATTTAGAAAGAAGAGTGAGCATAGGATTTGGACCAAAAGTTCTTCAGCAATAGGGTTTCGGGTAGAGAGTGTATGTAAATGTCAGCACATGTGAAGAGTCAGTCACAATGATGAACTGGGGAAAACATGTAGGAAAGCAGATATCAATAGAGACATTAGGAAATCAAGCAAAGTATAAAGTGTGTGATAGGGTTAGACATTTTCAACAGGTTTGAAGTTGAATATGTAATCTTAGGAAGAAACAAATATGTAGTCACCAATAGGATTGATATTTGAGAGCATTAGGCAACCTGGACATGGATGATTTTAGTAATGGATGCTATCTTTCCATTTAGGCTTTGGTACAATTGTAAGTGTGACCTTTGCTTTTTGTGTCCGGAATATTTCTGTGATAAAATGTGTATGTAGATCAGGTGACATGAGTATTTCTTCCACCATTTCTGAGAGCAATATTTTGAAGATTTATAAATTAGTATGGGGGTACAAATAGGTGTACCCTGTTTCTATTAATATAGACATAATGCATGAATAGACAATACTGTGAATAAATAATATAACTGGATCCACTTTAAATAATGGATTGAATGGATATCTGAAAATATATAAGAAATGTTATATTGATATACAATCATTAATTCCAACCAGTTATATATCTAATGATTATCTTATGGTTATGGTTAATCATGAAGGGTGTGTGAGTTTTTCTTCAAAATTGATTATGGAAATCGAAAACAATATATTTGGAAAAAAAGTCTCATGAATAGACCAGTCAAGAAACATAGAGAAATACATGTGTTCTGGAGCCGGAAGTGACTGAAAGTGAAACAAATGCCTATAAATTTGCTAACTAGTGAATGAAATATATATCCTAAGATGTGCATAAACTGAAGAAATAGTAATGTACCAGTGTGGAATAAAAATTAACGTCAAAATACACAACGTGTCCCATAGGAACCAACATGCATTGATGTTCAACTGGGTCAGTTAATGTAGACATATTAGAATTTGTATGCACCTTTCACTGAAGTTAGTTCTCAGTACTAGGAAACAAATATGTATTTCAGGTGTTTGAGTATTTCTAAGAATAATCTTGTGAAAAGTTGATTATAAATCCACATACATGAACATGAATGAATTTAGGGAGTGTATATAAGACACATAATTTTCATATTTTTAAAAATCTGGAGAGTATATACACACACACACACACACACACACAAACACAGAAATTAAAAAATAGCAATATATATGCCAATCGAAATTCATCATGAAATATATATCATAAAGATGCAAAAACATTCATTTTACTGAACATGGGTTTATGTATAATGTTGTTCCACTGGGAAGCTCACACATAGGTTGAATTTTCAGTTCTAACAGCGTTTAGGACGAGTGATCACTTCTCACAATTTGTATCTGCCAAGTCATGTAACTCAAAAGAATGTACGTGTGATACCGTGTAGGATTCTATTTGTGCATATAAAAATACATTTGCTGAATAGGCTCCAGAAAATGGGAGACAGTAATTCACATATTTGTTAACTTTCAAAACACATGGAGAACTATTTCAATTAAAAATTGACTAGATTCATAATACCTACCCTTTATCATGCAAAAGGCAAGTCCAACCCTGAACTGCATGTATTTACGTACTGTTTGGGTTATTTTTCTCCATCATATTAGAATTAGTAGTCAGAGTCTATTAGAATATGGGTTAGTGTCAGGGATTCAGAATTTCGAATGGAAAAATAGGAAAATTAATCCAATGTGTATGCAAATATGTGCTAAAACAAATCTTCTGACTCTCATCCAGAACAATGCCTTGAGATTATCTTCGCCCCAAGTAAGACACAATTAGAGAAGAAAAGTTGCAAAATCTGTGATTACATTTCTGGAATGGAAAATGCTCAGGAGTGCACAAACTTGGAGGTGGTATAGGAGTTTCCAAAAGTAAGAACAGGGTACACACTCCACAAACATGGAGCTCTGCATGCCTAAAACTTTTAGAGAAACTGCCACTGAGGTTGGGCAATGATATATAGGTTTTTGTCAGGAGTTAAGCTTCCTTTGTAGTGATACCCTCAAAGCTGGGTCTGCATCTATGTGACCTGGAGGACAAAGTTTCTTATTTTCCAATGAACACAAGGCAGCACTGCTGAATTCTCTCTTTGTAGATAAACTGTAGCCCCTGGGGGTTTATTTTCTCCCCGTGTGGACTGTGAAACAATTTGGTCATCCTCCACTTTTCGTGGTGTTTCTTGCTGCTGCACTTGGAGTTTGGTACATGCTTCACGAAATACAAGGAGTTCAACTGGGAAACAGTGCTGGAGAGAGTTCTGTCACGTGTGGTGGGTTATGGTCTGCAAGAAAATGCACAAACCAGGCTTCTATCTCTCAAAGATTGCTCCCTTGTCCATAGCAACCTGATTCTGAACATTGCTCTGAAACCTCGCCATAGAACAAGATGCCTTTACATATAAGGGTCTGAAGTCCGCACTATGTCAGTCACAAGCCATTTGGAAGCCAATGGCAGATCCACATGGACCCACCATGATATTTTATCACACACCTGCCCACCACTGCTCTACGCCCACTACTCAGCAGGCTACAAATTACTGGCATCTCTGTTCTAAACAATTTTCAGAAAACCCTGTCAATCAAGGAACTGTCTGGTACACTCATAATAAGCAATAGGACATCGAATGTTTCTGGAGTGCCACCTGGTCATGGGAATTTCAAAAATTTCATGGTATTTATCTAGCCATTTTTCAAGGATGACATTGGATGCACTGTGAATTTCAATTATTCAGGAACCATTAAATGTTGAGAAAGCTCAATTCAAAGAAAATTCTGGAGAACTCTCACAGGCAAGGCTTTCTAAAGAGTGGACAAAAGGTCACTTGAAGCCAGGACCATTGAGGTCTACAATGTGAGGTCCTATGTGTTTTGACTCTCAACTATGGCTGCCAAGTCTTTCAGAATAAAATCATGTGATATCCAGGCTGAGATTCCCAGTTCTCTGTGGAAAGTCACCCTGGTCCTAGATCTCAGGTTCCAAGGGCGACTCTCATGCGTGGCCTCCTAAAATCCCAACACAATTCATGGCAATACTTCTCTGAGGTCAGTTTCAGAACTCAGTCTCTAAGGGGAAACACACCAGAGTTCAATCCCTGGTGACCCAGTCATCTCTTCCAACCGCCACACAAATGACCAGAATTAAAACCAAAACACTCACACATGCCCCTCATCTTCTTCCATATAGACACTAATCATAACCTTGGCTGGAAGTTTCCATGAGGCACACAGCACAAGACAATGTCAAAATAAACTCCCTTGCCCTTCATTTGTCTAAAGTCAGTGTTTCTGGACACTGTTCCTGTGAACCAGGGCTGATCAAAGATGCCTGCCATTAATAGTGTTCCGCTTCTCCAATTTGAGGCATAGTGACTGTCAGGTATAGTTTGTTTATGTGATTTGGAGTCATGAGAAAACCCAAGCACCTATGGGCTAGCCTCTGCAGGGCTTGAAGGACTCAGTTGACCCAAAGGATCCTTCTTCTCACTTGATGGAGATCAGGAACCTTACAGAGGAAAGCAAGAGACTTCATCCACAATGATTGCTCTTTTGGCCATTTTGGAATTGGATGCACACATGGGATCTTTCTTTAGATCCATCAGGGCTGAGAATCTGAGCCATGGACTCACACTGCACTAAGAGGTGGATTCAGACATATCCCTTTGCAAAGCAATTAAGCAAAGATCCACAGGTGATGCCCATTTATTTCCATTTGAAAACTGATATTTTCAGGCTTTGGAAAGGTGTGGCCTTAGGCAAAGACCTTCCTTACATTCAGGGCAACAGAACAATAGAAAAGCAAATTCCCAAAGCAGAGTTTCTCCACTGAGACTTTCCTGGTCACACTGATATCTGAGTTTTCTGTGATACTCACCATTCCCTTCAGCTATCCAGTACATGGCCATGTCCCAGATTGTGGAGGAGATACATATCTTGAACACAAAACCATGAGCCTATGGGAGAGTGGCCAGAATTCAGGAAGAAATCAGGAATGTAGAAAGGTAGTAGGTGTTGCCCATCTATATGGTAAGCTGCAGTCCATTCATAAATTGGACAAGATGAATGCTGCGAAGATTTCTACTAGACAGGACACATCCTTTGATGCATTCTCTTTTCTATTGTCTACAACCACGGACACAGTGGGATACACAGAATCACTCACCTTCTCAAAGCACTTACTAGAAACAGGCCACTCCGAAATAAACAAACTGACTTTCCTACATATTCTTAGAAGATGAGACAAAATCACTAACACACAAACACACCCAAAAAGGCACCTTCTTTCCCCAAGTAGGTCTGTGACTATCCGGAGCATCCTCTGACTGGTGGACCATACTATGTTCCCCTGAAATGGGCTGTCATATGTCAGATCTGGTCTCCTTGGCCAAAACTGTGAAGTTGTCAGGAGCCAGCGGTGAGCCACTGCCTGCTTTATCAAAAAAAAAGCCCCTCTTCAGAGCTTTCCTGGCATTTTTCCATCTTCAATTCAGTAGTTGCCAAGAAAGACTGACTCTGTCCTTGGTTAATCCAAACATGTGAGACCACTGCAACTGGGACTGGGCCTGCCTCAGGGTGCCTGGCTTCCTGGATCCAAAGTTCAGAGTGTTACATCAACAAGAAAGTGACGTAGGTCACTTCCTCTAGAACTGAATGAGGTCACTGCCTTGGCAACCACTTTGTCCTAACAGTTGCTTCGAAGGGTCCATGAGATGGAGGCTGCCCCTACTTCCTTTGACACTTTCACAAGTTAAAATGGAATATCAACCATAGGCACCCGGGAACAGCTCTCCACACAGGCCTGGTTTGGTCCATCTTCTCTACATTAAGAAGAGAGAGACTGCTTCAGACACATCCCTTCATCCTTACCTGGTTGTTTGTCATGGAAGATGACTTTTGCTCTCTCAGGTCCTTCATAGCTGCCTATATCTTCTCCAGGGATAATTTCTGCATGGACCTTTGAGGTTCTCTGCAGGTTGAAGATCTCCTACATTCCTGTATTGTAAGACCAACTCTGTCCCTGCTCTTCTATAAAGGTAGATTGAGGGAATCGTGTATGTTTAGGGTTAATAACATGTTTGATTTGGGTTAGGATCATTCTGCTGCATGAATAATGGTATTGGAAACCTGCGATATTTATAAGATTATAGAGGTGAAATATATGTATGAAAACAGAAATCTCAGTAAGATTTAAAGCCCAGAAGGTCATTGGGTCCTTGATTGGGATAGTTAGCTTTGAATTATGTTCTGTGCAGATGTCTCAGATAAATCTATACACAATGGCATAGGATCTTGTACCTTAGATGATTGAATGTTGAGGAGAACATCCATTCAAAAAAGGAGAGTTGGTAAGATTACGAAGAGAGTTCGTAAGATTAGAAAAAAGTGTGAGTATAGGATTTGGACAAAAAGTTCTTTAGCAATAGGGTTTTGGGTAGAGAGAAAATGTAAATGTCAGCACATGTGAAGAGTCAGTCACAATGATGAACTGGGGAAAATATGTAGGAAAGCAGATATCAATAGAGACATAAGGAAATCAGGCAAAGTATAAAATGAGTGATACCAATAGACATTTTCAACAGGCTTGAGATTGAATATATAATCTTAGGAAGAAGCAAATATGTAGTCACCAATAGGATTGACATTTGAGAGCATTAGGCAACCTGGACATGGGTGATTTTCATAATCCATACTCACATTGCATTTAGGCTTTGGTAGAATCGTAAGTGTGACTTTGCATTTTGTGGCCAGAATATTACTGTGATAAAATGTATATGTAGATCAGGTGACATGAGTATTTCTACCACCATTTCTTGGAGCAATATTTTGAAGAGGTGTAAATTAGTATTGGGGGTACATAGAGGTGTACCATGTGTGTATGAATATAGACATAATGCATGAATAGACCATACTGCGAATAAATAATACAACTGGTTCAAACTTTAGAAATTGGAATAAATTGATATCTGAAAATACACAGGGAATCATATATTGATATACATACATTCATTCCAACCATTTATACATCCAATGGTAATATTATGGTTGTGGTTCATCATAAAGAGTGTGTGAATTTTGCTTCAAAATTGATTATGGAAATCGAAAGTAATGTGTGTGGAAAGAAGTCTCATGAAATGACCAGTCAAAAACAAAGAGGAATACAT
Source organism: Callospermophilus lateralis (assembly GCF_048772815.1). Classification (NCBI taxonomy): domain Eukaryota; kingdom Metazoa; phylum Chordata; class Mammalia; order Rodentia; family Sciuridae; genus Callospermophilus; species Callospermophilus lateralis. The sequence continues at coordinate 1,071,791 of NW_027513404.1, forward strand.
ATGTTCTGAAGCAGGAAGTGATAGAATGTGTTACAAATTTCTTTAAATTTATGAAGTTGTGGCTGAAATGTATATTCTATGATGTACAAAAACTGAAGAAATAGTAATGTACCAGTGTTGTATAAAAATGAACGTCAAAATACACATCATGTCCCATAGGAATCTACTTGCATTGATGTTAAAGTGGGTCAGTTACTGTAAAAATATAAGGATTTGTTTGCACCATTTACTGAAGTGAGTTTTCAATACTATAAAACAAATATGTATTTCAGATGGATGAATATTTCTGAAAATAATCTTATGAAAAGTTGAATATAAAACCACATACATGAACATGAATGAATTTAGGGAGTGTATAATAAGATACATATATTTCATATTTTGACAAATCTATAGTGTTTATATATATATATATATATATATATATATATATATATATATATATATACAAAATACACACAGAGACATTAAAAAGTAGCAATATATATGCCAATTAAAATTCATCGTGAAATATATATCATCCAGAGATCCAAAAATATTAATTTTACTGAACATGGATTTATGTATAATGTTTTTTAACTAAGAAGCTCACTCATAATTTGAATTATCAGTTCCAAAAGCGTTTAGGAGGAGTGATTTCTTCTCACACTTTGTATCTGCCAAGTTAGCCACCTCTCAAGAATACAGGTGTGATACCAGGTAGGATTCTATATGTTCATATAAAAATACATGTGCTGAATTGGCTACAGAAAAAGGGAGACAGGAATTCACATATGTGTTAACTTTAAAAACACATGCAGAACTCTTTCAACAAAAAATTGACAAGATTTACAACTCCAACCCTATATCATGCAAATAGGAAGACCAACTATACACCATGCCTCCGCTGAAGTGCTAGTATTTCTATTCTGTTTGGGTTATTTTTCTCCATTATATTAGAATTAGTAGTCAGAATCTAGTAGGGTATGGGTTAGTGCCAAGGATTCAGTATTTTGAATGGAAAATTGAAAAATGAATCCAATGTGTATGTAAATATGTGCTACACAAAAATCTTCCAACTCTCATTCAGACAATGCCTTGACAATACCTTCGCCCCAAGTAAGACACAATTAGAGGAGAAGATTTAGAAAACCTGTGAACAAATATCTGGAATGGAATATGCTCAGGAGCCCACAACCTTGGAAGTGGCAGAGGAGTTTCCAAAGGTAAGGTAAAGGGTAAACACTCCACAAACATGGAGGTCTGCTGGCATAGAGACTTCTTGAGAAACTGCCTGTGAGGTTGGGCACTTGAAAAATATGTTGTTGTCAGGAGCTTTAGCTTCCTTTCTAGTGAGACCATAAAAGCTTGGTCTGCATCTATGAGACCTGGAGGACATGCATTCTTATTTCCCAATGAACATGAGGCAGCAGTGCTAAATTCTCTTTTTAGGTAAACTGTGGCCACTGGGGGCTAAAGGTCTCCCCATGTGCACTGTGAAGCCATATGGTCATCCTCCATTTTCATGGTGTTTCTTCCTGCTGCACTGGGAGTTTGGTATTTGCTTCATGAAATAAAAGGAGTTCAATTGGGTCACAGTGCAAGAGGGAGTTCTGTCATGTGTGGTGGGTCAGGTTCTGCTTGAGGATACAAGAACCAGGATTCTATCCCACATAGCTTGCCCCCTTGACCATAGCAATCTGATTCTGAACAATGTCCTGAAAACTCTCCATATAACACGTTGCCTTTACATGGAAGGTTCTGCTGGCTGCACCATGTCAGTCACAAGCCATTTGGATGCCAATGGAAGATCCACATGGCCCCACCACAGATGTTTTATCACATCCCTGCCCACCACTGCTCTAGGCCAACTACTCAACAGAGTCCAACTTACTGGCATCTCTGTTCTACACCATTTACATGAAACCCAGTCAATCAAGGCACTGTCTGGTATATTCATGATCAGTAACAGGACATCCAAATGTTCTCCAGTGCCACCTGGTGATGGGAATTTCAAAAATTTTATGGTATTTTTCTAGCCATTTTTCAAGGATGAAGTTGGAGGCACTGTGAGTTTCAATTCTTTCAGGAACCATTAAATTTTTAGGAAGCTAATTTCAATGAAAGCTCTGGAGAACACGCACAGGTAAGGCTTCCCAAAGAGTGGCCAAAAGATCACATGATATTATTCCCATTGAGGTCTACAATGTGAGGTCCATATGAGTTTTGACTCTCAACTCTGGGTGCCAAATCTTTCAGAATAAAATCATGTGGTATCCTGGCTGAGAGGCCTAGTGCTCTGTGGAAAGCCATCCTGGGCCTAGAACTTAGTTTCCAAGGGCGACACTCATGCCTGGCTTCCTTAAATCTCAACACTATTCATGGCAATACTTCTCTGAGGTCAGTTTGAGAACTCAGATTCTAAGGGAATCACACCAGAGTTCAAGAACATGTGGACCAAGTCATCTCTTCCAACCGCCACCCAAATGACCACAATTTAAAACAAAACACTCCAACGTGGCGCTCATCTTTTTCCATATAGACACTCATAATGACCTCTGGCAAAAGTTTTCCATGAGGGGCACAGCCCAAGACCGTGTCCAAAATAAGCTCTCTTGCACCTAATTTGCCTAAAGTCAGGGTGGCCTGGACACCCTTCTTGTGAACCAGGAGAGATCAAATAGGCCTCCCATTAATACTGCTTCGCTTCTTCAATTTGAGGCCAACTGACTGTGGGGTTTGGATTCCTTATGTGAATTGGAGTCTTGAGAAAACCCAAGCAACTATGGGCTAGCCTCTGCAGGGCTTTGAAGAACTCATTTGAACCAAAGGATCCTTATTCTGACTTGATGGAGGTCAGGAAAGTTACAGAAGAGGCGAGAGACTTCATCCACAAGGACTGCTTTTTTGGCCATTTTGGTTTTGGATGTACACATGGGATCTTTCTTTAGATCCATCAGGAGCTGAGAATCTAAGCCACACCCTCACACAAGGCAAATAGGCTGATTCAGACACATCCATTCCAAAGCAATTAAGCAAAGAGCCACAGGTAATGCCCATTCATTTCCTTTTGGAAACTGTTTTCTTCAGGCTTCACAAAGTGGTGGACTTAGGAAAAGACCTTCCTGACATTCAGGGGAACAGAAGAATTGGTAAACAAAAGGCCCCAAGCAGGGTTTCTTCACTGAGACTTTCCTGGTCACACTGATATCTGAGTTTTCTTAGATGCTCGCCATTCCCTTCAGCTATTCAGTACATGGTCATGTCACAGAGCTTCAAGGTTGTGCATATCTTAAACACAAAACCATGAGCCTATTCTGGAGAGGGGCGAGAATTCAGGAAGAAAACAGGAACTTAGGTAGAAAGCAGGTGTTGCACATCAATAAGGCAAGCTGCAGTCCATTCATAAATAGGGCAGGATGAATAATGGGAAGCTTTCTACTAGATAGGACATATTCATTGATGCATTCTCCTTTCTAATGTCTACAACCACGGACATAGTGGGATACACAGACATAGAAACACTCACCTTGTCAAACGACTTAGTAGAAACAGTTCACTCCAAACAAAACAAACCACCTTTCATACCTATTCTCAGAACATGAGACAAAACCACAAACCCACACCCACACCACAAAGGCACCTCCTTCCCCCATGTAGGTCTGTGACTATCCGGAGTGTCCTCTGACTGGTGGGCCATACTATGTTCTCTGGATATGGCCTGTTCTGTCTCAAATCTGGTCTCCTTGGCCAACTCTGTGAAGTTGTCAGGGGCCAGCGGTGAGCCACTGCCTGCTTTCTCAGGAAATGCCCCTATTCATAGCTTTCCTTGCATTTGGCCATCCTCACATCAGTAGGTTCCAAGAAAGACTGAGTCTGTCCTTGGTAAATCAAAATAAGTTTGACCACTGGGACTTGGACTGGGACTGGCTCTTTGTGCCTGGCTTCCTGGATTCCAAGTTCAGAGAGTTCCATCACCAAGGAAGTTATGTGAGGTCACTTCCTTTAGGAACGGAATGAGGTCACTGCCTTGGCAACAACTTTGTCCTAACAGTTGCTTCCAAGGTTCCCATGAGAAGGAGGCTGCCCCTACTTACTGTGACACTTTCACAAGTTACAGTGGTATGTCAACCATAGGCATGCAGGAGCAGCTCAACAAATGCCTGCTTTTGTCCATCTTCTATACATTAAGAAGAGAGTGGCTGATTCAGACACATCCCTTCATCTTGAGCAGGTTGTTTGCCATGGAAGACTTTTGCTGTCTCAGGTGCTTCATAGTTTCCTACATCTTCTCCAGGGATCATTTCTGCATGGACCTTTGAGTTTCTCAGCAGGTGGAAGATCCTCTATATTCCTGTATTTTAAGACCAACTCTGTCCCCACTTTTCTGTAAAATTAGATTGAGAGAACAGTGTATGGTTAGGTTTAATAACATGTTCGATTTGGTTTAGAAAGGAAACTACACGGTTGAGCAAACAGGGTCCTACCGTTAGCAATAATATGAGGATTATAAATGGACCGGCCATGGCAGATAAAAGCATAGTTAACCAGGTTGACTATGTGAACAAAGAATCAAACCTCCCTTCTGGGGCCTCTGTCTCTCTTTGACACTCTTCAAGTCGTTTTCTTAATTTACTCATAGATTCTTTTACAACTCCAGTATTGTTGGCATAAAAACAACATTCTTCCCTCAATGCAAGCAAAAAGGCAACTTTCTCTCATGAAGAGGAGGTCCAACACTCGCCTGCTCTGTAAAACAACTTCAGAGAGAGAGAGGTTAAAATTCCTGTAAAGCTGTGATGTCGGTTTTTAATGTCTTTAAGCTATGGTCTATTTCTGCTTCTAATTGTGTCTTTGTTGTGTCTCATGGACTAGGGCAGTTGTTCCTATGCCCACCCCTTCAGCAATTATTATTCCTCATAGGATGGCCAAAGTGAGGGATACAGGTTCCCGGTGGAACCGGGTTGTATGCCCCCCTATTTGAACTTTAAATGAACCTACGTCATGATAGAGCACTCTGAAAAACATCTGCATCATTACATAATTAATCACATCTATTGACCATTTTATGTAAACATAAATAATGTTAAAGTGTATAGAATTATACTGTTTTAGGAATGTACAAGAAAATGCACCTAAGATAGCACCAAAGTGAGGAAAACATTCTTATTTGGTTGCATCCGGATTTAGAGGGCATTGCTTCTGTTGTAATCAATTAATCCCCTGAACCCCAAGTTTTGGTAGTTTTAGAATTTGTACCCAACATGTAAGGGAAGGGGCTCAGAAGTTCACAGTCTGCAGAAATTCACAAAAATTAGTTTTTGTTTCTGTTTTTTTTTTTCCTCTGTTCTGGGCAAGTTAACTTTTCAAGGACACCTTGGAAGGGGAGAGCTTTTTTGTCTCTTTTTTTTCTCCCTGCCAGCTGTCACCATGGAGACCAGTTGCTAACTTTTTCATCTTAGAAATGTAGGCATCTCGGTGAATCCCCAGCTCAAGGCCAGAGGCCTTGTTCACATATTTTGTGAAAAACTGGAAAGGAAGTGTCTAGCTTAGGGGTGGTGATTTTTCCAGCCAGTGGCCAAGTAGAACAGGGCTACACGAAAAGTGGAAGTTTATGTACATTGAACTCTTTCAGAGGGACTCTTTTGCTGAAAGACCTAAAGTAAGCCTTGGTGAAGACTTCTGGAGAAGGTCATTTAAGACATTTCTGTGGACCTGGTACAGAAGGGGAAGACGGGGTAGTCGAGGCTGAGAGCAGCTCCGTGAATCTAAGAATGAGAAAAGAGAGATGTAAAAGAAAAATGGTAAAGGGGTTTGGGATTTTCCTAGAACAAAACTTGAGCATTAGAACAGGTAGAGCAGAGGGGAAGATGGGAGTAAATATTCCAAAAAGCCTTTGAGGGACTTTAAATTCTTAGAAACCTCTTTTCAGTGATGACAAAGCAACTTTAAATGCCATTTTCATTACATCGTGGATAGGGGTCTGAGGGCTCTTCTCAGCTGGTTTGAGCTTTGGGTTAGCTTGCTAGAGGACTTGGTGGGACCTAGTGCAGGCCCTGACAGGAAAAGAGAGGAGTGAGTGGTTGAAGAGGTACCTCGGTACCTGCTACCTCAGCAACGGGGCAATGTTCTGAGAACCAGCGGAGGTTTGGGTTTTTGATTTAGTAATTGGAGAGGAGAAATCAGGTTGCTAAGATGGGAGTGATAGCAGAGAGTCTAGAGCAGAAGGCTGAGGGTGAGGAACAATTGGAGAAGCATAGTACAGGATGTGAGCAAAAGAGGAAAAAGGATTCCACATAGGGAAATTTCCCCCTTTTGAGAACTTGACGAAGTTAAAAATGTCACTCAGAATTTGAGGATCTAGAGAACCCTCTGGGGGCCATAGTATTTGGTTGTCTAATTGGTAATATGGCCAATGCTGTGTACTGAATTTGATGAGGAGTTTGGGTTCCACCAGGCAGCCCCTGTATGCTCACATTCCCTTGACTTACACAAGAAGTCGGCTTCTCCCCCACACAGCCGTGGCTGTTTGTGGCTTTGATAGTCCGCCAGGCAAACATAGTAATCTAGGCTAGCCAACCTGAATCTGTCTCGCGTGTCCCTGCATCCATAATGTTTGTTTCCATTATCTATGGTACAGAAGAGATTTAATGGAATTTTAGTGGGATCCTCTTCATCAGGGATATCTCAATAGGAAAGACCTATACCGACCTGACAAATGTCTGGGTGGAGAGATGGCCACCAGGTCTCTATGGGGCCTGTATGCGAGATAGACCATACTTCTTGTCTAGTAGGATTTGTGATCAGCCATTGCTGCTGAACGGGGTGATGAGGGTTAGAACTACTGGTGGCCAAGGGGAGAGTCTATAGTCTTATCCACATAGCGAATACACAATTTGAAATGGTTACCAGTTTTTTCCAGTTTCCAACCAGAGTCTGGACACAGCGAAGGCTTGAGATGAGAGGCATGGATCCAAAAAGTGATTCCGTCTACTTTTACCGCTTTAGGTTTTATAAGTAGCACCTGGTATGTTCCTTTCCAGTGGGGTTCCAGGGATGACACCTGATGTTGGCTTATGTAGACGAAGTCTCTTACTTGATATTGATTTAGAGTCCCCTCCTCCCCTGGTTGGTAGGCAGTGGCCAGCTGTTTCCACAGGTATCGCTGAGTTCTTTCAATGACTTTAAGTCTGTCAAGCAAGGGGGTGTGGAAGTGATCGTTAGGCCTTAGAGTTGGGGTTAGGTCCCTTACTGGATGATGGGAATCATAGAGAATTTCATAGGGGGTGAGGTTACACAAAGAAAGAGAGGGAATATTTCTCGCATGAAACAGTGCATAAGGCAGGAGCATAATCCAATCTTTTATGCCGGGCTCTAAGCTTAATTTTGTTAAGGTCTCTTTAATGGTTCTATTTATTTTTTCTACCTGTCCTGAGCTCTGGGGTATATAAGCATAATGTAACTTAAAATTAATCCACAGGGTCCCAGTTAACACCTGACTTACCTGGGCCATGAACACCAGTCCATTATCAGACCCTATTACCTTAGGCAGACCGTATCTTGGAAAAATCTTTCAGAATCTTCTTGAAAATCATTTGTGCAGTTTTTTTTTTTTTTTTTTTTTTTGTGTGTGTGTGTGTGTGTATGTGTGGAAGGCTTCAGTCCATCCTGAAAATGTATCTACAAAGACTAGGAGGTATTTAAGTCCATACATTGCTGGCTTAATTTCACTATTGTCCACTTCCCAAAATTGTCGTTTTCTGGTTCCTCATAGGTGCTTTCCTCTAGGAAACTGGAAGGGTAAGCATTAACCAATTGACGGACTCGACAGGCTTTTGTTACCCGTTCAGTTATTTTCTTTCACTGTGAGTCGGTTAGTGGAAAACTCTGTTCTTAATCCTACAGGAATGCCTGCAGTTTCATTGAACCAAGGTGAGTGAGTTGGTGTACATTTTTAACGTAGTGTAGGGCTTTCTGTAATTGCAGCCTGAGCTCAGTGAAGTTGAGGTGTTCAGGGTCAGTGTCCATAGATATTATAAAAAACTTCCTGGTGATAAGGGGTCCATTGGAATTGGGCATCTCCCTCTAACACCGGGTATAAAGGAGCAGCTAAAAACGCAAACCCAGGTATCCATAACCTGCAAAAGCCAGCAGTCCCAAGAAACTCTCTGAGTTGTCTCCTGTTAGATGGGGGTGGTATCTAGGCAATGGTTTGTTTTCTGGGCTCAGTGAGCCATCGTTTACTGCCCCTAAGGAAACAGCCCAGGAAAATTACTTCATGCCAGCAAATTTGGGCCTTTTTGGCCGAAACTCTATACCCGAGTTGAGCAAGCTCATATAATAGTGCTTGGGTCCCAGACTCACAGTTTTCCTTGGTGTTGGCTGCCAGTAGCAGGTCATTCACGTATTGAAGCTGGGTGACTTTGGGGTGCGTAGTTTTGAAATTGCTGAGATCTCTGTGGAGGGCTTCATCAAAGAGAGTGGGGGAGTTTTTGAACCCCAGTGGGAGTCTAGTCCAAGTTAGTTGACCAGACGTTCAGGTTTCTGGGTCTACCCACCCGAAAGCAAACAGCAAATGACTATCTTTATGCAGAGGCAAGCAAAAGAAAGCATCTTTTAAGTCCAGAACAGTATAGCATTTCCGCTCAGGGTTCAGAGTGCTAAGCAGATTGTACGGATTAGGTACCGTGGGGTGAATGTCCTGCACTCTGTTGTTGATCTCTCTTAGGTATTTAACAGGGCGATTGTCCCGGTTCCTGGCTTTTTTTTCTAGTAGCAGGGGAGTGTTCATGGCCAATTGACAGGGCATTAGGACGCCTAAGGTCAGATATTTCTGAATATGGGGCCTTATCTCATCTTTAGCTTTTTTTGCTTAGAGGATATTATTTGACATTAATTGGGGAGGCTGAGGTTTTTAACTCCACTGTTATTGGAGGTTGTTTCACGGCCAGGCCTAACCCAGCAGTTTTTGCCAGGCATCTGCGTATCTGTTATCCATTTATGGCGTAGCTTGCCTGTTTGATCAGCCTTGGGGGGTGTGAAGAGAGGATGTTCATCTTCTACTAATTTAGTTAAAGCCGTGACTATAGGAGTTTATACTAAAGGATTTAGAAATTTCATTTGGTAGCCTTCAGGTTTAAAAGTTATTTAGGCCAAGAGCTTGGTGAGCAGGTCTCTGCCCATCAATGGGTCCAGGCATTCCTGGATTACTAGGAAGGAGTGATGGATTTTTCCTTTACCTAGGTCAATGGTCCTCTTAGTAGTCTAAGCCCGATATTTACTGCCATTAGCCCTTTGAACTACAGACCTTTTATTTGATAGAGGGCCCAATGGGGCCTTAAGGGCTTCGTATACTGCTCCTGTATTCATTTCAAAGTTTACTGGGGTCCGCTACACTTCAAAAGTTACCCTGAGCTAGGGGAAGTGATCTGAGCCCCAACTTTCTTAGTCATGCACCAGAGTCACAATGGCTGGCTGGCGTGGCTGTCTCTTTATAGAGCACTTTTTGGCCCAGTGTCCTTTTTTTTTTTACAGTAGGCACATTGATCTGAGGCCAGGGGTGGCCTCTGGCATGGCCCCAGGTAACCCTTACTGTCACCTTACGTCTTAATTTCTGGCCTCTTTCTTGTTGTGACAAGGATCTTGGTCAATCCCTTAGTCTGTCTTTTGCTTCTCTCATCCTTCCTTTGCTCCCTTTCTTTCTCCCTGTTTCTCTCTTATAGTATACTTTCTCAGCTTCTCTGACTAAATCTCTCTTTTAATTTTTTTTTAATATCCATGGCAGCTTGCCCAATTAAGGCCATTGTTACAGATGAATTTTGATCTGCTGCCTGAGGATCGAAAGGAGTATATCTTTTATATGCCTCCATAATTCTTTCTAGAAACAAAGAGGGAGATTCATCAGGCCTTTGAATAATTTCTCTTACCATGGCCAAATTAGTTGGTCACATAGCAGCCCCTTGGAGACCTGCTATTAGAGCCAGGCAATAATAGGACAGATGCTCTTTATCTTCAAAGGTGTTGGGGTTCCAGTTGGGTTGATTTAAGGGTAAGCTGGCTTTGATTATGTTGGGAAGTTGTGTTGGTCGCCAATCAGGTCCGAGGATATTTTTTTTTTAGCTTCTTGGAGGTTTTTCTCTTATTCCTCTGTCATAAAGAAATTCCCTAGGTGTTGTTGGCAGTTATCCCAAGTAGGCAGGTGTAAAAACGTTGGCGAGTTCTCTGAGTTCTTTTAGCTGGGCCAGCTTCCTCCAGGGAAGGAGGGGCTCTGTGTGCCACGGGACTGTCATCTGGATGGCGCTGGGCCATCCTAGCTTCCTTGAATGGTGGAGAGGCTGAGTCAGCAGCAAGGGAATCACTTAGAGGGTGTTGGCAGTTGGGGGATGAAGGCAGAGGATAAGGAGGGGGAGGAGAGTCCAGTAGAGTCTTGAGACTCAGGGAGAACAGAGGGTGCAGGAGGAGGAGCAGAGAGTTAAAGAGATAGAATCATGGGGGAAGGAGTAGGAGTCCGTGCAGGGACAAGGAAAGGCTTCACCCTTGGAGGAGGAGATTTGCAGAGGTCCTGACAAGTTTAGATATATGGCTGTTGATCTGGACGTCTACGTGGCCCCGGCTAAAAGACAATATCTCGAACTTTTCAAATTAGTGCGAAGTAGAAAGATCCTTCTAGGGGCCATCTGACTACAAAGTTGGGTCATTCTGAGACACAGAATCTGCAAGATCTGGCGTTTTACTGAAAAAGAAAGATTCTGAGCCCTTAAGCAGACTTTGGTCTAGTGATCAAGGGTCATGAACAGAGGCATTGAAGTGCTCTGTCCCATAATGAAATATACACAGACAATAAAAGCAATGACACAAGACACAGACAAGACAAGACAATAAAGACAGGCAATGGACGTCCAATACTGAGACCATGACAGAGTAGCCGGCAAAACATGATGGGCTGGCAATACCGAATCCGAAACAAAATATCACTGAATAAAGGAGACTATTGTTCCTCGATTTCATGAGTTCATCCCCCAGGGACATGGCCTGTGGCTCTGTTACATGTGTGTCAGCCACCATGGGAGAGAGCTCACACTCTATACCAATAGCCATTTTGTGAAACCCTAACCTGAATCCTGAAACCAGAAAGAGGGGCCTTATTTATCCCCAGAGGAGCCCGTTGGGGGTCTTTCATCTGCGGCTGCTGGATCTCACTGGGGCCACCAGATGTAAAGATCGGGCGAGGGTGGGTGGAAGAGACCACCAAGAGACTGTCTCATGCAACAGCAAAGGCTTTATTGGGAGTCCGGCATGCAAGGGCTCAGAGCTCACTTGAATAGAGCAGAGAGCCCTGAGAACAGCTTAAGAAGTGCTTATATATTTTCCTTGGAGAGGGCAGGAAGGAAAGTTTATTGATGGGTAAGTGCGAGTGGGCGGTTTGCGTGCAACTGGTTGACCGAGTACATTCTGCAGTTTGGCAGTTGGGGACAGCACATTCTGGGAACAAGAATAGCAAACAGTTCTCAAGATTTCAACAGTGTTTTGTTAAGCATACAGAAAATCAAGAAGTGACAAGTACCTATTTTATTAACCTTTCAATATAAGTATGAAAACAGAAATCTAGGTAAGATTTGAAGCCCAGAAGTTCATTGGGCCCTTGATTGGTATACTTAGCGTTGAATTACATTCTGTAGTGATGTCCCAGAAATATGGTTATACAATGGCATAGGACCTTATACCTTCTCGGAGGTCAATTCCAAAACACAGACTCTAAGGGGAATCACACCGAAGTTCAAGCCAAGGTGGACCCAATTATCTCTTCCAACCGCCACACAAATGACCACAATTAAAACCAAAACACTCCCACATGGCACTCATCTTCTTCCATATAGACACTCACCATAACTTCTGGCAAGAGGATTCCATGAGAGGTGCAGCACAAGACAGTGTCCCAAATAAGCTCCCTTTCCCCTCATTTGCCAATAGTCAGGGTGGCCTGGACACCCTCCCTGTGAACCAGGAGTTCTCAAATATGTCTGCCATTAATACAGCTCTGTTCTCCAATTTGAGGCCTACTGACTGTGGGGTTTAGATTCTTTATTTGAATTGGATTCATAAGAAAACCCAAGAACCTATGGGCTAGCATCTGCAGGGCTTTGAAGAACTCATTTGTCTCAAAGGATCCCTATTCTCACTTGATGTAGGTAAGGAACCTTACAGAAGAATGTGAGGCACTTCATCCACAGTGACTGATTTTTGGCCATTTTGATTTTGGATCCACACATGGGATCGTTCTTTAGATCCATCAGGTGCTGAGAATCTAAGCCACAGGCTCACACAGGACCAAGAGGCTGATTCAGACACATCCCTTTACAAAGCAATTAAGCAAAGAGCCACAGGTGGTGCCCATTCATTTCCGTTTGAAAACTGTTTTCTTCAGGATTCACAAAGGCGTGGCCTCAGGCAAAGAACTTACTGACATTAAGGGCAACAGAAAAATAGGCAATCAAAAGGCCCATTGCAGGGGTTCTCCACTGAGACTTTCCTGGTCACATCGATATCTGAGTTTTCTGAGATGCTTGCCAATCCCTTCAGCTATCCAGTACATGTCCATGTCACAGTGCTTGGAGGTGGTACATGTCGTGGACTCAAAAGCATGAGCCTATTTTGGAGAGTGGCTAGATTTCAGGAAGAAAACAGGAACTTAGGAAGATAGCAGGTGTTGCCCATCGATATGGCAAGCCCTAGTGCATTCATAAATTGGGCAGGAAGAATGCTGGGAAACTTTCTACTACACAGGAAACATCCATTGATGCATTCTCTTTTTCTAATGTCTGCAACCACGGACACAGTGGGATACACAGACATAGAAACACTCGCCTTGTCAAACAACTTACTAGAAACAGTTCACTCCAAACCAAACAAACCGACTTTCCTACCTCTTCTCAGAACATGGGGCAAAACCACAAACACACATCCACACCCAAAAAGGCACCTCCTTCCCCCAAATAGGTCTCTCACTATCCGGAGTGTCCTCTGACTGCTGGGCCATACTATGTTCCCCAGATATGGCCTATCCTGTCTCAGATCTGGTCTCCATATCCAACTCTGTGAAGTGGTCAGGAGCCAGCTGTGAGCCACTACCTGCTTTTTTAGGAAAGGCCCCTCTTCAGAGTACTCCTGGCATTTGGCCATCCTCACATCAGTAGGTACCAAGAAAGACTGACTCTGTCCTTGTTAAATTGAAGCAAGTGAGACCACTAGGACTGGGACTGGGACTGACTCTGTGTGCCTGGATTCCTGCATCCCAAGTTCAGAGAGTTCCATTACCAAGGAAGTGAGGTGAGGTTGCATCCTTCAGGAACTGAATGAGGTCACTGCCTTGGCAACCACTTTTTCCAAACAGTTGCTTTCAAGCGTACCATGAGAAGGAGGCTTACCCTACTTTCTGTGACACTTTCACAAATTAGAATGGTATATCAAGCATAGGCACCAAGAAACAGCTCTCCACACAGGCCTGATTTGGTCCATCTTCTCTATATTAGGAAGAGAGCCTTTAGTCCGGGGAGCACAGCAGTGAACCTTTGCACTAAAACTATTAGCAAGCACCTGGTGGAGGAGTCCTCCATAGGTAAGTGGGGCTTTTATAACATCTGATATCCGGTTAAGGGAGATCTCTTCTGATGACAGAGATGTGGCCTGGGGAGGCTCACATATACTCCTTTCCAGGAGAGTAACCAGAATCGTTCTGTCCTCTGTTCTGTTCTGTAGGGAATTCCTCTGGAACTGTAGAGAGGGGCCGACGGGCACGCATGCACTCCTACCCTGGAGCTATAGCAAGATGTTGCACTGTTCCACTGTTTTTCTGTTTAGGTGCATGGTTTCTGTTTTTTGTGTTTTGTTTTGTGTTCTATTTTTTTTGTTTGTTTGTTTTTGTTCATTTTGTTGTGTGATTTCAGTGGTAAAAACTTAAGGATTTTGGACGTAAAAATAGGTAATAAAGAGAGTAAGCCTGACACCCCTTTGGACTGTGTTTTAGGGAACTGCGATGAACTTTACTCGCCTTTGTTAAGCAGGATGATAGAAGCTCCTAGCTGGCTGCCTGGAGCACACCCATTGCAGAGGGCAATGCTTGCTGGGGACCTAAGAACTGAGCATCTCCCAGGTTAACAAGTAAAACTCCTTTAAAACCCCTTGTCACTCCAGATCAAGAGAGTCACAACCTTTGGCAGAGTCCCCTGTGTTTCTCCTTTGTTCGCAAAGCAATAAACCTCCCTTTTTCTTTTTCTCAAAACTCAGTCCTCATTATTAAATTGGTATTAATTGGCGTCAAGTTGAGGAATCGAACTTTAATTTACAAATTTGGTAACCGCCCTCCACCCCGGAACTTTGTGAGAGCTGTCTACTGAAATATTAGGAGATGAAGCATGCTTGGTGTGGAACTGAACAAGAGGAGCTAATCCTGTAAGTAAAAGGAGGGACTGAGGGACTCCAAGCAGCTGCCAAAGCCCTGTTGATTCAGGGAATTACCTCCTTCCTCCCCGCACTGTAAGAATTATGCCACCTCTGTCTTGTTAAAAAAGAGAAAAAGAAAAAGGGGACACTAAATGCAGTGAAGTCACCATGGAGACACTTTATTTTACATTTCAGGTTTCCCCTCTGTTAAAACATGTGGTCCCCCCCCCTGTGGATATCTATGGTGCACACTGGTGTAGGAGATTTTTCTCTTACCTGCTCTGGTTTAAACGGTTCTCTCTGACAGCCATAGTCTGAACCTCCTTTCTGTCTGTCTTGTGTCTTTGTATCTGGCCCTTTAAGACATGTGCAATAATGTGTTGATATTATAAATTGTTTCTTGGGAATGATCTTAGCTGAATGTGTGTCTAAATGATGATGTTTTATTTTAACAATCTGGTATCTGAATGGGTTTTTGAAGCATTGCAGAATCTTGCAGTTAAAAGTCGGGTTTAGGTAATTGTTTAGTTTATGATTTCAGATAATTCATGCCAGAGAACTTAAATACTTAGTATGGAAAACTGAAGAACTCTACTTCCAAGTTGGCAAGTAAATTCCCAATCATACAGTCTTTTTTTCACCAATTTTGAATTGGATAGCCTCGGAAAATGTCACTGTGTGTACCACTGCATTAATTTGGACAAGGATAGTAAATCATAGAATGGTATCTGTTGACAAAACAAGATGTAAAGATATAAAATTTTGTGAATTGTATCTTAAATTTGTATCATAATTTTCAACATCCGAACCTCAAAATTATGGTTAGAATGCCTTAGGCCTGTGGTGTCTGCTCAGAATAGCAGTTTTTCCTGCTCCTTCCAGACCTCAGCCATGATTTATATTGAAATGTAAATGAAAGAAGCCTGAAAGCTTAGTAGGAGACTGATTTGAGGCCTAAGGGAAAAAAAAAGGTAAATTGTATGGTATATACTAATTACTAGCCAGTCACTTTTTCTAGGACTCTTTTTTTTTTTCCTTAGGTACTTTTTTTTTTGAGCTCATGATTTTGAGCATACAGACCTAGGTTAATGTTTTTCAGATCAGTTCTATCTTTGACCAACTGTAGACTTTTTGAAACATTGCAATGGAGATTTCACCTGAGAAAAGCTACAAGGCCTTTACTATTATTATGTGTGCACACTTTTGTTATGTGTTGTATGTCTACATATACATATGTCCGTATATCATATATATGATACACAAATTAACATATACAAGGAGCGCTCATAAAAAAGCGCTCATTAAAACAAATTTAAATAGGAGATCCAAAGATCTTTAATTCACGTGATTTAAATGTTTCAATTTACATTGGATAAACAGATAAAAATCAATGTCTTTAAATTTAAGCTTACAATTTTTTTAGGTGTTCAAAAATCTAATAAAATATTAATATCTACAAAATGTCTAATATGCCTTGGTTCTAGGACCTTTCCTTCAACATAAAAATGGTTTACACTGTCAATACATTTCTCTAGTATTTTGATAAATAAGTAAAGTAAATTTGATATGGGATTGCTCATTCATGAGTTCTTTTCTTAGATATCTGATTGATTTACTAAGGTCTGAATAAGTTCTTATTAAAGTCTGTATAAGAATATAAAAATAAGTCATGTGTTAATGAGACAAAAATTTCTTAAAACATAAGTTTACCCATAACGTTGTATTTATTAAGTTTTATTTTCTCCAGAGCAAGCATAAAAATTAAACAACTGATTAAATAAGAACTGTTATTTTAGAGCACTGTACTGCCATTGCTTTAAAAGCTAAACTTGGTTAATGTAGAAACATCAATGTAATTGTGATGCTATCAATGTTTTCATATCTTATAGGTATGCAAGTCTGTAAGGTAGAAACTTTAAAAGAGCATTATATCAAGCTGGTGCTCTGAAGTTGTATGGTAAAAAATATATTGGGGATATATTTACCTGTTATCAATAAGATATGTAAACTTTTATGTTACTTTTTACATTGGGGAACAATTTAAATGTATTTTTTAGTTAATGAGAGCCTAATCGATGTAAAGGTTAAAAACTTTCAGCCTTTCTTTAATTTATGTTTTAAATGTGATATCATATGGTGTTAGCTAATGTTCATGTGACCTCAAACAATTTATGGAAACTTTGTCAAATGATATTTAAAAATAAGGATTAGCTTTAGAACTAAAATACTTAAGATTTATAAAGAGCCCTGCCTTAGCTGAGATAAGGATCTGTGTCCCATCTTACTACATGTGAGAATGACTACGAAACCAGTAGGTTAGATAATATTTCTTTAAAGTTATGTTAAAAAGTTGGTTTTTTTTAAGGTCAATATTCCTAGGATCTCAAACAGGGGATATAATGTATAACTCAGCCAAAAAATTCAGGGTAGCTGTTACACAAGCTAAGTATTTTTACTTTTGTTAATTTTATTTTGAAATTTTCTTATAAGTGATCTAAAGATTCTCTGTTACTGTTTTACAAACGTGTTGCTTTAAGAACACAACATGGGTTTATTCAATATAATAAGTCATTACTTACAATACAGACAGAATAATACAGATAACAATTAATAAAAAGATAATTATATAGTTATAGACATTAAAGCCCAGTACTCTTAATATAAGGCTGTTAAAATTTATTTGCTGGATGTTTAAGATTAGGATTTAAAATTAAAGTTAAATGAAAAGAGCCAAGAAAACCAATATTTGGCTTTTGCCCTATGAGTCAGTCTGAATCCAGGGAACAGGGGACTTCTCTAAAGAGCTTTGAAACTCTGAGCCACATAACCTCCTCCTGATCAGGGAGATTAATGAGACCACTGGAGAACAGAAAGCCAATCAGTGCATTTGTTACAAAGAGGAGAGTCATCAGAGAAAGGAGACATCCCTGATGCTTCTGAGGGAAGCCAAATGGTCAAGCAAGACCTGGACCCACCTAGCGCAAATGGCACTAGCAGAACTGAGAATCTCCTCTCAAGTTTCCCCAGAATTGATTCCCACAAAAGCTCAGGTGACTGTTAACAATAGATAGAAACAAAAGTCAGTTTGACTGCTTCATCTTAAACACTTAGCAAAGACAGTTAAGACCAAAATACAGCCACTCCTGGACATATTAAATAATAATAATAATAATAATAATAATAATAATAGTAATAATAATAATAATAATAATAATAATAATAATAATAATATAATGTTAAGGTATGCACTTTATGTTTGCCTCCCAAAATAAGTAAGACTGGTGGCTACAAAGAAGAATTCTCAGACAGGAATGCCTGATACTTATAAAAAGAGACTATCAAGAAGACCTGCCACAGGGAGAAGTTTTCAGTTTAAGGCCTACAGATATTCCTAACCTACACAGGTTGGCTTGGTGTTTGCTAGTACAATTATCCAGCCCTGAGTAACAGAATTAAAGGTTTCTCAAAGAGACACAGAGGTCATACTAGTAACAGGATTTTACAAGATCAGATGACATTAAATTATTAAACTGTATCTTACGGGGAGGGACAAGTGTAACAGTAAAAGTTAAATATTAAATTGACAGTCCTGATAACTGGGGATATTAAAGACTGGTGAGGGAACTTCTATACAGTGACATGTTCCAGGTGCTGCAACATTTATTCAGTACTCATGGTTTTTGTTTCTCTCATAGAAGAACCCATCCCCAGATGACTTTACAACCTGTTCTTCCCCAATCAGACTTCAAACCGAACTGACTTCTAAAAGGCAACTCATGTCCCTCAACTGACTTCTAAAAGGCAACTCATGTCCCTCATCCCATGCCCACTCACGTCACCCTGTCTCAGGTCAGAAGAAAAAAAAATGAGTGACACCACTCTTCTTATAACAATGGAGAGAAAGATAAATAGACTATCAATATAAGTAATTAATTAAGTCAGGTAAAATCAGGGAGATCGGTTTTGGGTGAGTTCTAAAAATTTGGAGACTCTTACCTGAGGGATTAAAATTTCCTCAGTGCTCTTCCCGTAATCTATCAAAGATTTGAAAGGGACACAAAGAAAAGGCGGGAATGATAGACCCAACCTGATCTTTAATTTAAATTGGGAGCCATCTTGCCAAAAATCCATGAAAAGATAATTTTGGCTTTACCATAAATTACTTCAAATTCTAAACCTGCTTGGAATGCCTGCCCACGCCTTGAACTCACCCATGCCCGGCTCTCTGACCAGATAGCAGCCCTCTCTGAAACTTTAGTGACACATCATAAATATTTGCCTTCTCTGGCCAGACAACAACCCTCTCTGAGGCTCTAATGGTCTTCATGAACTCTGATGTAGGGGCAGCAAAAAAAAATATAGACTGCCATTAGTGTGATGTTTGTCAGAGTTCTGTTATCTGTAAACTCCCTTTTGTGTAATTTTCTGGGCTATTAAGCTGCCTGTAGGAAAGCTGGGGTTGCTGTCTTTTTCCCGCCGTTTTGTGAGGGAGAGGTAGCACAGCCAGTGGAAATAATAAGCTTAATTTAATTTGATTTTAATTAGAGTCAGTGGTCTTTTCTTGTGTCCTGGTCTAACAGGTAAACACTCCAAAAACATGGAGCTCTGCCAGCCTAAACACTTCTTGAGAAACTTCCTCTGAGTTTGGGCACTTGAAATATATGTTGTTGTAAGGAGCTTTAGCTTCCTTTCTAGTGATACCATCAAAGCTGAGTCTGCATCTATGTGACCTGGAGGACATGGTTTCTTGTATTCTAATGAACATGAGGCAGCAGTGCTGCATTTTCTCTTTGTAGGTAAACTGTGGCCAATGGATACTAAGTGTCTCCCCGTTTGGACTGTGAAGCCATTTGGTCATTTTCCACTTTTTGTGGTGTTTCTTGCTGCTGTACTGGGAGTTTGGTATATGCTTTATGAAATACAACGAGTTCAACTGAAACCCAGTGTTGAAGAAAGTTCTGTCACTTGTGGTGGGTCAGGGTCTGAAGGAGAATGCACCAACCAGGCTTTTATCTCACAGAGCTTGCCCCCTTGTCCATAGAAATCTGACTCTGAACTTAGCCCAGAAACCTCTCCATATAAAATGATGCCTTTACATAGAAGGGTCTGCTGGCTGCACCATGTCAGTCACAAACCATTTGGAAGGCAATGGCAAATCCTCATGGCCACACCACAGATGTATTATCACACACCCACCCACCACTGCAATAGGCCCACTTCTCAGCAGGCTCCAACTTACTGGCATCTTTGTTCTACACCATTTTCATGAAACCCAGTCAATCATGGCATTCTCTGGTACACTCATGATCAGCAACAAGACATCTAAAGGTTCTCCAGTGCCACCTGGTTAAGGGAATTTCAAAGATTTCATTGTATTTATCTAGCCATTTTTCATGGATGAAGTTGGAGGCACTGTGGGTTTCAGTTCATTCAGGAAATATTAAATGGTGAGGAAGCTATTTTCAATGAATTCTCTGGAGAAATCTCACAGGCAAGTCTTCCCATAGAGTGGTCAAAAGGTCACATAAAGCCAGGCCCATTGAGGTCTTTAATGTGACGTCCATGGGTGTTCTGACTGTCAACAATGGCTGAAAATCTTTCAGAATAAAATCATGTGATATTCTAGCTGATATTCCGAGGCTCTGTGGAAAGCCACCCTTGTATTTGATCTCAGTTTCCAAGGGAGAATCCCATGCGTGGCCTCCTAAAATCTGAACACAGTTTATGGCAATATTTCTCTGAGATCAGTTCGAGAACTCAGACTATAAGTGGAATCACACCAGAGTTCAAGGGCAGATAGACCCAGTCATCACTTCCAACCACCAAACAAATGACCACAATTAAAACCAAAGCACTCCCACAAGGCCCTCATCTTCTTCCATATAGACACTCATCATAACCTGTGGCTGGAGGTTTCCATGAGGGGCTAAGCCCAAGAGAGTGTACAAAATAACCTCCCTTGCCCGTCATTTGCCTAAAGTCAGGGTTGCCTGGACACCCTTTCTGAGAACCAGGAGTTATCAAATGAGCCTGCCGTAAATACTGCTCTGATTCTCCAATTTGAGGCCTACTGACTCTCGGGTATAGATTCTTTATATGAATTGGAATCATGAGAAAACCCAAGCACCTATGGGCTATCCTCTGCAGGGTTTGAAGAACTCATTTGACAAAAAGGATCCCTATTTTTCCTTGATGGAGATCAGTAATCTTACAGAGGAAGGCGAGAGACTTCGTCCACAATGACTGCTTTTTTGGCCATTTTGGTTTTGGAAGCACACCTGTAATTGTTCGTTAGATGCATCAGGTGCTGAAAATCTATTCAACAACCTCAAACATGGTCAAGAGTCTGATGCAGACACATCCCTTTCCAAAGGAATTAAGCAAAGATCTACAGGTGATGCCCATTAATTTCCATTGAAAACCGTTTTCTTCAGGCTTCAAAAAGGGGTGGCCTGAGGCAAAGACCTTTCTGACATTCAGGGCAACAGAATAATAGGTAAGCAAATGGCCCAAGGCAGGGTTTCTAAAATGATATCTGAGTTTTCTGAGATGATCCCATTCCCTTCAGCTATCCAGTACATAGCCATGTCACAGAGCTTGGAGGTGGTTCATGTCTTGGAAACAAAACCATGAGCCTATTCTGGAGAGTGGCCAGAATTCAAGAAGAAAACAGGAATTTAGGAAGACAGTGGTTGTTGCCCATCCATTAGGCAAGACAAAATCCATTCATAAATTGGGCAGGATGAATGTTGTGAAGCTTTCTTCTATTCAGGACACATCCATTGATGCATTCTCTTTTCTAATGTCTACAACCACGGACACAGTGGGATAAACAGACATAGAAACACTCGCATTGTCAAAAGACTTACTAGAAACAGTCCACTCCAATCCTAACAAACCGACTTTCCTACCTATTCTCAGATCATGAGACAAAACCACAAACTCACACCCACACCCAAAAAGTCACCTCCTTCCCCCAAGTAGGTCTATGACTATCCGGAGTGTCCTCTGACTGATGGACCATAGTATGTTACTCCAAAATGGACTGTCCTATGTCAGATGTGGACTCCTTGGCCAACACTGTGAAGTTGTAAGGTGCCAGTGGTGAGACACTACCTGCTTACTCAGGAAAGGCCCCTCTTCAGACCTTCCTGGCATTTGGCCATCCTCACATCAGTAGTTACCAAGAAAGACTCATTCTGTCCTTGGTAAATCCAAACATGTGAGGCCACTGGGACTGGGACTGGGACTGCCTCTGGGTGCCTGTCTTCCTGGATCCCTAGTTCAGAGAGTTCCATCACCAAGAAAGTGATGTAGGTCACTTCCTTCAGGAACTGAATGAGGTCACTGCCTTGGCAACCACTTTGTCCGAATAGTTGCTTCCAAGTGTCCCAATTGATGGAGGCTGCCCCTACTTCCTGTGACACTTTCACAAGTTTGAATGGTATATTAAACATAGGCACCAGGGAACAGCTCTCCACACAGGCCTGGTATTATCCATCTTCTCTACATTAAGAAAAGAGAGACTGCTTCAGACACACCCCTTCATCCTGACCAGGTTGTTTGTCGTGGAAGATGACTTTTGCTCTCTCAGGTCCTTCATAGCTTCCTATAGCTTCCCCAGGGTTCATTTCTGCATGGACCTTTTCATTTCTCAGCAGGTGGAAGATTTCTTACATTCCTGTATTGTAAGACCAACTCTGTCCCTGCTTTTCTGTAAAGTTAGATTGAGGGAACAGAGTATGGTTAGGGTTAATAACATGTTTGATTTGGCTTAGGAATCATTCTGCTGGATGAATAATGTTATTGGGAACCTGCAATATTTATTAGAATATATAGAGGGGAAATATATTTATGAAAACAGAAATCTAGGTAAGATTTGAAGCCCAGAAGGGCTTTGGATCCTTGATTGGGATACTTAGGTTTGAATTATGTTCTGCACATGTGTCTCAGATAAATCTATACACGATGGCATAGGACCTTGTACCTTGGATGATTGAATGTCAAAGAGAACATCCAGTCAAAAAAGGCTAGTTGGTAGGATTAGGAAGATAGTTGGTAGGATTAGGAAAAAGAGTGAGTATATGATTTGGACAAAATGTTCTTTAGCAATAGGGTTTTGGGTAGAGAGAAAATGTAAATGTCAGCACATGTGAAGAGTCAGTCACAATGATGAACTGGGGAAAATATGTAGGAAAGCAGATATCAATAGAGACATTAGAAAATCAGCAAATGATAAAGTGATTGATAGGATTAGACATTTTCGACAGGCTTGAGTTTGAATAAATAATCTTAGGAAGAAACAAATATGTAGTCACCAATAGGATTGACATTTGAGAGCATTAGGCAACCTGGACATGGGTGATTTTCATAATCCATACTCATATTCCATTTAGGCTTTGGTACAGTCGTAAGTGTGACTATGCATTTTGTGGCCAGAATATTACTGTGATAAAATGTATATGTAGATCAGGTGACATGAGTATTTGTTGCACCATTTCTGAGAGCAATATTTTGAAGAGATATAAATTAGTATTGGGGGCACAAATAGGTGTACAATGTGTGTATGAATATAGAGAGAATGCATGAATAGACCATACTGTGAATAAATAATATAACTGTTTCCAAATTTAGAAATTGGAATAAATTGATATCCCAAAATACACAGGAAATCTTATATTGATATACATACATTCATTCCAACCAGTTATATATCTAATGGTAATATTAGGGTTGTAGTTTATCATAAAATGTGTGTGAGTTTTGCTTCAAAATTGATTATGGAAATCGAAAATAATGTGTTTGGAAAGAAGTCTCATGAAATAACCAGTCAAAAACAAGGAGGAATACATGTGTTCTGAAGCAGGAAGTGATTGAATGTGTTACAAATGTCTTTCAATTTGTGAACTTGTGGATGAAATGTATATTCTACGATGTATAAAAACTGAAGAAATAGTAATGTACCAGTGTTGAATTAAAATGAACATCAAAATACACATCATGTCCCATAGAAATCTACTTTCATTGATGTTAAATTGGGTCAGTTACTGTAGAAATATAAGGCTTTGTTTGCACCATTCACTGAAGTGAGTTTTCAGTACTAGGAAACAAATATGTATTTCAGGTGGATGAATATTTCTAAAAACAATCTTATGAAAAGTTGATTATAAAAGCACATACATGAACATCAGTGAATTATTTAGGGAGTGTATAATAAGACACATATATTTCATATTTTGAAAATATATATATCACACAGATACATTAGAAAGTAGCAATATATATGCCAATCAAAATTCATCATGAAATATATATCATTCACAGATCCAAAAATATTAATTTTACTGAAC
Source organism: Callospermophilus lateralis (assembly GCF_048772815.1). Lineage (NCBI taxonomy): Eukaryota > Metazoa > Chordata > Mammalia > Rodentia > Sciuridae > Callospermophilus > Callospermophilus lateralis. The sequence goes on from NW_027513404.1 coordinate 1,095,559, forward strand.
ATGGATTTATGTATAATGTTTTTCAACTAAGAAGCTCACTCATAGTTTGAATTTTCAGTTCCAAAAACATTTAGGAGGATTCATCTCTTCTCATTCTTTGTATCTCCCAAGTTAGCCACCTCACAAAAATGTACGTGTGATACCAGGTAGGATTTTATATGTGCATATAAAAATACATGTGCTGAATTGGCTACAGAAAAAGGGAGACAGAAATTCACATATGTGTTAACTTTAAAAACACATGGAGAACTATTTCAACAAAAAATTAACAAGATTTATAACTCTTACCCTATATCATGCAAAAGGCAAGACCAACTATACGCCATGCCTCCTCTCAACCGCTTGTATTTCTATTCTGTTTGGGTTATTTTTCTCCATCATATTAGGATTAGTAGTCAGAGTCTAGTAGGGTATGTGTTAGTGTCAGGGATTCAGTATTTTGAATGGAAAATTGGAAAATGAATCCAATGTGTATGTAAATATGTGCTACACCAAAATCTTCCCACTCTCATCCAGAACAATGCCTTGACAACACCTACGGCCCAAGTATGACACAATCAGAGGAGAAAAGTTAGAAAATCCGTGAATACATATCTAGAATGGAATATGATCAGAAGTTCACAACCTTGGAAGTGGTAGAGGAGTTTCCAAAAGTAAGGGACAGGGTAAACACTCCAAAAACTTGAAAGTCTGCTGGCCTAGAGACTTCTTGAGAAACTGCCTGTGAGGTTGGGCACTTGAAATATATGTTGTTGTCAGGAGCTTTAGCTTCCTTTCTAGTGAGACCATAAAAGCTGGGTCTGCATCAATGTGACCTGGAGGACATGGTTTCTTATTTTCCAATGAACATGAGACAGCAGTGCTGAATTTTCCATTGTAGGTAAACTGTGGCCCCTGGGGGCTGAATGTCTCCCTGTGTGGACGTTGAATCCATATAGTCATCCTCTATTTTCATGGTGTTTCTTGCTGCTGCACTGGGAGTTTGGTATTTGCTTCATGAAATACAAGGAGTTCAACGGGGACACAGTGCAGGAGGGATTTCTGTCACGTGTGGTGGGTCAGGGTCTGCAGGAGAATACAAGAACCAGGCCTCTATCCCACATAGCTTGCCCCCTTGACCATAGCAACCTGATTCTGAACAATGTCCTGAAACCTCTCTATGTAACAAGGTGCCTTTACATATAAGGGTCTGCTGGCTTCACCATGTCAGTCACAAGCCATTTGGAATCCAATGAAAGATCTACATGGCCCCACCACAGATGTTTTATCACACACCTGCCCACCATTGCTCTAGGCCCACTACTCAGCAGGATCCAACTTTCTGGCATCTCTGTTAAACACCATTTTCATGAAAACCAGTCATTCAAGGCACTGTCTGGTATACTCATTGTTGGGAAAAGTATAAACGGCAGCCATACCCCAGAGAAAAACCCCAACATGGTGCCTAAGGACTTCTTCTTTCTACCTTCTTTTTTCTGCAGTGGTGCCAAATGTTCCCACCCGTGTGAACTCTCCCGCTGGCGCCAATTTGAAATCTCGCTGGTGGGGAACCTTAGCCCCAATAAGAACTAATTCCTGGGCTCCAGAGCTGATATCTGATAGAACTTACCAATAAACGGTTTGCCTGCCATTTATCTAAGCCCTTCCATCTTCCCCTTAGTTCTATATAAGCACACAGCTTTTTGCAATAAAATTGGAATTCTCCCAGCGAAGTGCCTTTGCGTGGGAAGTTCTTTCATTCTGGTGCCCCATGTGAGGATACGGGTGAGCTCTTTTTAACAAGAGCCCCGTCCCCTGCTCCCCCGGAGACACTCCGCCATGGTCCGCTCTTTTCAGACGCCGGCTTCCTGCACCCACTACAGATCTGATATATGTAAGCCTCCCCTGACCCTGGCTCTGCAACTCCCTTCGGGCTACCACTGGTTTTGTGACCTTGATCTTCCGGCACACTCTAGACGCCCTGTAGGAGGCAGGAAATTCCTGCCACTAAGACCTTTACTGGTCGCAGTGGACCCTCTGGTGATCCGTTTTCCTTTGGGGCGTGAGGCTTCTGAGTTTACACAAGAGGCTCTGTGGTTTTTTCTCCTCTGCTGCCGCTGCCGCTGCTGGCTAGAGTTGCTGTTTGCTGCAGGGCTGCTGTGTCTGGCTGAAGCTGCCTCTCTGCTCAGGGAAAACTGAACTCCAGTCCTGGAACTACATTCTGCCGGAACCGGAGTTCTGTTTTCATTACTGACTTTTTCCGCTGCGTTCAAAAACTTTCCTGACTTCAGGTTGCCCGTGGCTCCGAACCCATTGGGTCTCACAGATCGCACTTCACTGGTGACGCCCAGGTAGTGCCCTCTGTATTTCCTCATGACGGCTGGTCATTTTGGGGACGCCCACCTGACCCCCGTTCGCCCTGAGCTTCCTGAAAGCCGTTCCAGCCTGGGTTTTCTCTTTGTCTCTCTCGCTTACTCTTATTCTCTCTCTCTCTCTCTCTCTCTCTCTCTCTCTCTCTGTCTTCCTTCTCTCCCTGTGACTATGGGCACCTCTTCATCTGTACCTGAAGCCTCACCTCTCAAATGTCTAATAAAAAATCTGGCCACACTCTCCCTCACACCAGACATCAAGCCCAAACTTCTAATCAAATTCTGTACCCAAGATTGGCCTACATATCCACTGGATAATGGCAATCATTGGCCTCCAGAAGGCTCCTTACATCCAAACTTCATCTGCGACCTTTTTAACTACTGCCAGCATCTGAAAAAGTGGAGTGAGATTCCCTGCATTTAAGGTTTTAGCCTTCTCAGACAGCACCCTGTCGCTGCTCCTCCTGCCCTCCCTCTCAGGTCCTCCTTGTTTGCAAACCCTTCTCTTCCCCTACGTCTACTCCTGACTTCACAGATTCTTCCTCATTCAACCCAGCAGATAAACCCCCACCTTATCCCCCAGTCCTATCTGCCCCTTCTCTCCCACTATACCCTCCTCTTCCTCTGCCTAATTCCAGGGATCCTCAGCCTTCCATTTCATCCTCCTCCCCTCCGCCCTCTTCTGCCTGCTCCACCTCCTCCTCTTCCAAAGAGACACTCCCTGCCCCTCCCTCTCCTTCCTGTCCGCCTCCTGCCTCTTTCAGTCCTCCTGTTACCAGGTCTAAGGGACTCCTTCCCACCCCCAAGACAATCGCACCCCTTTGTGAGGTAGCTGGTCCCGAGGGTGTCATCAGAGTCCAAGTGCCCTTCTCCATGTCGGACATTACTCAGCTAGAGAGGAAGTTAGGCTCATTCACCACTGACCCCACCACTTACATTCGGGAGTTTCAATGGGTCCTGCAAGCATATAGTCTCACTCATCATGACATCTACATGCTCTTGGCCAATACACTTCTCCCTGAGGAAAGGCAATGGTCTGGGAGCTAGCCCAAGCCCATGCTGATGAAAATCATAGGACCAATCCTAACCACCCCACAGGCCCTCATGCTGTCCCAGAGCAGGATCCCCTATGGGATTACAACACCCCTGAAGGCTTACAGTCTAGTGACCTTTTTACATCCTGCCTCTTGGCGGGCCTGAAAAAGGCCATCCGCAAGGCTGTTAACTTTAAAAAGGTGCAGGAGGTCATTCAAAGGAAGGAGGAAACACCTTCAGAATTCCTGGATAGACTAACCAAGGCCCTTTAACAGTACACAAACCTCAACCCAGAAACCCCTGATGGCCGTCATGTTTTAATGAAATATGTTCTGGCCCAAAGCTACCCTGACATTAAAGCCAAGCTTAAAAAGCTTGAACAGGGCCCTGCTACTCCTTAGACTAAAATCCTCGCTGTCGCTTTCAAGGTTTTTTATGATAGAGAGGATGAAAGTGAATGCCGTAGGCAGAGGGCTGAAAATGCCAAGTTCCAAATGTTGGCCCAGGTCATTCAGAGAAGGCCATAACCACGCCATCCCAATATGACACCCCCGGGAGCTTGCTTCAAATGTGGTAAGGAGGGACATTGGGCCAGGGATTGTCCTTCACTTAGGACACCCTACAACCCCTGCCCAAAATGCCATCAAAGGGGACACTGGGGGGCAGACTGCCCAACAACCCGAAAGGGAGGTTGGTCAGCCGCCAGTCAACCACAGCCTTTCTTGGGCTTAGCAGAGGAGGATTGACGGATCCCTGGGCTTTCCCTCCAGACTATTACCATCAAGAATCAAGAGCCTAGGTTTACCTTCCTGGTGGATGGATGCTTCATTACCTTCCTCTTGGATACTGGTGCCAATTTTTCGGTCTTAAGGGAGTTTTGGGGTTCTACCACACCCTCAAAAACTCCTATTGTCAGGGTAGGAGGTAAACAGATTTTCCCTCAAACCCCCCAATCATGTAATATGCAGGGATCCCTTTTGTCCTTCACTCACTTCTTTCTCGTTATGAGCCATTGCCCCATTCCCCTTCTGGGAAGGGACATACTCTCACTATTAAAAGTCACCATTCACATATCACCCCACACCTCTCCTACCTCTCATTTTCTCATGATGTTCCTAGGGGCAGATACACCTCCTTAATGCACTCTCCCATGACTCTCTAAACCAGTTAAGCCTGAGGTTTGGGACACAACTACACCCCTTATGGCTAAATGCAGTCCTATTCATATTGTCTTACGGGACCCTTCAAGATATATTAGTCAATCACAATATCCACTCACAACCACAGCCCTCCTCGAATTAGAACCCATCATCCAGGATTTATTACGAAAGGGGTATCTTAGGCCTACACACTCTCCTTTCAACACCCCCATTCTGGCACTTAAGAAACCTAAAGTGTCCTACAGGCTGGTTCAAGACCTTCTCCTTGTCAACTCCTCTGTGGTCCCCATCCACCCACTAGTGCCCAACCCTTACACCCTCCTCTCTCAGATCCCTGCCACTACTACCCACTTCTCGGTCCTAGGTTTAAAAGATGCATTCTTTTCTATTCCCTTGTTCTCAGAATCTCAGAATATCTTTGCTTTTACATGGACTGACTCTCACATCCACCATTCTCATCAGCTTTCCTGGACTGTTCTCCCACAGGGATTCAGGGATAGCACCCATCTCTTTGGCAAGTTCTTGCCCAGGACCTCACATCCTTTCACCCGACCTGTCCTGACACTATTCTCCTTCCATATGTCAATGACCTTCTTCTATGTAGTCCCTCTGGGAACACTCTCAATACCACACCGCTCAGCTTCTTAATTTCCTAGCAGACAAGGGATATACGGAGTCTCCCCACAAGGCCCAGGTTTCCCATTCTTCTGTCACCTCTCTTGGTTTTTGACTTAGACCCGGGAAAAAGGAAATAACACTGGATAGGAGGCAACTCCTCTCTGATCTTCCAGTGCCCCATATGAAAGCCAAAATACTATCATTCCTAGGATTAGCAGGTTATTTTAGGGCCTGGATCCCAAATTATTCTCTTCTATCCAAACCCCTGTATGACCAAGCAAATGGACCCCCTAGTGAATCTCTTGTCTCCTCCCCCATCTACCACTTCCGCAGGTTTCAGCAACTCCCCTTAAAGGCACCTGCCCTTCACCTTCCTGATCTTTCAAGACCATTTCATCTATATGTCCATGAAAAAGGGGGGCAAGCACTTAGGGTCTTAGGTCGAAACTATGGGCCTAAATTTGCACCTGTGGCATATTTTCCAAGAAACTAGACTCTACAATCCGTGGGTGAGCCCCTTGCTTAAGAGATCTGGTTGCTGGACAAATTTTACACAAAGAAGCCTCTAAGCTGAGTTTTGGGGCACCTTGAACTATCCACTCCCCACATCACTTGAAAGATCTTTCAGCTCATAAGGGCCTTCAAACCCTTCCTCCATCCAGAGTTCTGTCGCTCCTCACTTCCTTTCTGGAAAACCCTAATATTACTTTCCTCCCCTGCTCTGCACTGAACCTTGCCTCACTGCTCCCAATGACTCCCACGTCTAACACACCAACTCATAATTGCTTGGAAACCTTAGAAGATTTCCTCCCCTGTCATTCTTCCATTTCTGAGGAACCACTCACCAAGCCTGACCTTATCTGGTTTACTGACAGCAGTTCCTTTAGGCAGAACGGCACTCATTACTCTGGATATGCTGTAGTTTCAGCCACTGAGATTATAGACGCCAAAGCTTTGCCTTCAGGAACTACCAACCAGCAGATTGAACTTATAGCAGCCACTCGTGCCTGCCTTCTAGCACAAGGCAAATCCCTCACCCTCTATACTGATTCAAAATATGTCTTCCAGATCTTATTATCCCATGCTTCAATATCAAGGGAGCGACGCCTACTTACCACCAAAGGTAATGCGATCACTAATTCGGCTCTTATAACCAATCTGATGGAGGCCTCCCACTTACCCACCCAGTTGGGAGTTGTCCATTGTAGGTCCCATCAGAAGGACGGCTCTCTTATCACTGAGGGCAATGCCAAAGCTGACCAGGCGCCACGAATGCCTGCTACCACTTCCAATTATGGCCCCTATGGGGTACATATTATGGCCACTTTAGACAGCTCATCTGAAGCCCCTACTTATTCCAGTAAGAACAAGGATCTTTTCAAGTTCCTTCATACTCTACACCATACCAATTCTCAGTCTTTGACCCTTTTTTTACAGAGCTTCTTCTCCCTCAACCCTTCTGACATAGCCATGATAGAGAATATAGCCTCTAATTGTCAGATCTGTCAGCGGACCAAACCTCATACTCCTTTAAGGCCCAAACCTTTCCCTTTCCACCAAGCCCAGGGACACATTCCCGTTGCTGACTGGCAAGTAGACTTCACCAACATGCCCACAGTATGGCACACTAAATACCTCCTTGTCTTTGTGGACACTTTCTCTGTTTGGGTTGAGGCATTTCCCACTTCCAATAAAAAGGCTTCCACTGTAGCTTCAATCTAACTGACAGACATCATCCCTAGGTTTTGTATGCCCACTTCCCTACAATATGACAATGGCCATGAGATTATTTCTAGGATCACACAAAAGGTCTCTCAAGCCCTCTCCTTCAAGTGGCATTTCCACTGTCCATATTACCCCCAGGCTTCAGGGAAAGTGGAAAGGGTAAATCATACTCTGAAGGAAGTCCTTACCAAATTGACAATGGAATTAAACTTAGACTGGGTCAAAATCCTTCCCTTTGCTTTGCGTCGAATCAGAGCTCTCCCTAAGAAACCATCTTTACTGTCTCCCTTTGAGATAATGTATGGAAGACCTCTTATACCCTCTGGGTTGGTCACTTCACAAGGACCTCTCACCCGAGATTTGTCTTTGCCTCTCTTGTTTCATCTCCGCTCTGAACACTGGAAATGTCAGAACTGGCTTCTTCCGGACCCAGTCTCCTCTCCAAACACTCCTCCCTTAACACCTGGGAGTCTAGTCTATTATAATACCCCAGAGGAGAAAGGGACTCTTGCACCAAAATGGGAAAGCCGCTATCCTTTCATTCTCTGTACCCCCACCGCCGCCAAACTCTCCTTACCAGACAACCGTCTCACTCCCTGGATTCCCATTTCTAGGTTGAAGCCATATCACCAGGAGGCCCCACCTGCTGACCACAGGACCATGCCAGAGGAACTCCAAGAATCACCTCCTGAAGCTCCCCTTTAATCCTGCTTTCCACACCCATCTCACCCATTTAAGTTGCGGCTCACACGGTGTTCCCTGCAGCCCAATTCCTCTTAAAGAAGGCACAATGAGCTCTCCCAACACCCTAGTCTTCTCTAACTGCTTGTTTTTTGTGCTCTGCTTTTTTTCTGTGCTCTGTTGGGACTTGTCTTTACCCTCCTAACCTACCATGTATTTATTCACTCTTCGGGAACGATACTCAGAACATGGCATGCAGAAGGTCCGCGCAGTGGATGCAACTACTTGCTTCATCCACAACTGCACCTCTATTTCCCTAAAATTGTCACCTTCAAGGACCTTCGTCCCTGGTAGCTGGAACTGGCCTTTCATTTGCTTCCTTTTTAATCAAACCAAAGACTATTGTCATTGGTGGCCTGAGATATATAATGGGTGTCCCTATTGGTCATGCAGGTTCCATGATGAACGTGGTAGCTGTTCTTACCACTCACTTGGCTACTCTGAAGGGTTGACTTCTAGTTACCTAAAGTGGCATAAAGGCTCTTCATCCGATAACAATGGATCGTATACTTCAGATATACCTGACCCCAAGGCCAAACGTTGGGGCTATGTTGAGTTTGCTGTCTATGCTCGGACAACCTCAGCAAGACCCACAGGGTGGATGACTGTTGGCCGCACCCTGATTACGCCACCTAAGGCAACCAATCATGTAGTCGAACACATTAAGGAGTCAGAATCAAAACTGGATAAAGGCCATTGCAACAGATGTTTTTTCGTCCTCTGCCTGAGGATCAAAAGAAATATATTTCCTATATGCTTCCATAATTCTCTCCAGAATCATAGAGGGAGACTCATTAGGACGTTGGATTATCTCTCTTACCATGGCCAAATTAGTCGGCCCTCTGGCGGCCACTCGGAGCCCCGCTATTAGAGCCCTGTGGTAAGTGGAAAGATGCTACCAACCTTCAAAGGTGTTGGGATCCCAGTTTGGTCGGTTCATGGGCCCATAAGGATGAAGAGGGAGCATCACAGTGGCTTCTGAGTTTTCTATTTTCCGTAGCTGGCGGGTTTCTTTAGGTGGCCCAGCTTCCACCAGAAAAGGAGGGGCTGCTGCTGCTGCGGAGAAGTCCCTTGGAGGGCTTGGGTCTGGCCCAATTGCCTCTAGTGGCGGAGAGGCTGAGTCAGTGGCGGGAGAATCATCTGGAATGTGTTGGGGGTTGGGGAGCGAGGGCAGAGGATAAGGAGCGGGAGGATTGTCCAGTCTTGTGACTCAGGAAGAATGGGGGGAAGATGGGGAGGGAACGGAAGGTTTGAATGATAGGATCCTGGGGAAGGGGTATATGGCTGTTGATCTGGGTGGCCACGTGGTCCCGGCTGAAAGACAATATCTCTGACTTTTCGGATTAGATTGAAGTAGAATTATCCTTCTGGGGGCCACCCGACTTTGAGGATGGGCAATTCTGAAGCACAGAGAGTCTGCCAGGTCTGACATTTAACTGAAAAATAATGATTCTGGGCCCTTGAGCGGACATCAGTCCAAAGATCAAGGGTCAGGGACAGAAGCGTGAAAGTGCTTTGTCCCATAATGGGAGTTACTCAAAAAGAGACAGTGAAGACACAAACGCAACACATACAAAGACAAACAGTAAACGTTTAACATGGGTCCAAGACAAATATTAGAACTCAGTAACTGGCAAAACCTGATGGGTTATACAATAAAGACAGACAGTAAACTCAACATGAGTTCGGGACAATGAACAAAACTGTGTAGCCAGCAAAACCTGATGGGCTGGCAAACCGAATCCTGAAGCAAAATATAACCGAGTTGAGGAAACTAATATTCCTTGATTTCCCTCGTCCTCTGGAGTGTCCCCCAGGGACGTGGCCAGTAGCTCTGTGACATGTCTGCCACCCACTGTCAGAGAGAGCTAATGCTCTTCACCGACAGCCACTTTGCCAAGCCCTAACCTGAAACCCGAAACCAGAAAGAGGCGCCTTTCTTACCCCGAGAGGAGTCCCTTGGGGTCTTTCGTCCGCTGCTCCGGATATCTCACCTGGGGCCTCCAGATGAAAAGGTGGGGCGAACATCGGAGGAAAAGACCACCAACAGGCTTTCTCATGCAACACCAAAGGGTTTATTGGGGGTATAGCGTGCTGGAGCTCAGGGCTCACTTCAGAGGAACAAAGAACAAAGAGCCCCGAGAACCACTTGAGCGGAGTTTATATACATTCTTTAGAGAGGGCAGGGACTTTACATACATCATAGCCTCCTTTAGCAAATCATCATATACCACGGGAAAATCAAATAACAACTCTAAAACATGATTAGCACATTCATTGGCGGGAACAGGTTGGGCAGGGGGTGATTGGTCAGCCGTAAGAAGGGGTATACATTTAAATTGATTGGTGGATGCACTGTGATGTATACGTGGTGAGCTGCATGGTTTCTGGGAAGGGGCTGTTAAGTAACTAGGTCCTCAGGGAAGATTTCAACACACATCTAATGTGCAAATCCGGGAACTGTCTTAACTGCCACAGAAATTTCAGGTGCTGAGTGCAGCTTGGAAACTTTACAAAACCTGGTTCTTTACATTTCAATTTCAATTTCTTTTATTCTTTCAGAACCTTACAGAGGAAGGCGAGAGAGTTCATCGACAATTACTGCTCTTTTGGCCATTTTGGTTTTGGATGCACACATGGGATCTTTCTTTAGATCCATCTGGTGCTGATAATCTAAGCCACAGCCTCAAACAGGGCCAAGAGGCTGATTAAAACATATGCATTTCCAAAGCAATTACTACTCTGAAGTCAGTTACAGAACTCAGTCTTCTAGGAGAATCACGCCAGTGTTAAAGCCCAGGTGAACACAGTCATCTCTTCCAAAAGCCACACAAGTTACCACAATTAAAATCAAAACAATCCCACATGGCCCTCATCTACTTCCATATAGTCACTCATCATAATCTCTGGCTGGAGGTTTCCTTAAATGGCACAGCCCAATAGAGTGTCCATAATAAGCTCCCTTCTCCTCATTTACCTAAATTCAGGGTGGCCTGGACACCCTTCCTGTGAACCAGGATTGATCACATAGTTCTGCCATTAATACTAATCTAATTCTCCAATTTGAGGCCTACTGACTATCAGGTATAGTATGTGATTTGGAGTCATTATTAAACCCAAGCACCCTTGCAGGGATTGGAAGAACTCATTTGACACAAAAAATCCCAATACTCCCTTGATGGAGGTCAAGAATCAAACACAGGAAGGCAAGAGACTTCACCCACAATGACTGATTTTTTGCCATTTTGGTTTTGGATGCACACATTGGATCTTTCTTTAGATCCATCCGATGCTGATAATCTAAGCCACAGCCTCACACATGGCCAAGAGGCTGATTCAGACACATCCCTTTCCAAAGTAATTAAGCAAAGAGCCACTGGTGATGCCCATTCCTTTCCATTTTAAAACTGTTTTCTTCAGGCTTCACAAAGGGTGGCCTGAGGCAAAGACCTTCCTGACATTCAGGGCAACAGAACAATAGGTAAGCAAAAGGCCCAAAGCAGGGTTTCTCTAATGAGACTTTCCTGGTCACACTGATATCTGAGTTTTCTGAGATGCTTGCCATTCCCTTCAGCTATGGATTACATGGCCACGTCACAGAGTTTGGAGGTGGTACATATTTTGGACACAAAACCATGAGCCTATTGTGGAGAGTGGCCAGAATTCAGGAAGAAAACAGGAACTTAGGAAGACAGTACATGTTGTCCATCGATAAGGCAACCTCCAGTCCATTCCTAAAATGGGTAGGATGAATGCTGGGAAGCTTTCTACTAGACAGGACACATCCATTGATGCATTCTCTTTTCTAATGTCTACAACCACGGACACAGTGGGATACACAGACATAGAAACACTCGCCTTGTCAAAAGACTTTCTAGAAACATTCCACTCCAAACCAAGCAAGCCGCCTTTCCTACCTATTCTCAGAACATAAGACAAAAGCACAAACTCACAACCACACTGAAAAAGGCACCTCCTTCCCCAAAGTAAGTCTGTGACTATCCAGAGTGTCCTCTGACTGGTGGGCCATACTATGTTCCCCAGAAATGGCCTGTCCTGTCTCAGATCTGGTCTCCTTGGCCAACTCTGTGAAATATCAGGGGCCCGCGGTGAGCCACTTCTTGCTTTCTCTGGAAAGGCCAGTCTTCAAAATTTCCTGGCATTTGGCCATCCTCATATCAGTAGGTACCAAAAAAGACTTACTCTGTCCTTGGTAAATCCAAACAAGTGATCCCACTGTACTGGGACTGGGACTGGTTCTGGATGCCTGGCTTCCTGGATCCCAAGTTCAGAGAGTTCCATCACCAAGGAAGTGAGGTGAGGTCACTTCCTTCAGAAACTGAATGACGTCACTGCCTTAGCAACCACTTTTTCCAAACAGTTGCTTCCATACTTCCTCTGACACTTTCACAAGTTAGATTGGTATCTCAACCATAGGAACCCGGGAACAGCTCTCCACAAAGGCCTTTGTTTGGTCCATCTTTTCTACATTAAGGAGAGAGGGTGAATGAGACACAACCCTTCATCCTTACCAGGTTGTTTTCCATGGAAGATGACTTTTGCTCTCTCACGTTCTTCATAGTTGCCTACATGTTCTCCAGGGATCATTTCTGCATGGACCTTTGAGGTTTTCAGCAGGTGGAAGATCCACTACATTCCTGTATTGTAAGACCAACTCTGTCCCTGCTGTTCTGTAATGTTAGATTGAGGGAACAGTGTATGGTTAGGGTTAATAACATGTGTGATTTGGGTTAGGAATAATTCTGCTGGATAAATAATGGTATTGGGAACCTGCGATATGTATGAGAATATATAGGTGAAATATATGTATGAAAACAGAAATCTAGGTAAGATTTGAAGCCCAAAAGACCATTTTGCCCTTGATTGGAATACTTAGATTTGAATTAGGTTCTGCACAGATTGCTCAGATTAATCAATATACAATGGCATAGGACCTTGTACCTTGGATGATTGAATGTCGAAGAGAACATCCAGTCAAAAAGGGATAGTCGGAAGTGAAAGGTTAATAAAATAGGTATTTGTCACTTCCTGGGAAGAATGTTGTGTTTATTCCGAGCATAATGGAGTTGTAAAAAAAAAAATATGATTAAATTAAAAAGACACCTTGAAGAGTGTCAATGAGAGAGTGAGAGGACCAAAAAAAGTGCTTTGAGTCTTGGTTCACATAGTCCCCCTGTTTGACTACTTTTTTATCAACCCTGGCCTGTCCGATAATAATCTCCATATTATTGCTAACTATAAAACCCTGTTTGCTCAACCGTGTAATTTCTTTTCTCTAAGCTCAAATTGGACAAGTTAAACTCATGGTAATACCCCACTAGCAGACATAGAATGTGACACCCCACAATGATCACTTTTATGATTAAAAGTAGCTAGAAGAAGAAGTGGGGAATGAAAGATTAATAAAATAGGTACTTGTCACTTTTTTTTCTGTATGCTTAACAAAACACTGTTGAAATCTTGAGAACTGTTTGCTAATCTTGTTCCCAGAATGTCCTGTCCCCAAATGCCAAACTGCAGAATGTACTCCCTCACCCGGTTGAATGCAAACCGCCCACTCTCCCTCACCCATCAATAAACTTCACTCCCTGCCCTCCCCAAAGAAAGTATATAAGCTCTGCTTAAGCTCTTCTCAGGGCTCTCTGCTCTATTCCAGTGAGCTCCGATCCCCTGCATGCTGACCCCCTATAAACCCTTTGCTGTTGCATGAGATAGTCTTTTGGTGGTCTCTTCCTCCGAAGCTCGCCCAGTGTTTAATTTGATGATTGGGTGTAGAAAAGAACATTCAGTCAAAAAGGGATAGTCGGAAAGGATTAGGAAGATAGTTGTTAGGTTTAGGAAGAAGAATGAGTATAGGTTTTGGAAAAAAAATATTCTTTATCAATAGGGTTTTGTTTAGAGTGTGAATGTAAATGTTAGCCCACGTGAAGAGTCAGTCACAGTAGTGAACCGGAGAAAATATGTAGGAAAACAGATATCAATAGAGATATTACGAAATAAGGCAAAATATAAAGTGGGTGATAGGATTAGACATTTTCAACAGGGTTGAATTTGAATATATGATCTTAGGAAGAAACCAATATGTAGTCACTAATTGGATTGATATTTGAGAGCATTAGGCAACCTGGACATGGCTGTGTTTAGTAATCCATGTTCATTTTCAATTTAGGCTTTGGTACAATAATAAGTGTGAACCTTGCATTTTGTCTGCAGAATATTACTGTGATAAAATGTATATGTAGATCAGGTGACATGAGTAATTTTTCCATTATTTCTGGGAGCAATATTTTGAAGATTAATAAGTTAGTATTGGGGGTACAAAGAGGTGTACCTTGTGTCTATGAATATAGAGCTAATGCATGAATAGACCATACTGTTAATAAATAATATAACTGGTCCACTTTAAATAATGCATTGGATTCATATCTTAAAATATATAAGAAATCTTATATTGATATACATACATTCATTCCAACTAGTTATACATCTAATAGTAAAATTAAGGTTATGGTTTATCATGAAAGGTGTGTGAGGTTTTCTTCAAAAGTGATTATGGAAATCAAAAATAATATGTTTCAAAAGAAGTCTCATGAAAAGACCAGTCAAGAACCATGAAAAAATACATGTGTTCCTAAGCAGGAAGTGATTGAAAGTGAAACAAATGCCTCTAAATTCGCGAACTTGTGGATGAAATATATATCCTATTATGTGCATAAACTGAAGAAATATTAATGTACCAGTTTTGAATAAAAATGAACGTCAAAATACACATCATGTCCCATAGGAATCAATTTGATTGATGTTAACCTGGGTCAGTTACTGTATTAATTTTAGCATTTGTAGGCACCATTCACTGAAGATAGTTTTCAGTACTAGGAAACAAATACATATTTCAGGTGGATGAATATTTCTGACGATAATCTTGTGAAAAGTTGATTATAAATTCACATATATGAATATGAATGAATTTAGGAAATGTATAAAAAGACACATGTATTTCATATTTTGAAAAATCTGGAAAGTTTGTATATATATATATATATATATATATATATATATATATATATATATACACACACACACACACACACACACACACACACATGCACACACACATGCACACAGACATTAAAAAGTAGCAATATATATGCCAATTGAAATTCACCATGAAATATATATCATCCACAGATTCAAAAATATTCATTTTACTGAACATGGATTTATGTATAATGTTGTTAAACTAGGAAGCTCACACAGAGTTCGAATTTTAACTTCCAACAGCATTTAGGAGAAGTGATCTCTTCTCACAATGTGTATCTGCCAAGTCAACCACCTCACAAGAATATACGTGTTGTACCTTGTAGGATTCTATATGTGCACATAAAAATACATGTGCAAATAGGCTACAGAGAAAGGGAGACAGGAATTCACATATTTGTTAACTTTAAAAACACATGGAGAACAATTTCTACAAAAGATGACTAGATTTATAACTCCTACACTACATAATGCAAAAGGCAAATTCAACTATACACCATGCCTCCTCTGAACTGCTTGTATTTCTATTCTGTTTGGATTATTATTCTCCATCATATTAGGATAAGTAGTCAGAGTCTAGTAGGCTAAGGGTTAGTGTCAGGGATTCAGTATTTCCAATGGAAAATTGGAAAAGGTATCCAATGTGTATGTAATTATGTGCTTTGAAAAATCTTCCCACTCTTATCCAGAACAATGCCTTGACATTACCTTTGCCCCAAGTAAGACACAATTACAGGAGAAGAGTTCGAAAATCTGTGCATATATATATGGAATGCAATATGCTCAGTTGTTCACAAACTTGGAGGTGGTAGAAGAGTTTACAAAAGTAATGGACAGGGTAAACCCTCCACAAAAATGGAGCTTTGCTGGCCTAAAGACTTCTTGAGAAACTGCCTCTGAGGTTGGGCACTTGAAATACATGTTGTTGTCAGGAGCTTAATCTTCATTTGTGGTGAGACAATTAAAGCTCCATCTGCATCTATGTGACCTGAAGGATCTTGTTTCTTATTTTCCAATGAACATGAGACAGCAGTGCTGAATTCTCTCTTTGTAGGTAAACTGTGGCCACTGGGGGCTATGTGTCTCCCTGTGAGGACTGTGAAACCATTTGATCATCCTCCAATTTTCGTGGTGTTTCTTGCTGTTGTACTGGGAGTTTGGTATTTGCTTCGTGAAATACAAAGATTTCAACTGGGACAAAGTGCTAGAGGGAGTTCTGTCACGTGTGGTGTGTCAGGGTCTGCAAGAGAATGCACCAACCAGGCCTTTATCCCACATAGCTTGGCCCCTTGACCATAGCAACCTGATTCTGAACATTGCCCTGAAAACTCTCCATATAACAGGATGCATTTACATATAAGGGTCTGCTGGCTACACTATGTCAGTCACAAGCTATTTGGAAGCCAATGGAAGGTCCACATGACTCCACCACAGATGTTTTATCACACACCTGCACACCACTACTCTAGGCCCACTACTCAGGAGGCTCCAACTTACTGGCATCACTGTTCTTCAACATTTTCATGAAACCCAGTCAATCAAGGCACTGTATTGTATACTCATGATCAGCAACAGGACATCCAAAGTTTCTCCAGTGCCACCTGGTCACGGGAATTTCAAAAATTTGATGGTATTCATCTAGCCATTTTTCAAGGATGAAGTTGGAGGCACTGTGGGTTTCAATTCATTCAGGAACCACTAAATGGTGAGGAAATTCATTTCAATGAAATCTCTGGACAACACTCACAGGAAAGGCTTCCCAAAGAGTGGCCAAAAGGTCACATGAAGCCAGGCCCATTGAACTGTACAATGTGAGGTCCATGTGTGTTTTGACTCTCAACTATGGCTTCCATGTTTTTCATAATAAAATCATGTGATATCCTGGCTGAGATTCACAGTGCTCTGTGGAAAACCAACCTGGGACTAGATTTCAGATTCCAAGGGTGAATCTCATGCGTGGCCTCCTAAAATTTCAACTCAATTCATGGCAATACTACTCTGAGGTCAGTTCCAGAACTCAGTCTATAAGGGGAATCACCCAAGAGTGAAGCCCTGGTGGACCCAGTCATCTCTTCCAACTGCCACAAAAATGACCACAATTATAACCAAAATACTCCCACATGGCCCTCATTTTCTTCCATATAGATATTCATCATAACTTCTGGCTAGAGGTTTCCATAAGTGGCGCAGCTCAAGACAGTGTCCAATATAAGCTTCCTTGCCCCTCATTTGCCTAAAGTAAGTGTGGCCTGCACACTCTTCCTGTCAACCAGGAGTGATCAAATAGGCCTGCCATTAATACTGCTCTGCTTCTACTATTTGAGGCCTACTGACTGTCAGGTATAGATTCTTATGTGGTTTGTAGTCATGAGACAACACTAGCACATCTGCAGGGCTTTGAAAAACTCATTTTACTCAAGGGTCAATAATCACACTTGATGGAGGTCAGGAACCTAACAGAGGAAGGTGAGAGACTTCATCCACAATGACTGATCTTTTTGAATTTTGGTTATGGATGCACACAAGGGATATTTCTTTAGATCCATCAGGTGCTGACAATCTAAGCCCCAGCTTCACCGAGCGCCAAGAGGCTGATTCAGACACATCCATTTCCAAAGCAATTAAGCGAAGAGCCACAGGTGATGCCCACTCATTTCCATTTGAATACTGTTTTCTTCAGGCTTCACAAAGGGGTGGCCTGAGCCAAAGACTTTCCTTACATTCAGGGCAACAGAAAAATAGGTAAGCAAATGGCCCAAAGCAGGGTTTCTCCACTGAGACTTTCCTGGTATCTGAGTTTCCTGATATCTGAGTTTTCTGACATGCTCCACTTCCCTTCAGCTATCCAGTACATGGCCATGTGACAGAGCTTGGAGGTGCTACATAGCTTGGACACAAAACTTTGAGCCTATTCTGGAGAGTGTCCGGAATTCAGGAAGAAAACAGGAACTTAGAAAGATAGTAGGTTTTGCCCATTGATAAGGCTAGTCGCAGTCCATTCATAAATTGGCAGTATGAATGCTGGGAAGCTTTCTACTAGACAGAACACATCCATGATGCATTCTTTTTCTAATACTAAGACCACGGAGAGAGTGGGATACACAGTAATAGAAACACTCACCTTGTCAGAGGACATACTAGATACAGTCCTCTCCAAACCAAACAAATCGCCTTTCCTACATATTCTCAGAACATGAGACAAAACCACAAACTCACACCCACACTCAAAAAGACACCACCTTTCCCAAAGTAGGTCTGTGACTATCTGGAGTGTCCTATGATGGGTGGGACATACTATATTTCCACGAAATGCACTGTGCTGTCTCAGTTCTGGTCTCCTTGGCCAACTCTGTGAAGTTGTCAAAAGTCACTGGTGAGCCACTACCTTCTTTCTCAGGAAAGGCCCCTCTTCTTAGCTTTCCTAGCATTTGGCCATCCTCACATAACTAGGTACCAAGAAAGACTGACTCTGTCCTTGGTTTACCCAAACAAGTGAGACCACTGGAACTGGGACTGGAACTGGCTGTGGTTGCCTGGCTTCCTGAATCCCAAGTTTAGAGAGTTCCATCACCAAGAAAGTTATGTGAGGTAACTTCCTTCAGGAAGTGAATGAAGTCACTGCCTTGGCAACCACTTTGTCCTAACAGTTGCTTCCAAGGGTCCCATGAGATGGAGGTTGCACCTACTTGCTGTGACGTTTTCACAAGTTAGAATGGTATATCAACCATAGGCACCTGGGCACAGCTCTCCACACAGGCTTGGTTTGGTCCATCTTCTCTACATTAAGATGAAAGAGGCTGATTCAGACACATCCCTTCACCCTGACCAGGTTGTTTGCGATGGAAGTTGACTTTTCCTCCCTCAGGTCCTTCATTTCTGCCTACATCTTCTCCATGGATCATTTCTGTATTGACCTTTGAGGATCTCAGCAGGTGAAAGATCCCCTACACTCCTGATTGTAAGACCAACTCTGTCCCTGCTTTTCTGTAAAGTTAGATTGAGGGAACAGTGTATGGTTAGGGTAATAACAGGTTCGATTTGGGTTAGGAATCATTCTGCATGATGAATAATGGCATTGGGAACCTGTGATATTTACAAGAATATACAGGTGAAATATAAGTATGAATTCAGAAGTCTAGGTAAGATTTGAAGCCCAGAAGAGCATTGGGTCCTTGATTGGGATACTTAGCTTTGAAATACCTTCTGCACAGATGTCTCAGATAAATCGATAAACAATGGCATAGGACCTTGTAAATTGGATGATTGAATGTAGAAGAAAACATCCACTTAAAAAGGGTAGTCGGTAGGATTGGAAAGATAGTCAGTAGGTTTAGGAAGAAGAGTGAGTATAGGATTTGGTCCAAAAGTTCTTTAGCAATAGGGTTTCTCGTAGAGAATGAATGTAAATGTCAGAACATGTGATGAGTCAGTCACAATGATTAACTGGGGAAAATATATAGGGAAGCAGATATCAATAGAGACATGAAGAAATCAGGCAAAGTATAAATTGATTGATAGGATTAGACATTTTCAACATGGTAGATGTTGAATATACAATCTTAGAAAAAAACAAATATTTAGCACCAATAGGATTAACATTTGAGAGCATTTGGCAATCTGGACTTGGATGTTTTTAGTAATCCATGCTCACTTTCCATTTAGGTTTTGGTACAATCATAAGTGTGAACTTTGCATTTTGTGTCCAGAATATTACTGTGATAAAGTGTATATGTAGATCAGGTGACATGAGTATTTCTTCCACCAATTCTGTGGTCAATATTTTGAAGATGTATAAATTAGTATTGGGTGTACAAATAGGTCTACCCTGTGTCTACAAATATAGATAAAATGAATGAATTGACCATACTGTGAATAAATAATATAACTGGTTCCAACTTTAAATTATGGATTGAATTAATATCTGAAAATATACAGGAAATCTTATATTGATATACATACATTCATTACAACCATTTATAGATCTAATGGTAATATTAAGTTTATCGTTTGTCATGAAGAGTGTGTGAGGTTTGCTTCAAAAGCGATTATTGAAATCTAAAATGAAAAGTAGTCTCATGAAAAGACCAGTCAAAAAACATGGAGGAATACATGTGTACTGAAGCAGAAAGTGATAGAAAGTGAAACAAATGCCTATAAATTTGAAAACTTGTGAATGAAATATATATCCTATGATGTGCATAAACTGAAGAAATAGTCATGTAACATTGTTGAATAAAAATGAATGTCATAATACACATCATGTACCATAGTAATCTACTTGCATTGATGTTAAAGTGGGTAATATACTGTAGAAAAATTAGGACTTCTATGCACCATTCACTGAATTTAGATTTCAGTACTAGGAAACAATATGTATTTGAGGTGGATGAATATTTCTGAGAATAATTTTGTGAACATTTGATTATAAATCCACATACATGAATATGAATGCATTTAGGGATTGTATAATAAGACACATATATTTTATTTTCTGAAAAATCTGGAGAGTGTGTATATATATATATATATATAGATACACACACACACACACACACACACACACACGCACAGACATTAAAAGGTAGCGATATATATGCCAATCGAAATTTATTATGAAATATATATCTTTCACAGATCCAAAAATATTCATTTTACTGAACATAGATTTATGTATTATCTTGTTCAACTAGGAAGCTCACCCGTAGTTTTAATTTTCAGTTCCAACAACGTTCAGGAGGAGTGATCTCTTTTGACAATTTGTATCTGCCAAGTCAGCCACCTCACAAAAGTGTACATGTGATACCAGGTAGGATTCTATATGTGCATACAAAAATACATGTGCTGAATAGGATACAGATAAAGGGCGACAGGATTTCACGGATTTGTTATCTTTAAAACACATGGAGAACTACTTCAATTTAATATTGACTTGATTTATAACACCTACCCTTTATCATAAAAAAGGTAAGTCCAGCTATACACCATTCCTCCTCTGAACTGCTTGTATTTCTATTCTGTTTTGGTTATTTTGCTCCATCAATTTAGGATTGACACAGTCTGGCTGGGCACAATTCAGGAGCCACTTGTCAAAAGCTAACTTTATTTTTAGAACCACACACGCCAAAAAATAGCTCCTCGGGAAAAACACTCAGAGCACAACTGCCACCACCGGCTTCCCACAAGCTCTCAACCTCCCCTCTCCTCCTGCTCTTGAGGTAGATTGGCTGGGTTGTTTGAGCAGAGCCAAAAAAGTCCCCCAAAAAGCAGCTCCATAATTTGAAAGGGTGGGGAAACAGCCCAATGGGCATCACCGCAGAGGAGCCAATCAGCTAGATGTTGCTGGGGCCGCTGTGAGCCAACCATCAGCTGGCAGTCTGAAAGTTTGTTTTGGCCCCTTGGGCTGTGGCTCTCAACATCTAACCCTCTCTGTTTAAACAACAAGCATGTGGCTTAGGAACCATGCCTGCCTTAGGTTGTCCAATAGTACATATGGTTCTTACCCATTATCGAATGACCTGACCTCAAGGTGTCAGCCTCCTGTCTTAGATTGGTACCATTGTAATTGGATCTTACCCGTCACTGACTACAGGTCCAGTATACATCCACACCTGTGGAGAGGTCTTTGTACCAGCGGGCGGGTGAGGCTCTTTGCCTCATCTCTGTTGGCCCCCTAATTTTAGCTGAACAACCATGACAAGCAGAAGGGAGGAAGATACACCAAGGCAATTGATGGCTCTTTTTGAAAAAATTGTACCACCGATGACATCATCAGAGAAATACCCCAACACTACCACACGTCACTGCACCAACAGATAGTTCACAATGCAGGCAGGTGAGTTCACAATGCATACAAGTGATACATAGTCCAGGCAAGTTCTGCAAGCAGTTCAGTGATGGCTATTGCAGAAGCTGTAGATTGGTTTTATCTTTGACTTCACATGCACTGGGATGAAGATAGAAATTCTGGCAACAATGCCTAAAGAAAGAATTATGTAACATTCCAAAAGGCACTAAAAGAAAACAATTTTCTTAACCATTTACATTGTCTAGAAGAGAATTATTAAATATAATGAAAAGAAAAGGTGGATCCAACATGGCGGCGGGCAGAGAGACTGCGCTTTTAATGCACTCCCAGTGATGGGGTCATAAAGTCGCAAGGATAACTCTTGGATTCTACCAACGGAGATTCTCCTAGCAAAATTCCACTGAAGGGAGACTGCCCGGGAGCTACAAGAATTTTTTTGAAGCGTCTGTGTGACCCGGACGAGTGGGACCCTGCCACTAGACGCGGAGTTCGAGATTCACCAGTCACAGTCTGCGCACCGCGGGCACAGCTGCAGATCCGTCCACCGGCCCGCAGCCAAAGTGACTGGGTCCTGCTAGACGCCGAGACACAGCTTGGCAGGAAGAAGTCTTTAGCCAAGCCTCCACGCGCCAGGAGCTGAGGTGAACCGGGCCGGACCAGTCCCACCCCTCCCCTCGGTCAATCCGGCAAGAAGCCTGGGGCCCACCATAGCAGAGAGGTGACATCATCGGAGTTCGGCCGGCTAAATTCCTTCCCAGCAAAATCCACTTTAGCAGGTGTGTGACTCCCCATACTGATACAAGCAGCCAGGAAACTTCATTGACTTCTCAGGGGTCGTGTCCGTAGGGAAGCAGAGGGGAGCCCAGAACCCAAGGCCCCCATATCACCAGTGGTGACCCCTAAGGTCTTATCCGCCAGTTTACCACAGCACTGAGGCTTAAAGGGCACTCGGTGGGGCTGCAAGTGTAACTAGATCTCTGGAGAATCACTTCTGGGGAACGGGACCTGGCTGGCAGGCTGACAGGAGGAAGGGGGTTAAGAGCTGGAGAAGTGAAATGGCTCTGGACTGACAAGTCTGAGAGACCCCCAGAAGACGCCCTACAGGGATAGCTATCGGCAGGTAGAGAGCAGACACTCCGCTTGGAAGGCACAGCTCCGCCTACTGGAAGAGAAGAAGGTGGATCTCTAAGACTTTAATTTTTTTGTTGTTGTTGTTGCTGTTGTTGATATTTTTTTCTCTCCTTCTTTCTCTCCGTGTTCCTTTCCCCCCTTTTCCTTCTCTCTTTCTATCCCATTTCAAGTTTTATTGTTCTTTTCATTCCCCTCTAATCTATCTCTCCCTCTATCCTTTTTTCTTTTTAAGAGCACCTTCATTCTCCTACCCCCAACTCTCATTCCAAGCATTACATCTTCCATTGTGTGTAATTGTCTAAATGCAAATAGGTGAATGTCTCGAGGCTGTCTATAAGACTCCTAAATACCTAGCTACTACCAACACCCTGATCCAATTGCCTGGTAGTATCCACCTTCAGTGGAGCAATCTTCTAAAGTAGCCGAGACATACTAACCATTGTACCACCAGAGCACCCAACCTAAACATATAGTCCTAAGAACAAACACCAAATCATTATATGCATACAGAACCTAGAAGCCTTATATGAATTGAATGAATCAGCTTTAAAGTACAACAAAGCCCAAAATTTTTAGGCATAATCTTCCACCACAAAAGAGAGACACAGAGATATACAAAGCCAAAACAAATGTATAGGAGAAAGCAGTTACAAAGCAGTCAAACAGAGCTGGAAAGCAACGTGAACAATATGAAAAAACAAGGGAAAAAGGGGTTACAAACAATGCAGGACAATCTAAATATACAGGAGGACCTAGAAGAATCAGAAATATGGACAGGGAAAGAAATCAAGGCATTCCTAATTCAGATGGAATGGAATATTAGAGAAGACATGAGACAGCAAATCCAAGCATTGAAAGTATATTTTGAAGAGGAACTAACCACACAAATTAAATCCACAAAGAATGAGCTTTATCAGGAGATAGAGGTGTTAAAAAATAATCAAGTTGTAATCATAGAAATGCAAGAAACCGTAAATCAGATTAAAAGCGCTAATGAGAATATTACAAACAGACTAGATCAAGTAGAAGTCAGAACATCAGATAATGAAGACAAAGTATATCAACTTGAAAAGAATATAGTCAACACAGAAAAGATGTGAAATCAAACATATAACACAAAACACAAGTGCACACATAATATAATACATACAACACATGACATAATACTAAAGGCCTTATGACTTTTTACAGGTGAAATCTCCATTGCAATGTCTAAAAACTCTATTGTCCAAAAATAGAACTGATCAGCAAAACATTAACCTAGTTCTGTGTGAGCTAAAAAAACAAAATAAAACTTCATGATATGAGAAAGGGGAATAATAAAATAGATTTGAAAAAAACATTCTGGTTCTGTCATAGATGTACGAACAGCCAAACTGGAGTTCTGCATATCAGCTCTTATTGATTTGAGCCAAATCATCTTATTTTTGGTCTGTAGAAATCTCTTTAGTTAATCTCTCTGGAATCCAAATTGGCTACTGTTCTCCCTGTGGAAACACAAAAACAGACCCCGGACTCCAGACAATTACTTGGTCATGACCTTTCCATTGTCCTGTTAGAATATCCTTCCAAAGTACCTTGGGCATATGTACATTTTTTGGACATATATGCCTTTCTGCAGCACTAAGCCCTGATGAACCCAAATTTAAAAAGTTTAGAGTAAAAGGGTTATTTTAAGTTTACCTTTGGGGAATATATACCCCTTCCCAATTTGTTCTTTTTGCTTTAATATGTACGTTTTAATAGTTTCATGTGCTCTTTCAACTATGCCTTCTCCCTGTGGATTGTATGGGATTCCTGTTATATGAGTAATGCCAAATGATGAGCAAAATTGTTTAAAAGAAGTAGAAGTATAAGCAGGGGCATTATCTGTTTTTAACTCTTTTGGAACGCCCACAGTGGCAAAATTTTGTAAGCAATGAGCTATAACATCTTTAGTTTTTTTCTCCAGCAAGAAGGGAGCCCATCAAAAATCCAGAAGAAGTATCAACTGTAACATGCAAATATTTTAATTTTCCAAATTCTGGCAAGTTTGTGACGTTCATCTGCCAAATATGGTTAGGTATCAATCCTCTAGGATTGACTCCAAGATTAACTTGTGGTAAAAAGGTCACACAATTTTGACATTGTTTTATTATTTGTCGAGCTTGTTCCTTAGTTACTGTGAAACGCTTTTGTAAAGTATTAGCATTGACATGGAACTTTTTATGAAAATTTGTAGCTTCTTATAGTGTAGAGAAAATATGTATGAATGTCATGTGTTGTTTTATCTGCTAAATAATTGCCCAAACTAAGGGCTCCAGGCAATCCTGTATGTGTCCTGAAATATCCTATAAAAAACGGATCTTTCCTGTCCCAGATTAGACTTTGTATAGTCGAAAGCAAAGAGAAAATAGTAGAGGAAGGGGAAATCCTTCTACCATCTTCAAGTGATACTATAGCACTAACTATATACTGATTATTGGAAAATAAATTAATTACAGATGCTTTAAGCATCACAAAAGCTTGTAATACTGCATTAAGCTCTACATTTGGAGCTAATTGTTTGGGTACTAAAAATGTAAAAGTTTGATCAGGTGTAAATATTACTGCTGTACCATTATTTGACCCATCAGTGAATATATTTGTAGCATTTATAATAGGTGTTTTTCTTGTCATTTTTGGAAAAATTACATGATGTGATGACCAAAAAGACAATAAAGCATTAGATGGTAAGTGGTTATCAAATGAAACATTAGATTTGCACATGATTATTGCCCAAGTATTTAACTAATTATCTAAATCATCAACTTGATTCATTGTATATGGAGTAATAATTTTATCTTCTTGGGTTGTATTATAGTTATAGTAGAAATATTCAAGTAAAAGAGAAGGTCTCTCGAGCTAGTCAGACAGAGATAAACATTCAATTAAAAGAGAAGGTCTCTCTAGCTAGTTAGACAGAGGAAAAAATCAAGTGATTGATCCTGATAATGTGTCTGAATCAGCCTCTTGGACCTGTGTGAGGTTGTGGCTTAGATTCTCATCACCTGATGGATCATTCCGTGTGTGAATCCATACCCAAAATGGCCAAAAGAGCAGTCCCTGTGGATGAAGTCTCTTGCCTTCCTTTGTAAGTCTACTGAACTCCATCAAGTGAGAATACGCATCCTTTGTGTCAAATGAGTTCTTCAAAGCCCTGGAGAGTCTAGCACATAGGTTCTTGGGTTTTCTCATGACTCCAATTCACATAAAAATATCTATACCTGACAGTCAGTAGGCCTCAAATTGGAGAAGCAGAGGTGTATTAAGGGCAGGCCTATTTGATCACACCTGGTTCACAGGAAGGGTGTCCAGGCCACCATGACTTTAGGCAATGAAGGGCAAGAAAGCTTATTTTGGACACTGTCTTGGACTTCGCCACTCATGGAAACCTCCAGACAGAGCGTAGTATGAGAGTGTATATATGGAAGAAAATGAGGACCATGTGGGAGTGTTTGGTTTTAATTGTGGTCATTTGTGTGGTAGTTGGAAGATATGACTGGGTATACCTGGGCTGAACTCTGGTGTGATTCCCCTTAGAGACTGAGTTCTAGAGCTGACTTAGAGAAGTGTTATCATGAAATATGTTGGGATTATAATTGGTCACGCATGAGAGTCGCCCTTGGAAACCGAGATCTAGGCCCAGGTTGCTTTCCACAGAGCACTTGGAATCTAATCCAGGATATCACATGGTTTTATTCTGAAAGACATGGCAGCCATAGTTGAGAGTCAAAACACACATCTACCTCACATTGTAGACAGCAATAGGTCTGGCTTCCTGTGAAATTTTGGCCACTCTTTGGAAGCCTTGCCTGTGAGATTTCTCCAGAGCTTTCATTGAAATGAGCTTCCTCACCATTTAATTGTTACTGAATGAAGTTAAACACACAGTGCCTCCAACATCATTCTTGTAAAATGGCTAGATAAATACCATGAAATTTTTGAAATTCCCATGACCATGAAAATGGTGTAGAACAGAGATGCCAGTAAGTTGGAGCCTGATGTGAAATGGGCCTAGAAAAGTCGTGTGCAGTTGTGTGATAAAATATCTGTGGTGGGGCAATGTGGATCTGCCATTGGCTTCCAAATGGCTTGTGACTGACATGGTGCACCCAGCAGACCCTTCTATGTAAAGGCATCTTGTTATGTGGAGAGTTTTCAGGGCAATGTTCAGAATCAGATTGCTATGGTTAAGGATGCAAGCTATGTGGGATTGAAGCCTGGTTGGTTCATTATCCTGCAGAACCTGACACACCACACGTGACAGAACTCCCTTTAGCACTGTGACCCAGTTTAACTCCTTGTATTTTGTGAAGCAAATACCAAACTCACATTGCAGCAGCACGAAACACATCGACAAGTGGAGGATGGCCAGATGGCTTTACAGTCCACACGAAAGAGTTTGCCGCAGTGGCCACAGTTTACCCCTACAAAGAGAGAATTCAGCACTGCTGCCTTATGTTCATTAGAAAATAAGAAACCATGTCCTCCAGGTCACTTAGATACATACCTAGCTTTGATGGTCTCTCTACAAAAAAAGCTAAAACTCCTGACAACAACAAATATTTCAAGTGCCCAAACTCAGAGGCAGTTTCACCAGAAGTCTTTAGTCCAGAAGAGCTCCATTTTTGTGGAGTATTTACCTGTCCCTTACTTTTGGAAACTCCTCTACCACCTTCAAGGTTGTGAACTCTTGAGCATATTACATTCCAGATATGTATTCACAGATTTTCTAACTCGTCCACTCTAATTGTATTTTACTTGGAGTGAAGGTAAAGTCAAGGCATTGTTCTGGATTAGAGTGGGAAGATTTTTGTGAAGCACATATTTACATACACATTGGATTCATTTTCCTATTTTCAATTCAAAATGCTGAATGCCTGACACTAACGCATACCCTACTAGACTCTGACTACTAATTCTAATATGATGGAGAAAAATAACCCTAACCGAATAGAAATACAAGCAGTTTAGACGAGACATAGTGTATTGCTGGACTTGCCTTTTGCATAATACAGGGTAGGACTTATAAATCTAGTCAATATTTTGTTGAAATAGTTCTCCATGTGTTTTTAAAGTTAACAAATAGATGAATTCCTCTCTGCCTTTCTCTGTAGCCAATTCAGCACATGTTATTTCATATGCACATATTGAATCATACCTGTTATCACATGTACATTCTTGTGAGGTGGCTGACTTTGCAGATACAAATTGGGAGAAGAGATCACTCCACCTAAACACAGTTGGAACTGAAAATTCAACCTATGGGTGAGCTTCGTAGATGAACTACATGATAAATAAAATCATGTTCAGTATAATGAATATCTTTGGATCAGTGGATGATATACATTTCATGATGAATTTCGATTTCCATATATATTGCTACTTTTTAATGTCTGTGTGTGTGTGTGTGTGTGTGTGTGTGTGTACACTCTCCAAGTTTTTCAAAATATGAAATATATGGGTCTCAATGTACACTCCCTAAATTTATTCATATTCATGTATGTGGATTTATAATCAAATATTCAAAAGATTATTCTCAGAAATATTCATCCACCTGAAATACATATTTGTTTCCTAGAAATAAAAACTAACTTCTGTGAATGGTGCATACGAATCCTAATATTTCTACAGTAACTGACCCAGTTTAACATCAATGCAAGTAGATAATTATGGAACGTGATGTGTATTTTGATGTTCATTTTTAGTCAACACTTGTACATTACTATTTCTTCAGTTTATGCACATCATAAGATATATATTTCATACACAAGTTAGCAAATTTATTGGCATTTTTTCACTTTCAATAACTTCATTCTTCAGAACACATGTATTCCTCCATGTTTTTTAACAAGACTTCTTTCTAAACACATTATTTTCGATTTCCATAATCACTTTTGAAGCATAACTCACACACACTTCATGATGAAATATCACCTTAATATTACCATTAGAAGTATAACTGGTTGGAATGAATGATTTTATATCAACATTAGATTTTCTGTATATTTTCAGATATCAACTCAATCCATTATTTAAAGCGGACCAATTATATTATTTATTCACAGTATGGTCTATTCTTGCATTATCTCTATATTCTTAGACAGATACTACACCACTTTCTACCCCCAATACTCATTTATACGTCTTCAAAATATTGTTCCCAGAAATGGTGGAAGAAATACTCATGTCACCTGATCTACATATACATTTTATCACAGTAATATTCTGGAAAATAAAGCAAAGGTCACACTTATGATTGTACCAAAGCCTAAATTTAAAGTGAGCATGGATTTCTAAAAACATCCATGTCCAGGTTGCCTAATTCTCTCAAATGTCAATCCAATTGTTGACTACATGTTTGTTTGTTTCTAAGATTATATATTCAAACTCAACCCTGTTGAAAATGTCTAATCCTATAACTCACTTTACTTTGCCTGATATCCTAATGTCTCTATTGATATCGGCTTTCCTTCATAAATTCCCAGTTCATCATTTTGACTGTTCATTTGTGCTGACATTTACATTCACTCTCTACCTGAAACCCAATTGCTAAATAACTTTTGGTCCAAATCCTATACTCACTCTTCTTTCTGAATCTACCAACTATCTCCCAAATCCTACTGACTATCCTTTTTTGAATGGATGTTCTCTTCGACATTCAATCATTCAAGGTACAAGGTCCGAGGCCATTGTGTATTGATTTATCTGAGACATCTGTGCAGGACATAATTCAAAGCTAAGTCTCCCAATCAAGGGCCCAATCCGTTTCTGGGCTTCAAATATTACTTAGATTTCTGTTTTCATACATATATTTCACCTCTATATTTTTATAAATATCACAGATTTCCAATACCATTATTCATCCAGCAAAATGATTCCTAACCCAAATCGAACATGTAATTAACCCAAACCATATACTATTCCCTCATTCTAACTTTATGAAAGAGCAGGGAAAGTGTTGGTCTTACAATATAGGAATGTAGGGGATATACCACCTGCTGAAAACCTCAAAGGTCCATGCAGAAATAATCCCTGGAGAAGATGTAGGCAGCTATTAAGGACCTGAGAGAGCAAAAGTCATCTTCCATGGAAAACAACCCTATCTGGAGAGGGGTTGTGTCTGACTGAGTGTCTCTGTTCCTAATGTACAGAAGATGGACCAATCCAGGCCTGTGTGCAGAGCTGTTCACGGGTGCCTATGGGTGATATAGTATTCTAACTGGTGAGAGGGTCACGGGAAATAGGGGCAGCATCTATCTTATGGGACCCTTGGAAGCAACTGTTAGGAAAAAGTGGTTGCAAAGGCAGTGACCTCATTCAGTTCCTGAAGGAAGTGACCTCATCTCTATTCCTTGGTGATGGAACTCTCTGAACTTGCGATCCAGGATTCCAGGCACCCAGAGCCAGTCCTAGTCCCAGTCCCAGGGGGCTCATTTGTTTGGATTTTGTAAGGACAGAGTCAGTCTTTCTTGGTATCTATTGATGTGAAGATGGCCAAATGCCAGGAAAGCTTTGAAGACTGGCCTTTCCAGAGAAAGCAAGTAGTGGCTCACCACGGGCTCCTGACAATTTCACAGAGTTGGCCAAAGAGACCAGATCTGAGACAGGACAGGCCATTTTGGAGGTACATAGTAAGGCTCACCAGTGAGAGTACACTCCGAGTAGTCACAGACCTACTTGGGGGAAGGCGTTGCCTTTGTGGTTTTTGTTGTGTGTTTGTGGTTTTATCTCATGTTCTGAGAAAAGGTGAGAAAGGCGGTTTGTTTGGTTTGGAGTGAACTGTTTCTAGTAAGTCGTTTGACAAGGCAAGTGTTTCTATGTCTGTGTATCCCAATGTGTCTGTTGTTGTAGACATTAGAAAAGAGAATGCATCAATGGATGTGTCCTGTCTAGTAGAAAGCTTCCCAGCATCAATCCTGCCCAATTTATGAATGGATTGTGGCTTGCATTATCGAAGGGCAACACCTACAAACTTCCTAAGTTCCCATTTTCTTCCTGAATTCTGGCTACACTCAAGAATAGGCTCATGGTTTTGTGTCCAAGATATTTACCACCTCCAAGCTCTGTGATATGGCCATGTACTGGATAGCTGAAGGGAATGGCGAGCATCTCAGAAAACTCAGATATCAGTGTGACCAGTAAAGTCTCAGTGGAGGAACCCTGCTATGGGCCTTTTGCTTACCTATTGTTCTTTTGCCCTGAATGTCAGGAAGGGCTTTGCCTCATGCCACCCCTTTCTGAAGCCTGAAGAAACCAGTTTTCAAATGGAAATGAGTGGGCATCACCTGTGGCTCTTTGCTTAACTGCTTTGGAAAGGGATGTGTCTGAATCAGTCTCTTGGCCCTGTGTGAGGCTGTGGCTTAGATTACCAACACCTGATGGATGTAAAGAAAGATCCCATGTGTGCATACAAAATCAAAATGGCAAAAATTCACAGTCATTGTAGATGAAGTCTCCCACCTTTCTCTGTAAAGTTCCTGACCTCCATCAAGGGGAATAGGGATCCTTTGGGTCAAATTAATTCTTCAAAACCATGCAGAGGCAAATCCATAAGTGCTTCGGTTTTTTCTTGACTCCATTTCACATAAAGAATCTAAACGCCAAAGTCAGAAGGCCTCAAATTGGAGAAGTGGAAAAGTATTAATGGCAGACTTATTTGATCACTCCTGGTTCACAAGAATGGTGTCCAGGCCACCGTGACTTTAGTCACACACATATATATATATATATATATATATATATATATATATATATATATATATATATATACACTCTCCAGATTTTTCAAAATATGAAATATGTGTCTTATTTTACACTCACGAAATTCATTCATATTCATATACGTAAATTTATAATCAACTTTCCAAAGATTATTCTTAGAAATATTCATTAACCATAAAAACATATTTCTTTCCTATACTGAAAAGTAAGTTGAGTGAATGGTGCACACAAATCCTAATATTTCTACAGTACCTGACCCAGTTTA
The DNA here is from genome assembly GCF_048772815.1 of Callospermophilus lateralis. Classification (NCBI taxonomy): domain Eukaryota; kingdom Metazoa; phylum Chordata; class Mammalia; order Rodentia; family Sciuridae; genus Callospermophilus; species Callospermophilus lateralis. Next base: position 1,127,191 of record NW_027513404.1, read on the forward strand.
ACATCAATGCAAGTAGATTCCAATCGGACATGATGTGTATTTTGACGTTCATTTATATTCAACACTGGTAGATTACTATTTCTTCAATTTATGCACATCATAGGATATATATTTCATCCACAAGTTAGAAAATTAATAGGCATTTGTTTCACTATCAATCATTTCCTGTTTCAGAGCACATGCATTCCTCCATGTTTCTCCACTGATCTTTTCATGAGAAAAGGGATGGACAAGGCAAGGTAAGGCAACTAAGATAGCACTGAAGACACGGAAACAGTCCTATTTGGTTGCAACCGGATTTAGAGGGCATTGCTTCTGTTGTAATCATTTAATCCCCTGCACCCCAAGTTTAAATTGTTTCAGAATTTTGTACCCAACATGGATGGGAGGGGCTCTGAAGTTCACAATCTGCAGAAGTTTATAAAAAGCAGTCTTTGTTTCTGTTTTTTTTTTTTTCTCTGTTCTGGGCAAGTTAACATTTTAAGGATACCGGGAATGGGGCAGAGCTATTTTCTTCTCTTTTTTTTTCTCTCAGCCAGATGTTACCATGGAGCCCAGTTGGTAACTTCTTTATCTTAGAAATGTAGCCATCTCTGTGAAGCCCCAGCTCAAGGCCAGAGGCCTTGTTTACATATTGCCAGCATTATGACTGACTCTTTCCAAACACATTATTTTCGATTTCCATAATCACTTTTGTAGCAAAACTAACATTTCTTCATGATAAACCGTAACCCTAATATTAATATTAGATGTATCATTGGTTGGAATGAATGATTGTATATCAATATAAGATTTCTTATATATTTTCAGATATCTATTCAATCCGTTATTTAATGTGGAACCAGTTATATTATTTATTCACTTATGGTCTATTCATGCATTATCTCTATATTCAATGACACAGTGTACACCTCTTTGTACCCCCAATACCCATTTATATGTCTTCAAAATATTGCTCCCAGAAATGGTGGAAGAAACACTCATGTCACCACATCTACATATACATTTTATCACAGGAGTATTCTGGAGACAAATGTAAAGGTCACACTTTTGATTGTACCAAAGCCTAAATGGAAAGTGAGCATGGATTACAAAAATCATCCATGTCAAAGTTGCCTAATGCTCTCAAATGTCAATCCTATTGGTGACTACATATTTGTTTCTTCTTAAGATTATATATTCTAACTCAATTCTGTTGAAAATGTCTAATCGTATCACGCACTTTATACTTTGCATGATTTCGTAATGTCTTTATTGATATCTGCTTTCCTACATATTTTTCCCACTTCATTATTGTGACTGTTCACATGTGCTGACATTTACATTCACTCTCTAACCGAACCCCTATTGCTAAAGATATTGTTTTCCAAATCCTATACTCACTCTTCTTCCTAAACCTACCGACTATCTTCTTAATCTTACCGACTATCCGTTTATGACTGGATTTTCTCTTCTACATTCAAATATCCAAGTAATGTTCCTGCAAGCGTCGGTGGAAGAGATCACCAAGATAGTGTCTCATGCAACAGCAAGGGGTTAATTGGGGGCCAGCAAGCTGGGGCTCAGAGCTCACATGAATAGAGCAGAGAGCCCTGAGAACAGCTTAAGCAGAGCTTATATACTTTCCTTGGAGAGGGCAGGGATGGAAATTTATTGATGGGTCAGAGCGAGTGGGTGGTTAGTGTGAAACTGGGTGAGGGAATACATTCTGCAATTTGGCAGTTGGGGACAGAACAATCTGGGAACAAGATTACAAACAGTTCTCAATATTTCAACAGTGTTTTGTTAAGCATACAGAAAAACAGGAAGTTACAAGTACCTTTTTTATTAACCTTTCATTCCCCACTTCTTCTTCTTGCTACTTTAAATCATAAAAGTGATTATTGGGACGTGTCACATTCTATGTCTGCTAGTGGGGTATTACCATAAGTTTAACTTATCCAATTTGAGCTTGGAGAAAAGAAATTACATGGTTAAGCAAACAGGGTTTTATAGTTAGCAATAATATGAGGATTATTATTGGACAGGCCAGGGTTGATAAAAGCGTAGATAAGCAGGGGGACTGTGTGAACCAAGACTCAAACCACCCTTTTTGGGCCTCTCTCTCTCGTTGACGCTTTTCAAGGCATCCTTTTATTTTACTCAAAGGTTTTTTTTACAACCTCAGTATGGTCGGCATCAAAACAACATTCTTACATCAATGCAGCACAAAGGCCCCCTTCTCTCATGAAGAGGAGGTCCAACTCTCAACTGGAGTGTAAAACAACTTCAGAGAGACATGTTAAAGATTCCTGCAAAGCTGTGATGGAGGTTTCTATTATCTTTAAGTTTTGGTCTCTTGCTGCTTCTATTTGGGTCATTTGTTGTGTACCATGGAGCAGGGCAGTGGTTCCTGTGACTACCACTGCCGCAACTCCAATTCCTAATATGATGGCTAAAGTGAGGGATATATGTTCCCAGTGGAACCGGGTTGTATGCCCCCGTGTTTGAACTTCAAATGAACCTGGGTCATTATAGAGCAATCTGGGACACATCTTCACCATTACACAATTAATCACATCTGTTGACCATTTCATGAAAACATGAACAATGTTTAAGTATATAGAATTATACTGTTGTAGGGACGGACAAGGCACGGCACTTAAGATAGCACCAAAGACAGGGAAACAGTCCTATTTGGTTGCAACCGGATTCAGAGGGCATTGCTTCTGTTGTAATCAATTACCATCCTGAACCCCAAGTTTAGGTAGTTTCAGAATTTTGTACCCAACATGAAAGAGAAGGGACTCAGAAGTTCACAGTCTGCAGAAATTCACAAAAAGAAGCTTTTTTTCTGTTTTTTCCTTTATTGTGGGCAAGTTAACTTTTCAAGGACACCTGGGAGGCAGAGAGCTTTTTTTTCCTTTTCTTTTATCCCCCTGCCAACTGTTACCATGGAGCCCAGTTTGTAAATTTTTATCTTAGAAATGTAGCCATCTCTGTGAAGCCCCAGCTCAAGGCCAGAGGCCTTGTTAACATATTCTGTGAAAAACTATTAAGGGGGTGTCTAGCTTAGGAGTGCTGATTTTTCCAGCCAGTAGCCAAGTAGAAAAGGGCAACAGAAAAAGAGGAAGTTAATCTACACTGAACTCATTTATAGAGACTCATTTGCTGAAAGTCCTAAAGTCAGCCATGGTGAAGACTTCTGGAGAAGTTCAGTGAAGATTTTTCTGTGGGCCTGGTACAGAGGGGGAAGACGGGGAAGGCGGGGGGTGAGAGCAGCTCCGTGGATCTGAGAATAAGGAAGGAGAGATGTAAAGGAATAATGGGAAAGGGGTTTGGGATTTTCCTAGCAACATAAATTGAGCAGTAGAATCGGTAGAGCAGAAAGGAAGACGGGAGTGAGTATGCCAAAAAGCCTGTGAGGGACTTTAAATTCTTAGTAACCTGTTTTCAGTGATGACAAAGCAACTTTAAAGGCCATTTTCATTACATCTTCGATAGGGGTCTGAGGGCTCTCCTAAGCTGGTTTGAGCTTTGGGTTAAGTGGTAAGAGGACCTGGTGGGACCCGGTGTGGGCACTGACAGGAAAAGAGAGAAGTGAGTAGATGGATGGGTACCTCAGTACCTGCTACCTCAGCAAGGGGGCAATGCTCTGAGAACCGGCGGAGGTTTCGGTTTTTGATCTAGTAATTGGAGAAGAGAAATCAGGTTTGCTGAGGTGTGACTGACAGCAGAGAGTCTGGAGCAGAAGGCTGAGTTTGAGGAACTATTGGAGAAGCATAGTTCAGGATGTGAGCGAAAGAGGAAAAAGGCCTTCACATAGGGGAATTTCCTTTCACCCTTTTGAGCACTTGCAGAAGTTAAAAAGGTCACACAGAATTTGAGGATCTAGAGACTCCTCTGTTGGCCATCAGTTTGGGTTTTCTAAGTGGTAATATGGCCAATGCTGTGTACTGAATTTGATGAGGATTTTGGGTTCCACCAGGCAGCCCCTGTATGCTCAAATGCCCATGACTTACAGAAGAAGTCGGCTTTTCCCCCACACAGCCGTGGCGGTTTGTGGCTTTGATAGTAGCCGGGCAAACATACTAATACAGGCTAGCCAACCTGCATCTGGCTTGCCTGTCCCTACAACCATAATGTTTGTTTCCATTATCTATGGTACGGAAAGGATTTAATGGAATTTTAGTGAGATCCTCTTCATCAGGGATATCCTAATAGGAAAGACCTATAGCCAGCTGACAAATGTCTGGTTGGAGAGATGGCCACCAGGTCCCTAAGGGGGCTGTATGCAAGATAGACCATACTTCTTGTCTAGTAGTATTTGTGATCAGCCATCGCTGCTGAAGGGACTGATGAGCGTTAGGACTACGGGTGGCCAAGGAGAGAGTCTATAGCCTTACCCACGTGGCGAATATGCAATTTGAAAGGGTTAACAGTCTTTTCCAGTTTTCAGCCAGAGTCTGGACATGGCACAGGCTTGAGATGAGAGGCATGGATCCAGGAAGTGATTCCCTCTACTTTTACTGCTGTAGGTGTTATAAGTAGAACCTGGAATGGTCCTTTCCAGCGGGGTTCCAGGGATGACACCTGATGTCATCTTATGTAGAGGAAGTCTCTTTCTTAATATCAATGTGGATTCCCCTTGTCCCCAGGTTGGAAGGCAGTGGCCAGCTGTTTCCACAGGTATAGCTGAGTTCTTACAAGAGATTTAAGTATGTCAAGCAAGGGTGTGTGGAAGGGATCCTTAGGTCTTAGAGTCGGGGTTAGGTCTCTTAGTGTAGGAAGGGCCCCATAGAGAATTTCATAGGGGGTGAGGTTACACAAAGAAAGAAAGGGAGTATTTCTTGCATGAAACAGTGCACAAGGCAGGAGCATAGTCTCATCTTTTATGCCGGTCTCTAAGCTTAATTTTGTTAAGGTCTCTTTAATGGTTCTATTTATTTTTTTTATGTGTCCTGAGCTCTGGGGTCTATAAGCACAATGTAACTTCCAATTAATCCCCAGGGTCCTGGCTAACCCCTGATTTACCTGGCCCATGAAGGCTGTTCAATTATCAGACCATATTAAATTAGGCAGGACGTGTCTTTGATAAATATTTTTCAGGATCTTCTTGACCACAATTTGTGCCGGTTTTCTTTTCTTTTTTTTTTTTTTTTCGTGGGAAAGGCTTCAATCCATCCTGAAAATGTATCTACAAAGAATAGGAGATATTTAAGTCCATATCTTGCTGGCTTAATTTCAGTAACGTCCACTTCCCAGAATTGTCCTGGTCTGGTTCCTCATAGGTGCTTTCCTGCAGGAAGCTTGGAAGGGTAAGCATTAACCAATTGACAGAACTGACAGGCTTTTGTTACCCATTCAATTATTTCCTTTCACTGTGAGTGAATTAGTCTAAAACTCCGTTCTTGATCCTACAGTAATGCCGGCAGTTTTTTTGAACCAAGTTGATTGAGTTGTTGTACATTTTTGATGTAGTGTAGGGCTTTCTGAAATTGCAGGCTGGGCTCAGTGAAGTTGAGGAGTTCAGTGTCAGTGTTCTTAGATGTTATCAAAAGCTTGCTGGTGCTCAAGGGTCCATTGGAATTGGGCATTCTCATTTAACAGCGGGTATAAAGGAGCAGCTAAGAACACAAACCCAGGTGCATAACCTGCTAAAGCCAGCAGTCCCAAGAAACTCTCTATGTTGTCTCCTGTTAAATGGGGGTGGTATCTGCACAACGGTTTGTTTTCTGGGCTCAGTGAGCCATCATTTACCGCACCTAAGGAAATACCCCAGGAAGATTACTTCTTGCTTGCAAATTTGGGCCTTTTTGTCCAAAGCTCTCTACCCAAGTTGAGCAAGCTCAGATAATAGTGCTTGGGTCTCAGACTCACAGTTTTCTTTGGTGTTGGCTGCCAGTAGCTGGACATCCACATATTGAAGCAGAATGACTTCGGGGTGCGTAGTTCTGAAGTTGTAGAGATGTCTGTGAAGGGCTTCATCAAAGAGAGTGGGGGAGTTTTTGAACCCCTGTGGAAATCTAGTCCAAGTTAGTTGACAAGACGTTCCGGTTTCTGGGTCTACCTACTCGAAAGCAAACAGCAACTGACTATCTTTATGCAGAGGCAAGCAAAAGAAAGCATCTTTTAAGTACAGAACAGTATAGCATTTTCACTCGGCCACAGCAAAGAGGTTATTGGGGGTCCAGCATGCTGGGGCTCAGAGCTCACTTGAATACAGCAGAGAGCCCTGAGAACAGCTTTAACAGAGCTTATATACTTTTCTTGGAGAGGGCAGAAAGGGAAATTTATTGATGGGTCAGGGCGAGTGTGCGGTTTGCGTGCACCCGGGTGAAGGAGTATATTCTGCAGTTTGGCAGTTGGGGACAGCACATCCTGGGAACAAAATTAGCAAACAGTTCTCAAGATTTCAACAGTGGTTTGTTAAGCATACAGAAAAACAGGAAGTGACAACTGCCTATTAACCTTTCACCAAAGCAAAATGGAAAGTGAGCATTGATTACTAAAAGCAACCATGTACAGGTTGCCTAATGCTCTCAAATGTCAATCCTATTGGAGGCAACATATTTCTTTCTTCCTAAGATTATATATTCAACCTCAACCATGTTGAAAATGTCTAACCCTATTACATTATACTTTGCCTGATTTCCTAATGTCTCTATTGATATCTGCTTTCCTACAAATTTTCCCCAGTTCATCATTGTGACTGACTCTTCATATGTGCTCATATTTACGTTCACTCTCTACCCAAAACCCTATTGCTAATGAAACTTTCGTTCAAATCCTATATTCACTCTTTTTTCTAAACCTACTGACTACCTTCCTAATCCTGCAGACTATTCCTTTTTGACTGGATGTTCTCTAGGACATTTAATCATCCAAGGTACAAGGTCCTTTGCCATTGCACATCGATTTATCTGAGATATCTGTTCAGAACATAATTCAAAGCAAAGTATCTCACTAAAGGGCCCATTGCCCTTCAGGGCTTCAAATCGTACCTAGATTTCAGGTTTCATACTTATATTTCACCTATATATTCTTGTGAATATCGCAGGTTCCCAATACCATTATTCATCCCGCAGAATGTTTCCTAACCCCAATAGAATATGTTATTAACCCTAACCATACACTGTTCCCTCAATCTAACTTCACAAAAGAGCAGGGACAGAGTTGGTCTTACAATACAGGAATGTAGGGGATCTTTCACCTGCTGAGAACCTCAAAGTTTGATGAGAAATGATCCCTAGAGAAGATGTAGCAGCTATGAAGGACCTGAGAGAGCAAAAGTCATCTTCCATGGCAAACCACCTGTTCAGGATGAAGTGATGTGTCTGAATCAGCCTCTCTCCTACTGATATAAAGAAGATGGACCAAACCAACCCTGTGTGGAGAGCTTCTCCTTGGTGTCTACGGTTGATATACCATTCTAACTTCTGAAAGTGTCACAGGAAGTAGGGGCAGCCTCCATCTCAAGGGACCCTTGGAAACAAGTGTTAGGACAAAGTGGTTGCCAAGGCAGTGACCTCATTCCCTTCCTGTTGGAATTGACCTACCTCACTTCTTTGGTGATGTAACTCTCTGAACTTGGGATCCAGGAAGCCAGGCACACAGAGCCAGTCCCAGTCCCATTCCCAGTGGACTTACTTGTTTGGATTTACCAAGGAGAGAGTCTGTCTCTCTTGGTACCTAATGGTTTGAGGATGACAAATTGCAAGTAGAGCTCTGAAGATGGGCCTTCAATGAGAAAGCAGGTAGTGGTCAGCACAGGCTTCATACAACTTCACAGAGATGGACAAGAAGACCAGACCTGAGACAGGACAGGCCATTTTGGGGGAACATAGTATGGCCCACCAGTCAGAGGACACTCTGGATAGTGACAGACTTTCTTGGGGGAAGGAGGTGACTTTTTGAGTGTGGGTGTGAGTTTGGGGTTTTGTCTCATGTTCTGAGAATAGGTAGGAAAGGTGGTTTGTTTGGTTTAGAGTGGACTGTTTCTAGAAAGTCCTTTGACAAGGCGAGTGTGTCTGTGTCTGTGTATCCCACTGTGTCCTTGGTTGTACATATTAGAAAACAGAATAGATCAATGGATGTATCCTGTCTAGTAGAAAGCTTCCCAGAATTCATCCTGCCCATTTTAGGAAAGGACTGTTGGTTGCTTTTCGATGGGCAACACCTACTATCTTCCTAAGTTCCTGTTTTCTTCCTGAATTCTGGCCACTCTCCAGAATAGGCTCATGTTTTTTTGTCCAAGATATGTACCACATCCAAGCTCTGTGACATGGCCATGTACTGGATAGCTGAAGGGAATTGCAAGCATCTCACAAAACTCAGATATCATTGTGACTAGTAAAGTCTCAGTGGAGAAACCCTGCATTGGGATTTGCTGACTTATTGTTTTGTTACCCTGAAGTCAGGAAGGTCTTTGCCTCAGGCCACCCCTTTGTGAATTTTGAAGAAAAAAGTTTTCAAATGGAAGTGAATGGGCATCACCTGTGGCTCTTTGCTTAACTGCTTTGGAAAAGTATGTGTCTGAATCAGCCTTGTGGCTCTGTGTGAGGCTGTGGCTTAGATTATCAGCTCCTGATGGATCTAAAGAAAGATGCAATGTGTGCATCCAAAACCAAAATGGCAAAAAGATCAGTCATTGTGGATGAAGTCTCTCGCCTTCCTCTGTAAGTTTCCTGACTTCCACCAAGTGAGAATAGGGATCATTTGGGTCAAATAAGTTCTTTCAAGCGCTGCAAAGTTGCTTTGGTTTCCTAATTACTCCAAATCACATAAGGAATCTAAACCTGACAGTCAGTAGGCCTCAAATTGGAGAAGCAGAGCAGTATTAAAGGAAGAACTATGTGATCAATCCTAGTTCACAGGAAGGGTGTTCAGGCCACCCTGAGGTTAGGCAAATGAGGGGCAAGGGAGCTTATTTTGGACACTCTCTTGGGCTGCGCCATTCATGAAAACCTCTAGCCAAAGGGTATAATGAGTGTATATATGTAAGAAGTTGAGTGCCATGTGAGAATGATTTGGTTTTTATTGCGGTCATTTGTGTGGCAGTTGGAAGAGATGACTGGGTCCACCTGGTTTTGAACACTGGTGTGATTCTCCTCAGAGACTGAGTTCTGAAACTGACCTCAGAGAAGTAATTGTTTTGGAAAGAGATGTGTCTTAATCAGGCTCTTGGCCCTGTGTGAGGCTGTGGCTTAGATTATCAGCAACAGACGGATCAAAAAAATGATCCCATGTGTGCATCCAAAACCAATATAGCCAAAAGAGCAGTCATTGTGAATGAAGTCTCTCACCTTCCACTGTAAGGTTCTGAAAGAATAAAAGAAATTGAAATCGAAATGTAATGAACCAGGTTTTGTAAAGTTTCCAAGCTGCACTCAGAACCTGAAATTCCTGTGGCAGTTAAGACAATTCCTGGAACTGCCCATTAGATGTGTGTTGAAATCTTCCCTGACCACCTAGTTACTTAACAACCCCTTCCCAGAAGCCGTGCATCTCACCACGTATACATCTCAGGGCTTCAACCAATCAGTTTAAATGTATACCCCTTCTGAGGGCTGACCAATCACCCCCCTGCCCCAACTTTTCCCGCCAATGAATGTGCTAATCATGTTTTAGAGTTGTTATTTCATTTTCCCGTGGTACATGATGATTTCCTAAAGGAGGCTATGATGTATGTAAAGTCCCTGAGCTCTCTAAAGAATGTATATAAACTCTGCTCAAGTTGTTCTCGGGGCTCTTTGTTCTTTGCTCCTCTGAAGGGAGCTCTGAGGCCTAGCATTCTGGACCCCCAATAAACCCTTTGCTGATGCATGAGAAATCCTCTTTGTTGTCTTTTCCTTTGATGTTCGCAGCACCTTTTCATCTGGAAGCCCCAGGTGAGATATCCAGGAGCGGTGAATGGAAGACCTCAAGGGAGTCCTCTCGGGGAAAGTAAGGTGCCTCTTTCTGGTTTCGGGTTTCAGGCTAGGGCGTGGCAAAGTGGCTGTTGGTGAAGAGCATCAGCTCTCTCCTATGGTGTGACAGACGTGTCACAGAGCCAAGATCACGTCCCTGAGGGACACTCCGGAGGACTAGGGAATTCAAGGAATAGTAGTTTCCTCAACTCGGTTATGTTTTGCTTCAGGATTTGATTTGCCAGCCCATCAGGTTTTGCCGGTAACTCAGTTTTGGTCATTGTTCTGAACTCATGTTGAGTTTACTGTCTGTTTTTATTGTCTAACCCATCAATATTTTCCAGTTACTCAGTTCAAATCTTTGTCTTGGACTCATGTTAAACGTTTACTGTTTGTCTTTGTGTTGTGTTTGTGTCTTCACTGTCCCTGTTTGAGTAACTCCCATTATGGGACAAAGCACTTCCTCTTCTCTGTCCCTGACCCTTGATCATTGGACTGATGTCCGCTCAAGGGCCCAGAATCTTTCTTTTTCAGTAAAACACCGTACCTGGCAGACTCTCTGTGCTTCAGAATGGCCCATCCTCGAATTCAGATGGCCCCAGAAGAATCCTTCCACTTTCCTCTAATCCGAAAATTCAGAGATATTGTCATTCAGCCGGGGCCACGTGGCCACCCAGATCAACAGCCATATACTCCTTCCCCCACATTCCTATCATTCAAACTTTCCGCTCCTCTCCCTCTTCCTTCCATTCTCCCTGAGTCACAAGACTGGACACTCCACCCCCTCCTTATTGTCTACTCTCCCTTCCCAACCCCCAACACAGTTCCTGATGATCCTCCCACCGCTGACTCAGCCTCTCCACTGCTAGAGGCAATTGGGCCAGACCCAAGCCCTCCAGGGGACTTCCCCACAGCGGCAGCAACCCCTCCTCCCCTGGAGGAAGATGGGCAACCTAAAAGAACCCACCGGCGATGGATAATAGAAAACTCAGAAGCCCCTGTGATGCTCTCTCTCCATCCCTATGGGCCCATGAACCGACCCAACTGGGACCCCAACACCTTTGAAGGTAGGAAGCATCTGTCCACTTATCGCCGGGCTCTAATAGCGGGTCTCAGAGTGGCCGCCAGAGAGCCGACCAATTTAGCCAAGGTAAGAGAGATTATCCAAGGGCCTAATGAGTCTCCCTCTATGTTTCTGGAGAGAATTATGGAAGCATATAGAAAATATACTCCTTTTGATCCTCAGGCAGATGACCAAAAGGCATTTGTTACAATGGCCTTTATTGAGCAGGCTGCCCAAGATATTAAGAGAAAGTTACAATGTCTAGATGGGTTGCAAAATACGACCTTAAGAGATTTAGACAGAGAAGCTGAGAAAGTATATTATAAGATATATATTATAAGTATATATTATAAGTATATAAGTATATTATAAGAGAGAAACTGAGGAGGACACGGAACAGAGGAGAGAGAAGGAAAGGGAACAAAAAAAGGATGAAAGGAGCAAAAGGCAGACAAAAGCATTGGCTAAGATTTTCTTCACAGCAGCAAATACGCCAGAAATTAAAAAGCAGGGAGTCAGAAAGGGATACTTGGGCCCACGCCAAAGGCTGTCCCTGGCCTCAGATCAATGTGCCTACTGTAGAGAAAAAGGACACTGAGTCAAAGAGTGCCCCAAAAAGAAGAAGCCACGGCAGCCCGCCATGCTGACTCTAGAAGAGGACTAGGAATGTCAGGACTCGGATCCCCTCCCCGAGCTCAGGGTAACATTTGAAGTGAAGGGGACTCCAGTGAACTTTGAAGTGGATACAGGAGCAGTATACTCAGCCTTTAAGGCTTCACTGGGCCCCATATCAAATAAATGGTCCCTAGTTCAAGGGGCTAATGACACTACTTATCGGGCTTGGACAACTAAGAGGATTATGGAAGTAGGAAAATGAAAAGTCCACCACTCTTTCCTAGTAATCCAAGAATGCCCAGCCCCATTGATGCACAGGGATCTGTTTACCAAACTCGGGGCTAGAGTAACCTTTAACCCTGATGGTCCCCAAGTGGATGTTCTAAAACCTTCAGTAAAAACTCCCATAGTCACAGAATTGACTATGTCCGTAGAAGATGAACATCAACACTTCGTGCCCCCTAGGACTGATCCAAGAGGCAAACTACAACAGAAATGGATAAAAGATTATCCTAATGCCTGGGCGGAAACTGCTGGGTTAGGTCTAGCCATAAAACAACCTCCAATAGTAGTAGAATTAAAAGCCTCTGCCTCTCCAATCAGTGTTAAACAATATCCTCTAAGCAAAGAAGCTAAGGATGGGATAAGTCACCATATTCAGAAATAATTGGCCCTTGGGGTCCTAAGGCCCTGTCAATCAGCCTGGAATACCCCCCTGCTACCAGTAAGAAAGCCAGTAACTAGGGACTACAGTCCTGTTCAAGACCTAAGAGAGATCAACAACAGAGTGCAGGACATTCACCCCACAGTACCCAATCCATATAATTTGCTTAGCACTCTGAATCTGGACCGGGAATGCTACACTGTGCTGGACTTAAAAGATGCTTACTTCTGCTTGCCCCTACATAAGGACAGTCAGTTGCTGTTTGCTTTCGAGTGGATAGACCCAGAAACTGGAACATCTGGCCAAGTAACCTGGACTAGACTCCCACAGGGGTTCAAACCCCCCCACACTCTCTTTGATGAAGCCCTCCACAGGGACATAAACGACTTCAGAACTGCACACCCCGAAGTCACACTACTCCAATATGTGGATGATCTGCTACTGGCAGCGGACACCAAGGAAAACTATGAGTCTGGGACCCAAGCACTATTATCCGAGCTTGCTCGGCTTGGATATAGGGCTTCTGCCAAAAGGCCCAAATTTGTCAGCAAGAAGTAATCTTCCTGGGTTATTCTCTTAGGGGTGGCAAATGATGGCTAACTGAGAACAGAAAACAAACCATTGTGCAGATACCACCCCCATCTAATGAGAGACAACTCAGAGAGTTTCTTGGGACTGCTGGCTTTTGCAGGTGATGGATTCCTGGTTTCGCCTCTCTGGCTGCCCCTTTATACCCGCTGATAAAGTGGAATGCCCAATTCCAATGGACCCCTGAGCACCAACAAGCTTTTGATAATGTCAAAAAAAGGTGCTGCTATCTGCTCCGGCCTTAGCACTCCCAGATATAGATAAACCCTTCACTCTCTACATCGAGAAAAAGAAAGGAATAGCATGTGGAGTGTTCACTTAGACTTTGGGACTTTGGAAAAGGCCGGTAGCATTCTTATCAAAAAAACTGGACCCAGTGGCTACTGGGTGGCCCCGTTGCTTAAGAGCTATAGCAGCGGCAGCGCTTCTAATAAAAGATGCTCATTAATGAACGTTGGGAAAGAAGCTATCCATTATAGCCCCCCATGCCCTGGAGAGCATCATCTGTCAACCTCCAGATAGGTGGCTATCAAACTCCAGAATAAACTACTACCAGAGCCTCTGGATTAGCAAAGACAGAATAACTCTTGGACCTTCTGCTCCACTCAACCTGGCTGCCAGAAGAATCATCAGGACCTGTCGCTCATGAGTGTCAACACATACTGGCAGAGGAAACCAGTATAGGACGAGACTTGAAGGATCCAGCCACTGCCTCACCCTGAAGTCGTATGGTTTACGAAAGAGAGCAGCTTCCTCCAAGATGGTATGTGGTGGGCTGGAGCAGCAGTAGTTAGCAAAACTAATGTCATCTGATCCTCTGGTCTCCCAGAAGAGACATCAGTCCAAATGGCAGAACTGATTGCCCTTACGAAAGCATTGGAACTAGCAACAGGCAAAAGGGCCACCATATACACTGATAGCCACTATGCATTTGGCAATGCTAATGTGCACAGGGCTATTTACCAGCAGAGGGGGCTATTAACCTCCACTGGGAAAAAAATAAAGAACAAAGTTGAGATTCTCCACCTTCTCTCAGCAGTGAAGGGCACTAAGGAACTAGCTATAGTGCACTGTCCAGGGCACCAGAAGGGAAACGACCTCGTTGCAGTTAAAAACAGAAGGGCAGATGAGGAAGCTTAATTGGCAGCCCTAAACGGAGTGACTCTCTTAACTTTTTCCACACCAGGGGGATCAACATTCAGGAGACTTGGCCACACTGGAACATTCAGGCAACTTATCATCTGAGGAGACAGATACAGAACTCTGGGACCCTACAGAGCCAAGTTTACAATTTCAAAAAGCCCACCTTTATGTCAAAGACGTACACTAGCTCACCCACTTAAGCTCAAAGAAGTTATAGGCACACTTAAAGGACCGAAGAAAGGATTTATTATTGACTGACTTACAGAGGAAAGAAATAGCTTAGCAGGTGACTAGAGCTTGTCAAGTCTGCCAATTAGTTAATGCTTACCCATCCAAGCTTCCTGCAGGGAAGCGCTTACGAGGAACCAGACCAGGACAATTTTGGGAAGTGGACTTTTCCTGAAATTAAGCCAGGAATGTATGGACTTAAATATCCCCTAGTCTTTGTAGATACTCTTTCAGGATTGGTTGAAGACTTCCCCATGAAGAAAGAAACGGCTCAGACGGTGCTCAAAAAGATTCTAGAAGACATTTTTCCAAGGTTCGGCCTGCCTAAGGTAATAGGGTCCAATAATTGACCGGCATTTGTTGCCCAGGTAAGTCAGGGATTCACCAGGACCCTGAAGATTAATTGGAAGTTACATTGTGCTTATAGATGCCAGAGCTCAGGACAGGTAGAAAAAATGATTAGAACCATCAAAGAGAATTTAAAGAAATTAAGCTTGGAGACCTGCATAAAAAAATTGGACTATGCTCCTACCTTAAGCACTGTTTCATGCAAAAAGTACACCCTCTGCCTCTTTGTGTAAACTCACCACTTATGAAATTCTCTATGGTGCCCCTCCTTTAGTAAGGGACCTAACCCCATCTCTGAGACTTAATGATTCCTTTCACACCCCCTTGCTTGACAGACTTAAAGCCCTTGAACAAACACAGCACCCAGCGATACCTGTGGAAACAGTTGGCCAGTGCTTATCAGCCTGGAGACGAGGGAACCCCACATCGATATCAAGTGGGAGTCTTCGTCTACGTGAGACGGCATCAGGTATCATCCCTGGAACGCCGCTGGAAAGGACCATACCAGGTGCTGCTTATAACACTTACAGTGGTGAAAGTGAATGGAATCACTTCCTGGATCCATGCCACCCATCTCAAGCCTGCTCCCTGTCCAGCCTCCGGCTGGAAACTGGAACAGACTGGTAACCCTCTCAAGTTGCGTGTCCGTCGTGTGGGTAAGGCTATGGATTCTTCCCCTGACCACCAGCAGTCCTAATCCCCATCAGCCTGTTCAGCAACAATGGCAGCTATAAATCCTACTGGGCAAGTAGTGTGGTCTATTTCACATACAGCCCTCTTATGGACTTGGTGGCCATCTCTCTACCTGGACATTTGTCAGCTTGCCATAGGCCTCTCTGACTGGGATCTCCCTGACATAGAGGACTTCACACAGATCCCACTCAAACAGAAACCAGGGCAAGATAGACCACCTTACCCCATGAATTATGGATATCATCTTCCCCAGCTCAGGTGTAAACTAGCCAGTCTTGATTTTTATGTGTGCCCAGCTGATTTCTGAAGTCGCAAACAGGCCCAAACCTGTGGAGGACCCAGTGACTTTTATTTAAGATCTTGGGGTTGTGAACAAACGGGAGCTACATGGTTGAACCCAAACTCCGCAGACAGTATCATTCAGGTAGGAAAAAATGACACCTGGATTGATCCCAAGAAATGTGCCGCTAGCCAAGTTGTGTCAAAAACTCGCTGTGGAAAGAATAGTCTATGTTACCCCCTCAATATAACTTTCACTTCCAAAGGAAGGGGCTACCTCAGAACAACATGGTCTATGGGAAATACATAGGAAATGCAATTCTATATTATGGCCCTCGTTATGACTTTGGTCACTGGTTCACCATCCTGCTTAAAAAGGAAGAAAATCCCACAGCAATAGGGCCCAATCCCCTCAAGCCAGGAATTAAGCCTCCAAAACCTCCCATGCCTAGATCTACCAGAACCCCTCAACCATCTCATACTTCCCAGTTTCCATCTTTGCCTACTTCCCCAGTCCAGAGTACAGCTGACTCCTGCCCCTGGGAACTAATTAAAGGAACCTTAATTGTACTGAACTCCACACAGTCAGAACTCCTTGCATTTCAACCCATGTATTTGACAGCTTTGTAAATTATTGTTTAATGGTGCAGATACTCCCCAGGGTGGTTTATTATGATGCAGAATCATTTTAAGGTCTACTAGGGGGACAAGCAACCGGATTTTGCTGGCATCCAGTGTCCCTTACTCTAACCATCCTATTGAGGATAGGAGCTGCTGCAGGAGTGGGTACAGGAACAGCTGCTATGATCCATGGGTCACAACAAATGGCCTGATTAGAAACAGCAATAGATCAAGACTGGAAGACATTAGAGACCTCCATCACAGTGCTGTAGGAATCCTTAAACTCTCTCTCTGAAGTTGTTTTACAGGACAGGCGAGGATTAGACCTCCTCTTCATGAGGGAGTGGGGCCTCTGTGCTGCACTGAGAGAAGAATGTTGTTTTTATGCTGACCATACTGGAGTTGTAAAAGAATCCATGAGTAAATTGAGAAAATGCCTTGAAGAGCGCCAGAGAGAAAGGGAGATTCAACAAGGGTGGTTTGAGTCATGGTTTACCCAGTCCCCCTGGTTAACTACACTCCTATCAGGCTTAGCATGACCCCTGATCATCCTTATGGTGTTGCTAACTTTGGGACCTTGTTTGCTTAACCGCATAGTTTCCTTTCTCCAGGCTCAAATTGGGCAGGAAAAACTCATGGTAATCAGACAGAAATACGCTCCACTGGCAGAAATAGAGTGTGAGACCCCGCAATAATTATGATTCATTACTTTTAAGATTAAATGTAGTAAGAAAAAGGAGTGGGAAATGAAAGAATAAAAGAAATTAAAATTGAAACATAAAGAACCAGGTTTTGTAAAGTTTCCAAGCTGCACTCAGAACCTGAAATTCCTGTGGCAGTTAAGACAATTCCCGGAACTGCCAATTAGATGTGTGTTGAAATCTTCCCTGACCACCTAGTTGCTAAACAACCCCTTCCCAGAAACCGTGCAGCTCATCACGTATACATCTCAGGGCTTCAACCAATCAGTTTAAACGTATACCCCTTCTCAGGGCTAACCAATCACCCCCTTTCTGACCTCTTCCTGCCAATGAATGTGCTAATCATGTTTTTGGGTTGTTATTTGATTTTCCCGTGGTATGTTGATTTGCTAAAGGAGGCTATGATGTATGCAAAGTCCCTGCCCTCTCTAAAGAATGTAAATAAACTCTGCTCAAGTTGTTTTTGGGGCTCTTTGTTCTTTGCTCCTCTGAAGTTAGCTCTGAGCCGCAGCATGCTGGACGCCCAATAAACCTTTTGCTGTGGCATGAGACAGTCTCTTGGTGGTCTTTTCCTCCGACTTTTGACCGACCTTTTTACCTATGAAGGACCTGAGAGAGCAAAAGTCAAATCCATGTCAACTTCCATGTCAAACATCCTGGTCAGAATGAAGGAATGCGTCTGAATCAGCCTCTCTCTTCTTAATGTAGATTAAATGGACCAAACCAGGCCTGTGTACAGAGCTGTTCCCGGATGCCTATGGTTGATATACCATTCTAACTTGTGAAAGTGTCACAGGAAGCAGGGGCAGCCTCCATCTCATGGGACCTTTGGAAGCAACTGTTAGAACAAAGTGGTTTTCCATCACAGTGACCTCATTCAGTTCCTGAAGGAAGTGACCTACCACACTTCCTTGGTGATGGAACTTTCTGAACTTGGGATCCAGGAAGCCATGCACCCAGAGCAAGTCTTAGTTTCAGTCCCAGTGAGTGGTCTCAATTGTTTGAATTTACCAAAGACAGAGTCAGTGTTTCTTGGTACCTACTTATGTGATGATGGCCAAATTTCAGGAGAGCTCTGAAGAGTGGCTTTTTCTGAGAAAGCAGGTAGTGGCTCAACCATGGCTCCTGACAACTTCTAAAAGTTTGCAAAGAAGACCAGATCTGAGATTGGACAGGCCATTTCGTGGGAACATATTATGGCTCACCAGTCAGAGGACACTCAGGATAGTCACAGCCATACTTGGGGGAAGGAGGTGCCGTTGTGGGTGTCGGTGTGAGTTTGTGGTTTTGTCTCATGTTCTGAGAATAGGTAGGAATGGCGGTTTGTAGGTTTGGACTGGAAAGTTTCTAGAAAGTCGTTTGACAACACGAGTGTTTCTATGTCTGTGTATCCCACTGTATCCGTGGTTGTAGACATTTGAAGTGCGAATGCATCAATGGTTGTGTCCTGTCTAGTATAAAGCTTCCCAGCATTCTTCCCACCCAATTTAAGAATGGAGTGCGGCTTGCCTAATGGATGGTGAACAGCTACTATCTTCCTAAGTTCCTCTTTTCTTCCTGAATACTGGCCACTCTCCAGAGTATCCTCATGGTTTTGTTTCCAAGATATGTACCACGTCCAAG
The DNA here is from genome assembly GCF_048772815.1 of Callospermophilus lateralis. Classification (NCBI taxonomy): domain Eukaryota; kingdom Metazoa; phylum Chordata; class Mammalia; order Rodentia; family Sciuridae; genus Callospermophilus; species Callospermophilus lateralis. The sequence continues at coordinate 1,145,644 of NW_027513404.1, forward strand.
CTCTGTTACATGACCATGTACTGGATAGCTGAAGGGAATGCGAGCATCTCAGAAAACTCAGATATCAGTGTGACCAGTAATGTCTCAGTGGAGAAACCCTGCTTTGGGCCATTTTCTTACTTATGTTTCTATTACCCTGAATGTCAGGAAGGTCTTTGCCTCGGGCCACCCTTTTGTTAAGCCTGAAGAAAAGAGTTTTCAAATGGAAATGAATGGGCATCACCTGTGGCTCTTTGCTTAATTGCTTTCGAAAAGGATGTGTCTGAAACAGCCACTTGGCTAGGTGGGGTGGCAGTGGCTTAGATTCTCAGCACCTGATGGATCTAAAGAAAGTTTCCAAGTGTGCATCCAAAATCAAAATGGCCAAAAGAGCAGTCATTGTGGATGAAGTCTCTCACTTTCCTCTGTAAGCTTCCTGAGCTAAATCAAGTGAGAATAGGGATCATTTGGGTCAAATCATTTCTTCAAATCCCTGCAGAGGCTAGCCGATAGGGGCTTGGGTTTTCTATGATACCAATTCACATAAAGAATCTATACCAGACAGTCATTAGGCCTCAAATTGGAGAAGCAGATCAGATATAGGGCAGGCCTATTTGATCACTCTTGGTTCACAGCAAGGGTGTCCAGGCCACCCTGACTTTAGGCAAATGAGGGGCAAGGGTGCTTATTTTGAACAGTGTATTGGGCTGTGCCCTTCATGGAAACCTCCAGCCAGAGTTTATGATGAGTGTCTATGTGGAAGAAGATGAGGAGCATGTGGAAGTGTTTTAGTTTTAATTGTGGTCATTTGTGTGGTGGTTGTAAGAGATGCCTGGGTCCACCTGGGCTTGAACTCTGGTGTGATTCCTCTTAGAGAATGCGTTATGGAACTGACTTCAGAGAAGTATCGCCATGAATTGTGTTGGGATTTTAGGAGGCCACACATGAGAGTCGCCCTTGGACACCGAGATCTAAGCCCAGAGTGGCTTTCCACAGAGCACTGGGAATCTCAGCCAGGATATGACATGATTTTTTTCTGAAAGACTTGGAAGCCATAGTTGAGAGTCAAAACACACATGGACCTTACATTGTAGACCTCAATGGGCCTGGCTTCATGTGACCTTTTGGCCAGTCTTTGGGAACCCTTGCCTGTGAGAGTTCTCTAGATTATTCATTGAAATGTGCTTCCTCTAAATTTAATGGTTCCTTAATGAATTGAAACCCACAGTTTCTCCAACTTCATCTTTGAAAATGGCTAGATAAATACCATGAAATTTTTTAACTTCCCATGGCCACCTGCCACTGGAGAACCTTTGGATGTACAGTTGCTGATCCTGAGTGTACCAGACAGTGCCTTGATTGACTGGGTTTTATGAAAATGGTGTAGAACAGAGATGCCAGTATGTTGGGGCCTGCTGAGTAGTGGGCCAAAAGCTGTTGTGTGCAGCTGTGTGATAAAACATCTGTGGTCGGGACATGTGATTCTGCCATTGACTTCCAAATGACTTGTGGCTGACATGTTACAGACAGGAATCACTTATATGTCTGAAACCTCTCCATAAAAGGCATTTTGTTATATGGAGACGTTTCAGGGCAATGTTCAGAATCAGGTTGCTATGGTCAAAGGGTCAAGCTATGTGGGATAGAAGCCTGGTTGGTGCATTCTCCTGCAGACCCTGACCCACCACACGTGACAGGACTCCCTACATCACTGTGTACCAGTTGAAGTCATTGTATTTCATGAGGCAAATACCAATCTTCCAGTGCAGTAGAAAGAAACACCATGAAAAGTGGAGGATGACCAAATGGCTTCACAGTCCACATGCGGAGACACTTAGCTTTCAGTGGCCACAGTTTACCTACAGAGAGAAGTCAGCACTGCTTCCTCATGTTCTTTGGAAAAATTGAAACAATATCCTCCAGGTCTCATAGATGTAGACCCAGCTTTGATGGTCTCATTTGAATGGAAGCTAAAGCTTCTGACAACAACATATATGTCGAGTGCCCATCGTCAAAGGCAGTTTCTCAAGAAGTCTTTAGTCCGGCAGAGCTCCAGGTTTGTGTAGTGTTTACCTTTTAGACCAGGTTGCAAGAAAAGACCACTGACTCCAATTAAAATCAGATTAAAGCAAGCTTATTATTTCCACCACCTTGGCTGCCTCTCCCTCCCAAAACGTTGGGAACAGGAGAGCAGCCCAGCTTTATAGCCCAGAAAGTTACACAAAAGTGGGGTTAAAAATAACAGAATTCTGACAAGCATCACACTAATGGTATTTTACATTTTTGTTTGCTGGCCCCAACATCAGAATTTATGAGGACCATTAGACCCTCAGACAGTGTCGTCTGGCCAAGGAAGGCCAATATTTATGAGGTGTCAACAAAGTTTCAGAGAGGGCTGTTATCTGGTCAGAGAGCCAGGCATGGGTGAGTTCAAGGCACGGGCAGGCTTTCCAAGCAGGTTCAGATCTTGCTGCAATTTATAGTTAAGCCAAAATTATCTTTTCACGGCTTTGTGGCAAGATGGCTCCCAATTTTAATAAAAGATCAGGTTGGGTCAATCATTCCCCCCTTTTCTAATGTGTTTTTTTCATATATTTGATTGGGTAGGAAGAGCACTGTGGGAATTTTAATCCCTCAGGTAATAGTCTCCCGATTTTTTGAACTCACCCAAAAACAGGTCTCCCTGATTTTACCTGACTTAATTAATTACTTATATTGATATTCTATTTATTTTTGTCTCCATTGTTGTAAGAAGAGAGGCGTCACTCATTTAGACTTCTTCTGAGCTGAGAGAGGGTGACGTGAGGGGGCACCGCCTGAGGGACATTAGTCGCCTTTTAGAAGTCAGTTAGGTTTGAAGTCTGGATGGGGAAGAACAGGTAGTAAAGTCATCTGGGGATGGGTTCTTCTATGAGAGAAACAAAAAAACATGAGTACTTAATAAATGTTGCAGCAGCTGGAACATGTCACTGTATAGAAGTTCCCTCACCAGTCTTTAATATCCCCAGTTATCAGGACTGTCAACTTAATATTTAACTTTTAGTGTTACATTTGTCCCTCCCCATAAGATTCAGTTTAATAATTTAATGTCATCTGATCTTGCAAAATATTTTTACTAGTATGACCTCTGTGTCTAATAGTGAAACTTTTAATTCTCTTACTCATTGCTGGATAATCATACTAACAAATACCAAGCCTATGTGTTCAGGTTAAGAATATCTGTAGGCCTTAAACTAAAAACTTCTGCCACTGGCAGATAATCTTGATAGCCTCTTTTTATAGTTATCAGGCATTCCTGTCTGAGAATCCTTCTTTGTAGCCTCCAGTCTTACTTATTTTGGGAGGCTAACATAAAGTGTATACCTTAAAATATTATTATTACTATTATTATATAAAATGCCCAGAAATGGCTGTAATTTGTTTTTAACTGTCTTTTCTAAGTGTTTAAGATGAAGCAGTCAAACTGACTTTTGTTTCTATCTATTCTGAACAGTCAGCTGAGATTTTATGGGAGTCATTCTTGGGGAAAATTGAGAGCAGCTTCTCAGTTCTGCTAGTGCCATTTGCGCTAGGTGGGTCCAGGTCTTGCTTGACCATGTGGCTTCCCTCGGAAGCATCAGGGACATTTCCCTTCTCTGATGACTCTCCTCTTCGTAGCAAATGCACTGATTGGCTTTCTGTTCTCCAGTGGTCTCATTAATCTCCCTGATCAGGAGGTTATGCGGTTCAGAGTTGCAAAGCTCTTTAGAGAAGTCCGCTGTTCCCTGGATACAGACTGACTCAGAGGGCAAGAGCCAAATATTGGTTTTCTTGTCCCTTTTCATATAACTTTAATTTTAAATCCTAATCTTAAACATCCATCAAATAAATTTTAACAGACTTATATAAAGAATACTGGGCTTTAATGTCTATAATTTAAAATTATTTATCTTTTTATTATTTGGGATCAGTATTATTCTGTCTGTCTTGTAGGTGATGGCTGATTATCTTAAATTAACCAATGTTGTGTTCTTAAAGCAACACTGCTGTAAAACACTAACAGGGAATCTTTATATCACCCATAAGGAAATTACAAAATAAAATTAACAACAGTAAACAAACTTAGTTCGTGTAATAGCTACCCTAAAATTTTTGGCTGAGTTATACATTATATCCTCTGTTTGAGATGCTAGTAATGTTGACAGGAAAAAAAAACTTTTGAAAATAACTTTAAATGAAATAACATCTGACCTACTGCTTTTGCAGTCATTCTCACATAATAAGATGGGACACAGAGCCTTATCTCAGGTAAGGCAGGGCTCTTTATTAATCTTAAGTGTTTTAATTCTAAAGCTAATCTTTGTTTTTTAAATATCATTTTACAAAGTTTACATAAATTATTTGAGGTCACATGAACATTAGCTAACACCGTATGATATAGCTTTTAAAACATGAATTAAAAAAAGGCTGAAAGTTTTTAACCTTTAGATAGATTAGGCTCTCATTAACTTAAAATACATTTAAATTGTTCCCCAAAATAAAAAGTAACATAAAAGTTTACATATCTTATTGACAACAGGTAAATAAATCCCATATATATATATATATATATATATATATATATATATATATATATATATATATATATATATATTTTACCATACAACTTCAGAACACCACCTTGATATAATGCTCTTTTAAAGTTTCTACCTTACAGACTTGTATACCTGGAAGATATGAGCACATTAATAGCATCACAATTGCATTGATGTTTCTACATTAACCAAGTTTAGCTTTTAAAGAAATGGCAGTACAGTGCTCTAAAATAACAGTTCTTATTTAATCAGTTGTTTAATTTTTATCGTTGCTTGCTCTAGAAAAATAAAACTTAATAACCACAATGTTATGGGTAAACTTATGTTTTGAGAAATTTTTGTCTCTTTAACACATGACTGATTTTTACAATCTTATACAGACTTTAGGACAAACTTATACAGACCTTAGTAAATCAATCAGATATCTAACAAAAGTACTCATGAATGAGTAATCCCATATCAAATTTACTTTACTTATTTATCAAAATATTAGACAAATGTATTGAACAGTGTACCATTTTTTGTTGAAGAAAAAGTTCCATAACCAAGGCATATTAGACCTTTTGTCGGCATTAATATTTTATTAGATTTTTGAACACCTAGAAAAACTTGTAAGGTTAAATTTAAAGACTTTTATTTTTATCTGTTTATCCAATTTAAATTGTACCAATTAAATCATGTGAATTTAAGATCTTTGGATCCACGTTTTAAAATTTGTTTATATGAGTGCTTTTTTTATGAGTGCTCCTTATATGTGTTAATTTGTATAACATATATATGATATACGGATATATGTATATATAGACATACAACACTAACAAAAGTGTGCACACATAATAATAGTAAAGGCCTTGTAGCTTTTTGCAGTTGAAATCTCCATTGCAATGTTTCAAAAACTCCACTGTTGGTCAAAGATAGAGCTGATCAGAAAAACATTAACCTAGGTCTGTAGGATCAAAATCATGAGCTCAAAAAAAGAATACAGAATCTAAGGAAAAAAATAAGAGTCCTAGAAAAAATGACTGGCCAGTAATTAGTAAATACCATACAATTTACCTTTTTTCCTGCCTTAGGCCTCAGATCAATCTCCTATTGAGCTTGCAGGCTTCTTTCATTTGAATTTCAACAAAAGTCCTTGCTGAGGTCTGAAAGGAGCAGGGTAAAACTGCTATTCTGAGCAGACACCTCAGGCCTAAGGCATTTTAACCATAATTTTGAGGTTCGGATGTTGAAAATTATGATACAATTTTAAGATGAAATTCACAAAATTTTATATCTTTACATCTTGTTTTGTCAACAGATACCATAATATGATTTACTATCCTTGTCCAAATTAATGCACTGGTACACACTGTGATATTTTCTCAGTCTACCCAATTCAAAATTGGTGAAAAATAAAACTGAATGTTTTGGAAGTTACTTGCCAACTTGAAAGTAGAGTGCTTTAGTTTTCCATCCTAAGCATTTAAGTTATCTGGCATGAATTATCTGAAATCATAAACTAAACAATTACCTAAACCCGACTTTTAACTGCAAGATTGAGCAATGCTACAAAAACCCATCCAGATACCAGATTGTTACAATAAAAAACATCATCATTTAGACACACATTGAACTAATATCTTTCCCAAGAAACAATTTATAATATCAGCACATTATTGCACATGTCTTAAAGGGCCAGAAACAAAGACACAAGACAGACAGAAAGGAGCTCCAGACTATGGCTGACAGACAGAAGCCTTAAAAACAGAGCAGATAAGAGAAAAATCTCCTACACCAGTGGCAGGATAGATGTCCTCACAAGGGGATCAGATGTTTTCACAGACGGCAACCTGAAATGTAATATCAAGGGTTTCCATGGTGACTTTACTGCATTTAGTGTCTCCTTTTTCTTTTTCTTTTTTTTTAAGAAGACAGAGGTGGCATAATCCTTACAGTGCAGGGAACGAAGGAAGGAATTCCCTGAAGCAACAGGGCTTTGATAGATCCTGGGAGTCCCTCAGTCCCTCCTTTTACTTATAGGATTAGCTCCTCTGGTTTGGTTCCACCCCAATCTCGCTCCATCTCCTAACATTTCAGTAGTCAGCTCTCAAAAAGTTCCAGGGTAGGGGGGTTATCAAAATTTGTAACTTAAATTTCGGTTTCTGACCTTGAAGCGAATTAATACCTATTTAATAATGAGGACAGGGTTTGAGAAAAATAAAAAGGGAGATTTACTGCTTTGCTAACAAAGCAGAAACACAGGGGACTCTGCCCAAAGGTTGTGACTCTCTTGAACTGGAGCAACAAGGGGTTTTAAAGGAGTTTCCATTGTTAACCTGGGAGATACTCTGTTCTTTGGTGGCCAGCAGGCATTGCCCTCTGCAGTGGGTGAGTTCCAGGCTGCCAGCTAGGGGCTTCTCTCATCCTGCTTTACAAAGGGGGGTAAACTTCAACACAGTTTTTTAGAACACAGTCCAAATGGTGTAAGGCTTACTTGCTTTATTACCCATTTTTACATCCAATATCTTTAAGTTTTTACCACAGAAATCACACAACAAAATGCACAAAAACAAACAAACAAAAAAAACATATAGAACACAGAACAAAACACAAAGAAACAGAAACCTGGTGAAGATACAGAAAAACAGAGGAGCAATGAAATGTCTTGCTGAAGCTCCGGGGTAGGAGCTCCTGCGTGCCCGGCTGCACCTTTCTACCCTTTCAGAGAAATTCCATACAGAACAGAACAGAGGACAGAACAATTCTTGTTACTGTCCTGGACAGGAGTACATGTGAGCCTCCCCAGGCCACCAATCTGTCATCAGAAGACATCTCCCTTAACCGGATATCAGATGTTATAAAGGCACCACCTACCTATGGAGGCCTCCTCCACCAGGTGCTTGCTAATAGTTTTAGTGCGATGGTTCACTGCAGTGCTCCCTGGACCGAATGCTCATTCCAAGGCTTTGGAACTTGGCTCTCCAGCCCTGAGCCCTGGAGGAAAGGCCAGCGTCAGAATTTCCAGCAGTCTGGTCTTATGATCTGGTCACGTCATCTCGCTGGGGAAGTCCAAAATATTAGACCAGGATGCAAGAAAAGACCACTGACTCCAATTAAAATCAAATTAAGGCAAGCTTATTAGTTCAACCGGCTAGGCTGACTCTCCTTCTCAAAACGGCGGGAAAAAGACAGCATCCCCACCTTTCCTACACCCCAGCTTTATAGCCCAAAAAGTTACACAAAAAGGGAGTATCAGAAAACAGAACTTTGACAAGCATCACACTAATTGTAGTTTACATTTTTTATTTGCTGGCCCCAGCATCAGAAATTATGAGGACCATTAGAGCCTCAGAGAGGGTCGTTGTCTGGCCAGGGAAGGCCAATATTTATGAGGTTTCAGTAAGGTTTCAGAGAGGGCTGTGATCTGGTCAGTAAGACAGGCATGGGTGAGTTCAAGGCATGGGCAGGCATTCCAAGCAGGTTCAGAATTTGCAGTAATTTATAGTAAAGCAAAAATTATCTTTCCATGGCTTTGTGGCAAGATGGCTCCCAATATTAATGAAAGATCAGGTTGAGTGATCACCCCTGTCCCTTCCTTTTGGAAACTCCTCTACCACCTCCAAGGTTGTGAACTCCTGAGCATTTTCCATTCCAGATAAGTATTCACAGAATGTCTAACTCTTCTCCTCTAATTGTGTCTTACTTGGGGCAAAGGTAATGTCAAAGCATTGTTCTGGATGAGAGTGGGAAGATTATTGTATATCACATATTTGCATACACATTGGATTCATTTTCCAATTTTCCATTTGAAATACTGAATTCCTGGCACTAACCCATACCCTACTAGACTCTGACTAATAATCCTAATATGATGGTGAAACATAACCCAAGCAGAATAGAAATACAAGCCGTTCAGAGGAGGCATGGTGTGTAGTTGGAATTGCCTTTTGCATTATATAGTATAGGAGCTATAAATCTAGTCAATTTTTTGTTGAAATAATTCTACATGTGTTTTTAAAGTTAACAAATATGGGAATCCTGTCTCCCTTTCTCTGTAGCACATGTATTTTTATATGCACATAGAGAATCCTACCTGGTATCACACGTACATACTTGTGAGGTGGCTGAATTGGCAGATACAAATTGTGAGAAGAGATCACTACTCCTAAACGCTGTTCAAACTGAAAATTCAACCTATGGGTGAGCTTCCTAGTTCAATCACATTATACATAAATCCATGTTCAGTAAAATGAATACCTTTGCATCTGTGGATTATATATATTTCATGATGAATTTCGATTGGCATATATATTGCTACTTTTTTTCTTTTTTTTGGTTGTTCAAAACGTTACAAAGCTCTTGACATATCATATTTCATACATTAGATTCAAGTGGGTTATGAACTCCCATTTTTACCCCAAATAAAGATTGCAGAATCACATTGGTTACATATCCACATTTTTACATAATGCCCTATTAGTTAATGTTGTATTCTGCTACCTTTCCTATACTCTATGATCCCCCCTCTTTCCCCCTCCCATCTTCTCTCTCTACCCCATCTACTGTAATTAATTTCTCTCCTTGTTTATTTTCCCATTCCCTTCACAACCTGTTATATGTAATTTTGTATAACAATGAGGGTCTCCCTTCATTACCATGCAATTTCCCTTTTCTCTCCCTTTCCCTCCCACCTCATGTCTCTGTTAATGTAAATCTTTTCTTCCTGCTCTTCCTCCCTGCTCTGTTCTTAGTTGCTCTCATTATATCCAAGAAGACATTTGGTATTTGTTTTTTAGGGATTGGCTAGTTTCACTAAGCATAATCTGCTCTGTTACCATCCATTTCCCTGAAAATTCCATGATTTTGTCATATTTTAGTGCTGCTTAATACTCCATGGTGTATAAATGCCACATTTGTTATCCATTCATCTATTGAAGGGCATCTAGGTTGGGTCCACAGTGCAGCAATTGTGAATTGTACTGCTAAGAACATCGATGTGGCAGTATCCCAGAGTTACACTATTTTAAGGTCTTCAGGAAATAGTCCAAGAAGGGCAATAGCTGGGTCAAATTGTGGTTCCATTCCAAGCTTTCCCAGGAAGCTCCATACTGCTTTCCAAATTGGCCGCACCAGTTTGCGGGAACAGCTCTCCTCATAGGCCTCATTTGGTCCATCTTCTCTACATTAAGAACAGAGAGGCTTACTCAGACACAACCCTTCATCCTGACCAGGTTGTTTGCCAGGTTGTTTTGGTCTTTCAGGTCTTTCATAGCTGCCTACATCTTCTCCAGGGATCAAATATGCATGGACCTTTGAGGTTCTCAGTAGGTGGCAGATCCCCTACATTGCTGTATTGCAAGACGAACCCTGTCCCTTCTCTTTTGTAAAGTTAGATTGAGGGAACAGTGTATGGTTAGGGTTAATAACATGTTCAATTTGGGTTCGGAATCATTCTGATTGATGAATAATGGTATTGGGAACCTGCGATATTTATAAAACTATAGAGGTGAAATATAAGTATAAAAACAGAAATCTAGGTAAGATTTGTAGCCCAGAAGGGAATGAGGCCCTTTATTGGGATACTTAGCTTTTAATTATGTTCTGCACGTTTGTCTCAGATAAATTGATAATCAATGGCATAGGACCTTGTACCTTGGAAGATTGATTGTAGAAGAGAACATCCACTCAAATTTGGATAGTCGGTAGGATTAGGAAGAGAGTCGGTAGGTTTAGGAAGAAGAGTGAGTATAAAATTTGGATCAAATGTTCTTTAGCAATACGGTTTCATTTACACAGTGAATGTAAATGTCAGCACATGCGAAGAGTCAGTCACAATGATGAACTGCGGAAAATATAGGAAAGAAGATATCAATAGAGACATTACAAAATCAGGCAATTGTAAAGTGAATGATAGGTTTACACATTTTCAACAGGATCGAGATTTAATACATAATTTTAGGAAGAAACAAATATGTAGTCACCAATAGAAATGACATTTGAAAGCATTATGCAAACTGGAAATGGATGTTTTTAGTAATCCATATTCAACTTCCATTTAGGATTTGGTGCAATCATAAGTGTGACCTTTGCATTTTGTGCCCAGAAAATTATTGTGATAAAATATATATGTAGATCATGTGACATGAGTATTTTTTCCACCATTTCTGTGAGCAATATTTTAAGACATATAAATTAGTATTGGGGGTACAAAGTGGTGTACCCTGTGTCTATGAATATAGAGATAAAGCATGAATAGAACATACTGTAAATAAATAATATAACTGGTTCCACTTTAAATAATGGATTGAATTGTTATCTGAAAATATATAAGAAATCATATATTGACATACAATCAATAATTCCAACCAGTTATATATCTAATTGTCATCTTTGGGTTATTGTTTATCATGAAGTGTGTGTGAGTTTTGCTTAAAAAGTGATTATGGAAATCGAAAATAATGTGTTTGGAAAGAAGTCTCATGAAATTACCAGTCAAGAAATATGGAGGAATCCATGTGTTCTGAAGAAGGAAGTGATTGAAAGTGAAACAAATGCCTATAAATTTGCTAAATTGTCGATGAAATATATATCCTGTGATGTGCATAAACTGAGGAAATAGTATGTACCAGTGTTGAGTAAAAATGAACGTCAAAGTACACATCATGTACCATTGGAATCTACTTGCATTGATGTTAAACTGGGTCAGTTACTGTAAAAATATTAGGATTCGCGTGCATCACTCACTGAAGTTAGTTTTCTTTTTTTTTTAATTTTTATTTATGCTTGTTCAAAACATTACATAGTTCTTGATACATCATATTTGTCACTTTGATTCAAGTGGGTTATGAACTCCCATTTTTATTCCGTATACAGATTGCAGAATCACATCAGTTACACATGCATTGATTCACATATTGCCATACTAGTGTCTGTTGTATTCTGCTGCCTTACCTATCCTCTACTATCCCCCCTCCCCTCCCCTCTCCTCAACTCTTCTCTCTCTACCCCCTCTACAGTAATAAATTTCTCCCCCTTGTATTATTTTTCCCTTTCTTCTTGTATGTAATTTTGTATAACCCTGAGGGTCTCCTTCCATTTCCATGCAATATCCCTTCTCTCTCCCTTTCCCTCCCACCTCTCATCCCTGTTTTAATGTTAATCTTCTTCTCATCCTCTTCATACCAATTCTGTTCTTAGTTAATCTCCTTATATCAAAGAAGACATTTGGCATTTGTTTTGAAGGGATTGGGTAGCTTCACTTAGCATAATCTGCTCTACTGCCATCCATTTCCCTGCAAATTCTATGATTTTGTCATTTTTTAATGCAGAGTAATACTACATTCTGTATAAATGCCACATTTTTTTATCCATTCATCTATTGAAGGGCATATAGGTTGGTTCCACAGTCTTGCTATTGTGAATTGTGCTGCTATGTACATCGATGTAGCAGTGTCCCTGCAGCATGCTCTTTTTAGGTCTTTAGGGAATTGACCAAGAAGGGGAATAGCTGGGTCAAATGGTGGTTTCATTCCCAGCTTTCCAAGAAATCTCCATACTGCTTTCCAAATTGGAAGCACCAATTTGCAGTCTCAATAGCAATGTACAAGTGTACCTGTTTCCCCACATTCTCACCAACACTTGTTGTTTGACTTCATAATGGCTGCCAATCTTACTGGAGTGAGATGGTATCTTAGGGTGGTTTTGATTCACCTTTCTCTGACTACTGGAGATGGTGAGCATTTTTTCATGTACTTGTTGATTATATGTCCTCCTCTGAGATGTCTGTTGAGGTCCTCGGCCCATTTGTTGATTGGGTTATTTGTTATCTTATTGTTTAATTTTTTGAGTTCTTTGTATACTCTGGATATTAGGGCTCTATCTGAAGTGTGAGGAGTAAAGATTTGTTCCCAGAATTTAGGCTCCCTATTTACCTCTCTTATTGTTTCTTTTGCTGAGAAAAAACTTTTGCTTTGAGTAAGTCCCATGTGTTGATTCTAGTTATTAACTCTTGTTATTAACTCTTGTGCTATGGATGTCCTATTGAGGAATTTGAAGCCCGACCCCACAGTATGTAGATCGTAGCCAACTTTTTCTTCTATCAGACGCCATGTCTCTGATTTGATATCAAGGCCCTTGATCCATTTTGAGTGAACTTTTGTGCATGCAAGAGAAAGGGATTCAGTTTCATTTTGTTACATATGGATTTCCAGTTTTTCCAGCACCATTTGTTGAAGATGCTATCCTTCCTCCATTGCATGCTTTTAGCTCCTTTATCAAATAGAAGATTGTTGTAGCATTGTGGATTAATCTCTGTGTCCTCCATTCTGTACCATTGGTCCACCCGCCTGTTTTGGTACCAGTACCATGCTGTCATTGTTACTATTGCTCTGAAATTTAGTTTGAAATCTGGTATCGCTATACCGCCTGATTCACACATCCTGGTTAGAATTGCTTTTGCTATTCTGGATCTTTTATTATTCCATGTGAATTTCATGATTGCTTTCTCTATTTCTACAAGAAATGCCGTTAGGATTTTGATTGGCATTACATTAAACCTATAGAGAACTTTTGGGAATATCACCATTTTGATGATGTTAGTTATCCCTATCCATGAACAGTGTATATTTTTCCATCTTCTAAGATCTTATTCTACTTCTCTTTTTAGGGTTCTGTAGTTTGCATTGTATAAATCTTTCACCTCTTTTGTTAGGTTGATTCCCAAGGATTTTAGTTTTATTTTTTGAGGATATTGTGAATGGAGTGTTTTTTTTTTTTCTCATTTCCGTTTCAGAAGTTTTGTCACTGATATACAGAAATGCCTTTGACTTATGAATGTTGATTTTATATCCTGCCACATTGCTGAAATCATTTCTTACTTCTAGTAGTTTTTTTTGTATACCCCTTTGGGACTTCTATATATTGAATCATATCAGCTGCAAGTAGTGATAATTTAAGTTATTCTTTTCCTATTTTCATGCCTTTTATTTCTTTCATCTGTCTAATTGCTCTGGCCAGTGTTTCGAGAACTATATTGAATAGAAGTGGTGGTAGAGGACATCTCTGTCTTGTTCCAGATTTTAGAGGGAATGCTTCAATTTTTCTCCATTCAGAATAATGCTAGCCTGAGGCTTAACATAGATAGCTTTTACAATGTCGAGGTAAATTCCTGTTATCTCTAGTTTTTCAAATGTTTTGAACATAAAGGGATGCTAAGGGTCTATCCTTCTTATGTCTTCTGTAACACATTAATCATTCAGTAACATGTTGTTCATTTTCAATGTGATGTAGGATTTTTCCTTCCTTCTTTTTCATTGGTTTCCAGATTCATTCCATTATAATCCAATAAAATTCATGGTATTAAGTCCACCCTTTATATTTACTGAAGGTTGCTCTATGGCATAATATATGGTCTATTTTTTAGAAGGATCCATGTGCTGCTAAAAAATATTATATCCACTTGATGATGGTTGATATATTCTATATATGTCAGTTAAGTCTAGGTTATTGATTGTGATATTGAGTTCTATAGTTTCTTTATTCAACTTTTATTTGGAGGATCTGTCCAATGGTGAGAGAGGTGTGTTGAAGTCACCCATAATTATTGTGTTGTGGGCTATTTGATTCTTGAACTTGAGGAGAATTTGTTTTATGAACGTCACAGCACCATTTAATGGTGCGTAAATATTGATAATTTTTATGTCTTGTTGGTGAATGGTTCCTTTTAACAGTATATAATTTCCTTCATTATCCCTTTTGATTAAATTAGTCTTGAAGTCGATTTAATTCGATTTGAGGATGGCCACCACTGCTTGCTTATGAGGACGGTGTGCATGGTATATTTTTTCCCAACCTTTCACCTTCAGCCTGTGTATGTCTTTTCCATTCAGATATGTCTCCTGGAGGCAACATATTGTTGGATTTGTTTTTTGAATCCAAGTTACAAGCCTATGTTGCTTTATTGGAGAGTTTAAGCCATTAATGTTTAGAGTTACTATTGATATATGGTTTCTACTGCCAGCCATGTTTGAATATTTTTCGCTTTTTTAAATTTACTTTGTTTCTCCATGATTAGCTTTCCCCCCGCCCTCTGTCATTACTGAGGCACTTCCCACTGATGGTTTTGGTTGTTGTTTTTCATTTCTTTCTTGTGTAGTGTTTTGCTCAAGACACTTTGCATTGGTGGTTTTCTGGCTGCAAATTCTTTTAGCTTTTGTTTATCATGAAAGATTTTTATTTCATTGTCGTACCTGAAGCTGAATTTTGCTGGATACCGAATTCTTGTTTGGCATTGATTGTCTTTCAATGTTTGAAATACGTTGTTCCAGGATCCTCTCACTTTCAGTGTCTGTGATGAAAAATAGGTTGCTAACCTTATTGGTTTACCCCTGAATGTAATCTTCCTCCTTTCTCTTGAAGCTTTTAATGTTTTCTCTTTGTTCTGTATATTGGATAGCTTCATAACAATGTGTCTTGGCGTTGGTCTACTGTGATTTTGTGTGCTCTGTGTCCTGTAAGCATCTTCAATTTGTATATCCATTTCCTTTTTTATTTCTGGAAAATTTTCTGTAATTATTTCATTCAAAAGGTTACTCATTCCCATGGTTTGAATCTCTGTGCCTTCCTCTATCCAGATGACTCATAAGTTTGGTTTTTTTATGTTATACCATATCTCTTGGATGTTTTTCTCGTGATTTTTTACCAGCCTTTCTGTGTTGGCTAGACTCTTTTCAAGATGATATATTTTGTCTTCATTATGTGACATTCTGTCTTCTACTTGCTCCACTCGGTTAGTGATACTCTCAATTGAGTTTTTAATTTGGTTTATCGTTTCCTTCATTTCTAGAATTATTCTTTGAATATTTATAATCTCTATCTCCTGATAAAGAAGATTAACTTCTTCTTTTATCTGTTTATGTAATTCATTTTCAATGTGTTCTTTCATTGTATTTATTTGCTCTCTCGTATCCTCTTTAAGGTTCCATTTCATCTGTCTAAGGTATTCCTTGAGTTCTTTATATGACCATTTTTCTGATAATTCTAGGTCCTCCTGAATATTTAGGTTATCCTTCATTGTTTGTACTCCTTTTCTTTCTTGCTTTTTGATGCTGCTCATGTTACTTCTTGTTCTGTTTGAGTGCTGAGTTACTTCTTATTCTTATAAATTTATTTGAAGCTTGGGAGGAAAGATATTAGAAGGGATGGGAAGAAGTCACTAAAGAGAATGACAATAGGCAGGTAGAATTCAAGGATGGGGGAATAAGAAAATTGAAAAGAAATGAAAAGACAAAAGAAAAAAATAGAAAATAAAGAAAGAAATAATTTTTTTTTAAAATAATAATGATAATTAAAAAATGAAAATTAAAATTTAAAATAATAATAATAGTAAAATTAAAAAAATAAAAACATTAAAATAAGTTAAAGAACAACACAAAAAATTTAAATGAAAGAAAAAAAATAAAAATAAAATAATAATAATAATAATACATGCAGTCATAGAGTTCAATTAACTTCTCTTCCAGTAGGTGGAGCTGTGTTCACTGGGCCAAGCTTCTCCTCTCAATAGGTGGGAACCAATCACTGTGCAGCAGCTCTTCCTCCCAGACTGGGCGGGTCTCTAATCCTGAGTGCCTAGGACCTTCTCTAATGTTTCCTCAAGCCAGGCTCCGCTCAACTGTGACGCTCACCACAATACTTGCTACACGTCAGGTCTCTGCTCCTGGTAGCCCTGTTTTCATCAACGCTTGGCACTCTCTCCCTGTTTGCCTCCCTCAGACCCTAAGTTTGTAGAGCTTGGGGCTGGGAACCCCCAGCGAATTTGCTTGCTCTCTGGTATCCATGGCCACATTAGCTGGTGTAAGAGACCTCAGTTGTCAGCACTGGTAGGAGCGGTAGCCAGGAATTCCACGCCACAAGTCCCACAGCACACATGATTCCCTCGGTCTGGCCATCTTTCTCACGGGAGACCTGGGAGAGCCCCTTAAGGGAGAGCTGGGAGGGGCCCTTAATGTTTCCCCGCTGTGTGGAGAGAGATGCATAGGGAATTACACACCTGTCGTACTGGTTTCAATGAAGTTATCTCCTCTGCCCATGACATCAGTTCTCTTCCACGGTGGTATCCCATGCAAATGGTGACCATTCGTTCCTTTTGCCAGGTGACCAATGCAATGGATGGGTCCTGACTGTGTCTCCAAAGCCCCATTTCAATCCAGTGGCCTTTTACCTCTGTAAATTCAGAAGGGCCGACCAGTTATTTCAGAGGGAACGTTAGTTCTGAGTCACAAGAAGCAGGCAAATCTGAGCTTCTATGCAGCCGATCCGGTCTCTGTGTGTTTTTTCAGGGGCCCAGACTGTTCGCACCAGATCCACGTCAGGTCAGCATTGCCTAGTGATTCTGAACAAACAGCATTTAGACAGTTTACGACTCCCTATGCCTGCGCAGCTAATGAGGTCAGATACTTGATTTCTCCATGTCCGCCACCATGTTGGATCTCCTATATTGCTACTTTTTAATGTCTGTGCGTGTGTGTGTGTGTGTGTGTATATATATATATATATATATATATATATATATATATATATATATATATCAATATAAGATTTCTTATATATTTTTAGATATCAATTCAATTCATTATTTAAAGTGGAACCAGTTATATTATTTATTCACAGGATGGTCTATTCATGCATTATCTCTATATTCATAGACACAGGGTACACCTCTGTGTACCCCTAACACTAATGTATATGTCTTCAAAATATTGCTCCCAGAAATGGTGGAAGAAATACTCATGTCACCTGATCCACATATATATTTTATCACAGTAAAATTATGAACAAAAAATGTAAAGGTCACACTTATGATTGTACCGAAGCCTAAAAGAAAAGTGAAAATGTTTAACTAAAAACATCCATGTGAAGGTTGCCTAATGCTCTCAAATGTCAATCCTATTGGTGACAACATATTTGTTTCTTCCAATGATTATATATTCAAATTAAACCCTGTTGAAAATGTCTAATCCTATAACTCACTTTATACTTTGCCTGATTTCATAATGTCTCTATTGATACCTGCTTTCCTACTTATTTTCCCCAGTTCATCATTGTGACTGACTCTTCATATGTGCTGACATTTTCATTCATTCTCTAACCGAAACCCTATTGCTAAAGAACTTTTGGTCCAAATACTATACTCACTCTTCTTCCTAAACCTACCGACTATCTTCCTAATCCTACCGACTATCCATTTTTGACTGGATGTTCTCTTCTACATTAAATCTACCAAGGTACAAGGTCCTGTGCTTCAAATCATACCTAGATTTCTGTTTCCATACTTATATTTCACCTCTATCTTCTTGTAATTATCGCAAGTTCCCAATACCATTATTCATCGCACAGAATGATTCCTAACCCAAATTGAACCTGTTATTAACCCTAAACATACACTGTTCCCTCAATCTCATTTTACAGAAGAGCAGCGACAGAGTTGTTCTTAAAATACAGGGAATTAGGGGACCTTCCACCTGCTGAAAACCTCAAAGGTCCATGCAGAAATGAAACCTGGAGAAGTTGTAGGGAGGTATGAAAGACCTGAGAGAGCAAAAGTCCTATTCCATGGCAAACAACCTGGTCAGGATAAAGGGATGTGTCTGAATCAGCCTCTCTCTACTTATGTTAGAGAAGATGGACTAAACCAGACCTGTGTGGAGAGCTGTTCCCAGGTGCCTATGGTTGATATACCATTCTAACTTGTGCAAGTGTTCCAGGAAGTAGGAGCAGCCTCCATCTCATGGGATCCTTGGAAGCAAGTGTTAGGACAAACTGGTTGCCAAGGCAGTGACCTCATTCATTCAATTCCAAAGAAAGTGACATACCTCATTTCCTTGGTAATGGAACTCTATGATCTTTGTATCCTAGTGGCCAGGCACCCAGACGCTATCCCATTCCCAGTCACAGTGGTCTCACTTGTTTGGATTTACCAAGGACAGAGTCAGTATTTCTTGGTACCTACTAATGTGAGGATGGCCAAATGCCAGGAGAGCACTGAAGAGGTACCTTTTCTGAGAAAGCCAGTAGTGGCTCACCACTTTTTCCTGACAACTTCACAGAGTTAGCCAAGGAAACCAGACCTGAGAGAGGACAGACTATTTCGAAGGAATATAGTATGGCCGAGCAGTTAGAGGACACTCCAGATAGTCATAGATCTACTTGGGGGAAGGACGTGCCATTGTGGGAGTGGGTGTGGGTTTGTGGTTTTGTCTCATGTTCTAACAAAAGGTAGGAATGGCGGTTTGTTTGGATTGAAGTGGACTGTTTTGAGTAAGTCATTTGACAAGGTGAGTGTTTCTATGTTTGTGTATCCGACTATGTCCATTGTTGTAGACATTAGAAAAGAGAATGCATTAATGGATGTGTCCTGTCTAGTATAAATCTTACTATAATTCATCCTGCTCAATTTATGAATGGACTGCACCTTGTCTTATCGATGGGCAACACCTGCTATCATCCTAAGTTCCTGTTTTCTTCCTGAATCCTGGCCAGTCTCCAAAATAGGCTCAGGGATTTGTGTCCAAGATATGTACCACCTCCAAGCTCTGTGACATGGCCATATACTGGATAGCTGAAGAGAATGGAGATCATCTCAGAAAACTCAGATATCAGTGTGACCAGGAAAGTCTCAGTGGAGAAACCCTGCTTTGGGCCTTTTGCTTACCTTATGTTCTGTTGCCCTGAATGTCAGGAAGGTCTTTGCCTCAGGCCACCCCTTTGTGAAGCCTGAAGAAAACAGTTTTAAATTTGAAATGAATAGGCATCACCTGTGGCTCTTTGCTTAATTGCTTTGGAAAGGGATGTGTCTGAATTAGCCTCTTGGCCTTGTATGTGGCTGTGATTTTTATTCTCAGCACATGATTGATCTAAAGAATGATCGCATGTGCGCATCCAAAACCAAAATGTCCAAAAGATCAGTCATTGTGGATGAAGTCTCTCGCCTTCTTCTGTTAGGTTCCTGACATCCATCAAGTGAGAATACTGATCCTTTGGGTCAAATGAGTTCTTGAAATCTCTGCCGAGGTGCTTGGCTTTTCTCATGACTCTATTTCACATAAATATTCCATACCTGAAAGTCAGTAGGCCTCAAATTGGAGAAACAGAGCAGCATGAACGGCAGGCTTATTTGACCACTCCTGGTTCATATTAAGAGTGTCCAGGCCACCCTGACTTTAGGCAAATGAGGGGCAAGTGAGCTTATTTTGGACACTACCAATGGCTGCACCCCTCATGGAAACCTCCAGCCAGAGGTCATGATGAGTGACTATATGGAAGAAGATGAGGGCCATGTGGGAGTGTTTTGGTTTTAATTGTGGTCATTTGTGTGGCGGTTGGAAGAAATGTCTGGGTCCACCTGGGCTTGAACTCTGGTGTGATTCCCCATAGAGACTGAGTTCTGGAACTCACCTCAGAGAAGTATTGCCATGAATTGTTTTGGGATTTTAGGAGGCCACGCATGAGAGTTGCCCTTGGAAACTGAGATCTGGCTTTCCACAGAGCACTGGGAATCTCAGCCAGGATATCACATGATACAATTGTGAAAAACTTGCAGCCATAGTTGAGAGTCAAAACACACATGGACCTCACATTTTACACCTCAATGTGCCTGGCTTCATGTGACCTTTTCCCCACTCTTTGGGAAGCCTTGCCTGTGAGAGTTCTCCAGAGTTTTCATTTAAATTAGCTTCCTCAACATTTAGTGGTTCCTGAATGAATTGAAACCCAGAGTTTCTCCAACTTCATCCTTGAAAAATGGCTTGATAAATACTATGAATTTTTGGAAGTTCCCACAACCAGGTGGCACTGGAGAACATTTGGATGTCCTGTTGCTGATCATGAGTATACCAGACAATGCCTTGATTGACTGGGTTTCATGAAAATGGTGTAGAACAGAGATGCCAGTAAGTTGGAGCCTGCTGAGTAGTGGGCCTAGAGCAGTGGTGGGCAGGTGTGTGATGAAACATCAGTGGTAGGGCCATGAGGATCTACCATTGGATTCCAAATGGCTTGTGACTGACATGGTGCAGCCAGCAGTCCCTTATATGTAAAGGCATCTTGTTATATGGTGAGGTTTCAGGTCAATGTTCTGAATCAGGTTGATATGGACGAGGGGGCAATGGGCCAAGCTAGGAGGGATAGAAGCCTGGTTGGTGCATTCTCCTGCAGACCCTGACCCAACACACGTGACAGAACTCCCTCCAGCAATATGTCCCAGTTGAGCTCCTGGTATGTCGTGAAGCAAATACCAAACTCCCAGTGCAGCAGGAAAAACACCACAAAAAGTGTAGGAGGACCAAATGGCTTCGCAGTCAACACGGAGAGACACTTAGTCCTCAGTGGTCACAGTTTACCTACAAAGAGGATTCAGCATTGCTGCCTCATGTTCATTGGAAAATAAGATACCAAGTCCTTCAGGTCACATAGATGCAGAACTAGCTTTGATGGTCTCACTACTAAAGAAGCCAAATCTCCTGACAACAACATATATTTCAAGTGCCCAAACTCAGAGGCAGTTTCTCAAAAAGTTTTTAGGCTCTCAGAGCTCCCTGTTTGTGTTGTGTTTACCCTGTCCCTTACTTTTGGAAACTCCTCTACCACCTCCATGTTTATGAACTCTTGAGCATTTTCCATTCCAGATATGTATTCACTGATTTTCTAACTCTTCTCCTCTAATTATGTTTTACCTGGGGTGAAGGTAATGTCAAGGCATTTTTCTGGATGAGAGTGAGAGGATATCAGACCTTAACAGATATTTGTGAAGCACATATTTGCTTACACATTGAATTCATTTTCCAATTTTCCTTTTGAAATACTGAATCCCTGACACTAACCCATACCTACTAGAATCAGACAACTCATCCTAATATAATGGAGAAAAATAACCCAAACAGAATAGAAATTCAAGCAGTTCAGAGGAGGCATCTTGTATAGTTGGACTTGCCTTTTGCATTATATAAGGTAGGAGTTATAAATCTAGTCAATTTTTATTTGAAATAGTTCTCCAAGTGTTTTTAAAGATAACAAATGTGTGAAATCCTGTTTCCCTTTCTCTGTAGCCAATTCACACATGTATATTTATATGCACATATAGAATCCTACCAGGAATCCCACGTACATTTTTGTGAGGTTTCTCACTTGGCAGATTCAAATTGTGAGAAGAGATCACTCCTCTTAAACGCTGTTAGAAATGAAGATTCAAACTATAGGGGAGCTTTCTAGTAGAACAACATTATACATATACTCATGTTCAGTAAAATAATTATTTTTGCATCTGTGGATGATATATATTTACTGATGAATTTTGATTTTCATATATATTGCTGCTTTTTAATGTCTGTGTGTAGTTTGTGTGTGTGTGTGTGTGTGTATATATACACACACACACTATTCAGATTTTTCAATATATAAAATATATGTGTCTTATATACACTTTCTAAATTCATTCATGTTCATGTATATGGATTTATAATCAACTTTTCACAAGATTATTTTCCGAAATATTCATCCACCTGAAATACATATTTGTTTCCTAGTACTGAAAACAAACTTCAGTGAATGGTGCCTACAAATTCTAATAATTTTACAGTAACTGACCCAGTTTACCACCAATGCAAGTAGATTCCTATGGGACATGATATGTAATTTGAGGTTCATTTGTATTCAACACTGGTACATTATTATTTCTTCAGTTTTTGCACATCATACGATATATATTTCATCCACAAGTTCACAAATTTACAGGCATTTGTTTCAACTTTAATCAATTCCTGTTTCAGAACACAAGTATTATCAGGGTTTCTGAACTCGTCTTTTCATGACGCTTCTTTCCAAACAAGTTATTTTCAATTTCCATAATCACTGGTGAAGTAAAACTCACACCCTTCGTGATAAACCAAAACACTAATATTACCATTATATGTATACCATTTTGGAAAGAATGATTGTATATCAATATAAGATATCCTGTAATTTTTCAGATATCAGTTCAATCCATTATTTATAGTTGGAACAAGTTATATTATTTATTCACAGTATGTTCTATTCATGCTTTATCTTTATATTCATAGACACAGTGTACACCTCTTTGGACCCCCAATACTAATTTTACGTCTTCAATATATTGCTACCAGAAATGGTGGAAGAAATACTTATGTCACCTGATCTACATATACATTTTATCACAGTAATATTCTGAAAAAAAATGTAAAGGTCACACTTATGACTGTACCAAAGCCTAAAAGGAAAGTGAACATGGATTAATAGAAACATCCATGTCCATGCTGCCTAATGCTCTCAAATGTCAATCCTATTGGTGACAACATATTTGTTTCTTCCTAAGATTATATATTCAAACTCAACCCTGTTGAAAATGTCTAATCGTATCACTCACTTTATATTTTGCCTGATGCAATAATGTCTCTATTGATATCTGCATTTCTACATATTTTCCCAGTTTATCATAGTGACTGACTCTTCATATGTGCTGACATTTACATTCACTCTCTAACCGAAACCATATTGCTAAAGAACTTTTGGTCTAAATCCTATAATCACTCTTCTTCCTAAACCTACCGACAATCTTTCTAAACCTACTGACTATCCCTTTTTGACTGGATGTTCTCTTCTACGTTCAATCATCCAAGGTACAAGGTCCTATGCCATTGTATATTGAATTATCTGAGACATCTTTAGAGAACATAATTCAAGCTAAGTATCCCAATCAAGGGCCCAATGCCCTTCTGGGTTTCAAATTATACCTAGATTTTTATTTTCATACTTATATTTCACCTCTACATTCTTGTAAATCTCACAGGTTGCCAATACCATTATTCATCGCACAGAATGATTCCTAACCCAAATTGAACCTGTTATTAACCCTAAACATACACTGTTCCCTCAATCTCATTTTACAGAAGAACAGGGATGGAGTTGTTCTTACAATACAGGAAAGTAGGGGACCTTCCACCTGCTGAAAACCTCAAAGGTCCATACAGAAATGATACCCGGAAAAGTTATAGGCAGCTATGAAGGACCTGAGAGAGCAAAAGTCATCTTCCATGGCAAACAACCTGGTCAGGATTAAGGGATGTGTCTTAATCAGCCTCTCTCTTCTTATTGTAGAGAAGATGGACCAAATCAGTCCTGTGTGGAAAGCTGTTCACGGGTGCCTATGGTTGATATACCATTCTAACTTGTGAAAGTGTCACAGGAAGTAGGGGCAGCCTCCATCTCATGGGACCCTTGGAAGCAACTGTTAGGAAAAAGGGGTGCCAAGGCAGTGGCCTCATTCAGTTCCAAAGAAAGTGACATATCTAATTTCCTTGGTGATGGAACTCTCTGAACATGCTATCCAAGAACCAAGACACCGAGAGGCAATCCCAGTCCAAGTCCCTGTGGGCTCACTTGATTGGATTTTCCAAGGACAGAGTCAGTCTTTCTCGGTACCTAATGATGTGAGTATAGCCAAATACCAGGAGAGCACTGAAGAGGTACTTTTCCTGAGAAAGCAGGTAGTGGCTCGCCACTTTTTCCTGACAACTTTACAGAGTTGGTCAAGGAAAGCAGATCTGATAGAGGACACACCATTTCGGGGGAACATAATATGGCCCACCAGTCAGAGTTAACTCCGGAGAGTCACAGACCTACTTGAGGGAAGGAGGTGCCTTTGTGAGTGTGGGTTTGTTGTTTTGTCTCATATTCTGAGAATAGGTAGAGAAGGCGGTTTGTTTGATTTGGAGTGAACTGTTTCTAGTAAGTCGTTTGACAAAATGAGTGTTTCTATGTCTGTGTATCCCACTGTGTCCGTGGTTGTAGACATGAGAAAAGAGAATGCAACAATGGATGTGTCCTGTCTAGTAGAAAGCTTCCCATTATGCATCCTGCCTAATTTATGAATGGAGTGTGGCTTGCCTTATGGATGAGCAATACCTATTACCTTTCTAAGTCCCTGTTTTCTTCTGAATTCTGGCCACTCTCCAGAATAGGCTCATGGTTTTGTGTCCAAGATATGCAACAACTCCAAGGTCTGTGACATGGCCATGTACAGGATAGCTGAAGGGAATGGCCAGCATCTCAGAAAACTCAGATATCAGTGTGACCAGGAAAGTCTCAGTGGATATACCCTGCTTTTGGCCTTATGCTTACCTATTGTTCTGTTGCCCTGAATATCAGGAAGGTCTCTGCCTCAGGCCACCCCTTTGTGAAGCCTGAAGGAAACAGTTTTCAAGTGGAAATGAATGGGCATCACTTGTGGCTCTTTCTTAGTTGCTTTGGAAAGGGATGTGTCTTAATTAGACTCTTGGCCTTGTATGTGGCTGTGACTTTGATTCTCAGCAGCTGATGAATCTAAAAATGATCCCATGTGTGCATCCAAAACCATAATTGCCAAAAGATCAGTCATTGTGGATGAAGTCCCTCGTCTTCCTCTGTTAGGATCCTGACCTCCATCAAGTGAGAATAGGTATTCCTTGGGTCAAATGAGTTCTTCAAATCACTGCAGAGGTGCTTAGGTTTTCGTATGACTCCAAATCACATAAAGAATCTATACTTGAAAGTCAGTAGGCCTCAAATTGGAGAAACAGAGCAGTATTAACGGGAGGCTTATTTGATCACTCCTGGTTCACAGAAAGGGTGTCCAGGCCAACATGACTTTAGGCAAATGAGGGGCAAGGGAGTTTATTTGGACACTGTCTTTGGGTGAGCCCTTCATGGAAACCTCCAGACAGAGGTTACGATGAGTGACTATATGGAAGAAGATGAGGACCATGTTTGAGTGTTTTGTTTTTAATTGTGGTCATTTGTGTGGTGGTTGTAAGAAATATCTTGGTCCACCTGGGCTTGAACTCTGTTGGGATTTCCCTTAGAGACTGCGTTCTGGAACTGAACTCAGAGAAGTATTGCCATGAATAGAAATACAAGCAGTTTAGAGGAGGCATGGTGTATATTTGGACTTGCCTTTTGCATGATACAGAGTAGGAGTTAAATCTAGTCAATTTTTTGTTGAAATAGTTCTCCATGTGTTTTTAAAGTTAAAAAATTGTGAATTCCTGTCTCCCTTTCTCTGTAGCCTATTCAGCACATATATTTTTATATGGATATATAGAATCATACCTGGTACCACACATACATTCTTGTGAGGTGGATGAGTTGGCAGATACAAATTGTGAGAAGAGATCACTCCTACTTAACAGTGTTGGAACTGAATATTCAACCAATGGGTGAGCTTGCTAGTTGAACAACATTATACATAAATCCATGTTCAGTAAAATGAATATTTTTGGATCTTTTTATGATATATGTTTTATGAAAATTTTGATTGACATATATTTTGCTATTTTTTTCTGTGTGTGTGTGTGTGTGTTTTGTGTCATTCACCTGTTCTGTAAAACAACTTCAGAGAGAGAGGTTAAAAATTCATGCAAAGCTCTGATGGAGGTATCTAATATCTTAGTTTTGGTCAATTGCTTCTTCTAATTGGGTCATTTGTTGTGTCCCATGGACGAGGGCAGTGGTTCCTGTGGCCACCCCTGAAGCAACTCCTATTCCGATTAGGATGGCTAAAGTGAGGGATATATGTTCCCAGTGGAAACGGGTTGTATGCCCCTCTATTTCATTTCATCATGACAGAGCACTCTGGGAAACATCTGCACCATTACACAATTAATCACATCTCTTGACAATTTCTTTAAAACATAAACAATGTTTAATTATATACAATTATGCTGTTGTAGGGACGGACAAGGCAAGGCACGTAAGATAGCAACGAAGACAGGGAAACCGTCCTATTTGGTTGCAACCAGATTCAGAGGGGATTGCTTCTGTTGTAATCAATTATTCTCCTGAAACTCAAGTTTAGGTAGTTTCAGAATTTTGTACCCAACATGTAAGGGAAGGGGCTCAGAAGTTCACAGTCTTCAGAAGTTCAAAAAAGCCGTTGTTGTTTCTGTTTTTACCTCAGTTCTGGGCAAGTTAACTTTTCAAGGACACCTGGGAGGGAAAGAGCTTTTTCCTACCTTTCTTATTTTTCGCCCCTGACAGCTGTTACCATGGAGCCCTGATGGTAACTTCTTTATCTTAGAAATATAGCCATCTCTGTAAAGCCCCAGCTCATGGCCAGAGGCCTTGTTCATATATTTTGTGGAAAACAAGTAATGGGGTGTCTAGCATAGAAGTGCTTATTTTTTTAGCCAGTGGCCAAGTAGAACAAGGCAACACTAAAAGAGGAAGTTTATCTACATTGAACTCTTTTATAGGGACTCTTTTGCTGAAAGTCCTAAAGTCAGCCATGGTGAAGACTTCTGTAGAAAGTCAGTTAAGAATTTTCTGTAGGCCTGGTACAGAAGGGGAAGACAGGGAAGGTGGGGCTGACAGCAGCTCCGAGGATCTGAGAATAAGGAAGGAGAGATGTAAAAGAATAATGGGAAAGGGGTTTGGGATTTTCCTAGTAACAAAAACTTGAGCTGTAGAACAGGTAGAGCAGAGGGGAAGACAAGAGTGAGTATCCCAAAATGCATGTGAGGGACTTTAAATTTTTAGTAAACTGTTTTCAGTGATGACAAAGCAACTTTAAAGGCCATTTTCATTACATCTTTGATAGGAGTCTGAGGGCTCTCCTCAGCTAGTTTCAGCTTTGTGTTAGCTGGTAAGAGGACCTGGTGGGACCCGGGGCGGGCACGGACAGGAGAAGAGAGGAGTGAGTCGGTGGATGGGAACCTGAGTACCAGCTACTTCAGCAAGATGGCGATGGTCTGAGAACCAGCAGAGATTTGGGTTTTTGATCTAATAATTGGAGGGGAGAAATCAGGTTGCTGAGGTGAGAGTTACAGCAGAGACTCTGGAGCACAAGGCTGAAGGTGAGGATTGATTGGATAAGCATAGTTCAGGATATGAGTGAAGGATGGAAAAGGCCTGCCCATAGGGGAATCTTCTTTCACCCTTTTGAGCACTTGCAGAAGTTAAAAAGGTCACACAGGGCTGGGGAAGTGGCTCAATTGTAGCACGCTCGCTTGGCATGCGTGCGGCCCGGGTTCGATCCTCAGCACCACATACAAACAAAGATGTCGTGTTCAGCAAAAAACTAAAAAATAAATATTAAAAATTCTCTCTGTCTCTCTCTCTCTCACCTCTCTCTTTAAAAAAAATGGTCACGCAGAATTTGAGGATCAAGAGACCCCTCTGGGGGCCATCGGTTTTGGTTATCTAATTGGTAATATGGCCAATGCTGTGTACTGAATTTGATGAGGAGTTTGTGTTCCATCAGGCAGCCCCTGTATGCTCACATCCCCATGACGTACAGCAAAAGTCTGCCAGGCATTCTGGGATTACTAAAAAGGAGTGATGGATTTTTCCTTTCCCCAGGTCCATGATCCTCTTAGTTATACAAGTCCGATATTTACTGCCATTAGCCCCTTGAACTAGAGACCATTTATTTGATAGAGGGCCCAATGGGGCCTTAAGGGCTGAGTTTATTGCGCCTGTATCCACTTCAAAGTTTACTGGTGTCTCCTCCACTTCAAAAGATACGCTGAGCTCAGGGAGGGGATCTGAGCCCCGACTTTCGTAGTCATGCTGAAGAGTCAGAATGGCTGGCTGGCGTGGCTGCCTCTTTCTAGGGCACTCATGAACCCAGTGTCCTCTTTCTTTACAGTAGGCACATTGATCTGAGGTCAGGGGTGGCCTCTGGCGTGGGACCAGGTATCCCTTCCTGTCTCCCTGTTTCTTAATTTCTGGCCTTTTTGTTATTGTGACCGGGACCTTAGTCAACTCCTTAGTCTGTCTTTTGTTTCTTTTAACCTCCTTTTGCTCCCTTCTCTTCCTCAGTTTCTCTCTTATAGTATACTTTCTCGGCTCCTCTGACTAAATCTCTCAAAGTCATATCTTGTAATCCATCTAAGCATTGTAACTTTCTTTAAATATCCAAGGCAGCATGCCCAATAAAGGCCATTGTGACAGATGATTTTTGATCCTCTGCATGAGGATCGAAAGGAGTATATCTCCTATATGCCTCCGTAATTCTCTCTAGAAACATAGAGGAAGATTCATCAGGCCCGCAGGCGTGGTACCCACGTCACCCCAAATGGAGTAGGGAAAGAGCCGTGCCACTGCCTGCACCCGGATCAGGCCCAGCCACCAGCTGGTGTGGTAGTCACGTCACCCAAATTGTAGTAGGGGCCAAGCAGGCCGCCCCCCGTGCCCGCCACAAAAGCAGACCTGTGACTGACCTTCAGAACAGGCCCAGCGGCCTGCCGCCATGGTAGACATGACACCCCAATTGGAGTAGTGGCAGAGCAGAGCTTTCTCCCGCGCCCAGTACAAGCACAACGGCCCACCGGCGTGGTAGTCACGTCAACCCAATTGGAGTAGGGGCAGAGCAGAGTCTTTGCCCGCACCCAGAACAGGCCCAGCGATCTGCCAGCATGGTAGTCACGACACCCCAAATGCAGTAGGGCCAAAGCAGAGCCACCACCCGCTCCCGCAAGGTAGGCAGACCTGCAACTGACCGGCGGAACAGGACTAGCGGCCTGCAAGCACAGCAGACACATCAACCCATTTGGTTCTTTGAAAAAATAAAAAAAATCTACAGACCCTTAGCCATGCTAACGAAGACAAAAAGAGAGAGAACTCAAATTACTAGCATACAGGATGAAAAAGACAATATCATAACAGATATTTCAGATATACATAAGATAATCCGAAATTATTTTGAATCTTTGTACTCTAATAAAATAGAAGACAGTGAAGGCATCGATAAATTTCTTAAGTCATATGATCTGCCCAGATTGAGTCAGGAGGATATAGACAACCTAAACAGACCAATATCAATTGAGGAAACAGAAAAAAACCATCAAAACACTACCAAGTAAGAAAAGCCCAGGACCTGATGGGTATACAGCAGAGTTTTACAAAATCTTTAAAGGGGAACTAATACCAATACTTTTCAAGCTATTTCAGGAAATTGAAAAAGAGGGAGAACTTCCAAATTCATTCTATGAGGTCAACATCACTCTGATTCCTACACCAGACTAAGACACTTCAAAGAATGAAAACTACAGACCAATATCTCTAATGAGCCTAGAGGCAAAAATCCTCAATTAAATTCTGGCAAATCAGATACAAAAGCATATCAAAAAAATTGTGCACCATGATCAAGTAGGATTCATCCGTGGGATGCAAGCCTGGTTCAATATACAGAAATCAATAAATGTTATTCATCACATCAATAGACTTAAAAATAAGAACCATATGATCATCTCGATAGATGCAGAAAAAGCATTCGACAAAGTACAGCATCCCATTATGTTCAAAATTCTAGAAAAACTAGGGATAACAGGAACATACCTCAATATTGTAAAAGCAATCTATGCTAAGTCTCAGGCTAGCATACTTCTGAATGGAGAAAAATTGAAGGCATTCCCCCTAAAATCTGGAACAAGACAGGTATGCCCTCTTTCACCACTTCTGTTCAACATAGTTCTCGAAACACTGGCCAGAGCAATTAGAGAGATGAAAGAAATTAAAGGCATATAAATAGGAAAAGAAGAACTTAAATTATCACTATTGCAGATGACATGATTCTATTCCTAGCAGACCCAAAAGGGTCTACAAAGAAACTAATAGAGCAAATAAATGAATTCAGCAAAGTGGCAGGATATAAAATCAACACTCATAAATCAAAGACATTCCTGAATATCAGTGACAAATCCTCTGAAACGGAAATGAGGACAACCACTCCATTCACAATATACTAAAAAAAAAAAAAATAATTGGGAATCAACCTAACAAAAGAGGTGCAAGTTTTATACAAGGAAAACTACAGAAACCTAAAGAGAAAAATAGAGGAAGATATTAGAAGATGTAAAAATGTACCCTGTTCATAGATAGACAGAACTAACATCATCAAAATGGCGACATTACTAAAAGTTCTCTATAGGTTTAATGCAATGCCAATCAAAACCCAACGGCATTTCTTGTAGAAATAGAGCAAGCAATCATGAAATTCATATGGAAAAATAAAAGACCCAGAATAGCAAAAACAACACTAAGCAGGAAGTGTGAATCAGTCGGTATAGCGATACCAGACTTCAAACTATATGCAGAACAATAGTATCAAAAATAGCATGGTACTGGTACCAAAACAGGTGGGTGGACCAATGGTACAGAATAAAGGACACAGAACCAATCAAAAAAAATACAACTATCTTACATTTGATAAAGGGGGCTAAAAGCATGCAATGGATGAATGATAGCATCTTCAACAAATGGTGCTGGGAAACCTGGAAATCCATATGTAACAAAAGAAACTGAATCCCTTTCTCTCGCCATGCACAAAAGTTAACTCAAAATGGATCAAGGAGCTTGATATCAAATCAGAGACATGATGTCTGATAGAAGACAAAGTTGGCTACGATCTACATACTTTAGGGTCGCCTCCAAATTCCTCATAGGAACACCCATAGCACAAGCGTTAATAACTAGAATCAACACATGGGACTTACTCAAACTAAAAAGGTTTTTCTCAGCAAAAGAAACAGTAAGAGAGGAAAATAGGGAGCCCACATCCTGGGAACAAATCTTTCCTCCTAACACTTCAGAGAGAGCACTAATATCCAGAGTATACAAAGAACTCAAAAAATTAGTCAATAAGATAACAAATAACCCAAACAACAAATGGGCCAAGAACCTGAACAGACACTTCTCAGAGGAGGACATACATCAATCAACAAGTACATGAAAAAATGGTCACCATCTCCAGCAGTCAGAGAAATGTGAATCAAAAACCACCCCCTAAGATACCATCTCACTCCAGTAAGATTGGCAGCCATTATGAAGTCAAACAATAACAAGTGCTGGCGAGGATCTGGGGAAACAGGTACACTTGTATATTTCTGGTGGGACTGCAAATTGGTGCAGGCAAACGGGAAAGCAGTATGGAGATTTCTTGGAAAGCTGGGAACGGAACCACCATTTGACCCAGTTATTCCCCTTCTCGGTCTAAAACCTAAAGACCTAAAAAGAGCATGCTACAGGGACACTGCTACATCGATGTTCATAGCAGCACAATTCACAATAGCAAGACTGTGGAACCAAACCTAGATGCCCTTCAATAGAAGAATGAATGAAAAAAATGTGGCATTTATACACAATGGAGTATTACTCGGCATTAAAAAATGACAGAATCATAGAATTTGCAGGGAAATGGATGGCATTAGAACAGATTATGCTAAGTGAAGCTAGCCAATCCCTAAAAAACAAATGCCAAATGTCTTCTTTGATATAAGGAGAGTAACTAAGAACAGAGTTGGGACGAGGAGCATGAGAAGAAGATTAACATTAAACAGGGATGAGAGGTGGAAGGGAAAGGGAGAGAGAAGGGAAACTGCATGAAAATGGAAGGAGAACCTCAGGGTTATACAAAATTACATACAAGAGGAAGTGAGGGGAAAGGGAAAAATAATACAAGGGGGAGAAATTTTATTACTGTATAGGGGGTAGAGAGAGAAGAGGGGAGGAGACTGGAGGGGAGGGGGGATAGTAGAGGATAGGAAAGGCAGCAGAATACAACAGACACTAGTATGGCAATATATGAATCAATGGATGTGTAACTGATGTGATTCTGCAATCTGTATACGGGGCAAAAATGGGAGTTCATAACCCACATAAATCAAAAGTGTGAAATATTATTTATCAAGAACTATGTAATGTTTTGAACAACCATATATAAAAATTTAAAAAAAGAGATAACTAAATTCGGTGAATAATGCACGAGAATCCTAATATTTCTACAGTTTAAAATCAATGCCAGTAGATTCCTATGGGACATGATGTGTATTTTGACGTTCATTTTTATTCAACAATGGTACATTACTATTTCATGAGTTTATGCACATCATAGGATATATATTTCATCCACAAATTAGCAAATTTATAGGCATTTGATTGAATTTCAATCGCTTCCTGCTTTACAATATATTCATTCCTCCAGGTTTCCTGACTGGTCTTTTCATGAGACTTCTTTCCAAACATATTATTTTCGATTTCCATAATCACTTTTGAAGCAAAACTCACACACTGTTCATGATAAACCAAAACACTAATATTACCATTAGATGTATAATTGGTGGGAATGAATGATTGTATATCAATATAAGATTTCCTGTAATTTTCCAGATATCAGTTCAATCCATTATTTAATGTTGGAACAAGTTATATTATTTATTCACAGTATTGTCTATTCATGCTTTATCTCTATATTCATAGACACAGGGTGCACCTCTTTGTACCCCCAATACTAATTTTATGTCTTCAATATATTGTTTCCAGAAATGGTGGACGAAATACTCATGTCACCTGATCTACATATACATTTTTTCACAGTAATATTCTGGACAAATAATGTAATGGTCACGGTTATGATTGCACGAAGGACTAAATGAAAAGTGAACATGGATTACTAAAAACATCTATGTCCAGGTTGCCTAATGCTCTTAACTGTCAATCCTATTGGTGACTACATATTTTTTTTCTTCCAAAGATTATGTATTCAAACTCAACCCTGTTGAAAATGTCTAATCCTATCACTCACTTTATACTTTGCCTGATTTCATAATGTCTCTATTGATATCTGCTTTTCTACATTTTTTCCCAGCTCATCATAGTGACTGACTCTTCATATGTGCTGACATTTACATTCACTCTCTAACCGAAACCCTATTGTTAAAGAACTTTTGTCCAAATCAAATACTCACTCTTCTTCCTAAACCTACCGACTAGCTTCATAATCTTACTGACTATCCCTTTTTGACTGGATGTTCTCTTCTACATTCAATCATCCAAGGTACAAAGTCCTATTCCATTGTGTATTGAATTAACTGAGACATCTTTGCAGAACATAATTCAAAGCTAATTATCCCAATCAAGGGCTCAATGCCCTTCTGGGCTTCAAATCATACCTAGATTTCTGTTCTCATACTTATATTTAACCTCCATATTCTTGTAAATATCGAAGGTCCCCAACACTATTATTCATCACACAGAATGATTCCTAACACAAATCGAACCTGTTATTAACCCGAAACATACACTGTTCCCTCAATCTCATTTTACAGAAGAGCAGGGACAGAGTTGTTCTTACAATACAGGAAAGAAGGGGACAGTCCACCTGCTGAGAACCTCAAAGGTCCATGCAGAAATGATACCTGGACAAGTTGTAGGCAGGTATAAAGGACCTGAGTGAGCAAAACTCATCTTCCATGGCAAAACACCTGGTCAGGATGAAGGGATGTGTCTTAATCAGCCTCTCTCTTCTTATTGTAGAGAAGACTGACAAAACCAGACCTGTGTGTAGAGCTGTTCCTGGGTGCCTATCGTTGATATTTCATTCTAACTTTTGAAAGTGTCACAGGAAGTAGGGGCCGGCTCCATCTCATGGGACCCTTGGAAGCAACTGTTAGGGAAAGGTGGTTGCCAAGGCAGTGACCTCATTCAGTTCCAAAGAAAGTGACATACCTCATTATTTGGTGATGGAACTCTCTTAACTTGGTATCCAAGAAGCCAGGCACCCAGAGGCAGTCCCAGTTCCAGTCCCAGTGGACTCACTTGCTTGGATTTTCCAAGGACAAAATCAATCTTTCTTGGTACCTACTGATGTGAGGATGGCCAAATGCCAGAAGAGCTCTGAAGAGGGACCTTTCCTGAGAAAGCAGGTAGTGGCTCACCACTTTTTCCTGACAACTTCACAGAGTTGGCCATGGAAACCAGATCTGAAAGAGGACAGGCCATTTTGGGAGAACATCGTATGGCTCACCAGTCATAGGACACTCCTTCTAATCACAGACATACTTGGGGGAAGAAGCTGCCTTTGTGGGAGTGGGTATGGGTTTGTGGTTCTGTCTCATGTTCTGAGAATAGGTAGAAAAGGCGTTTTTTTTTTTGTTGTTTTTTTTTGTTTGTGGTTTTCAGTGGACTGTTCTAGTAAGTCGTTTGACAAGGCAAGTATTTCCATGTCTGTGTATTCCACTGTGTCCGTTGTTGTAAACATTAGAAAAGAAAATGCATTAATGAATGTGTCCTTTAAAGTATAAATATTCCCAAAATTCATCCTGCCCAATATATGAATGAACTGCAGCTTGTCTTATCGAAGGGAAACACCTGCTATCTTCCCAAGTTAATGTTTTCTTCCTGTATTCTGGCCAGTCTCCAGAATAGGCTCATGGTTTTGTGTCCACGATATGTACCACCTCCAAGCTCTGTGACATGGTCATGTACTGGATAGCTGAAAAGAATGGCGAGCATCTCAGAAAACTCAGATATCAGTGTGACCAAGAAACTCTCAGTGGAGAGACCCTGCTTTGGACCTTTTGCTTAAGTACTGTTTTGTTACACTGAATATCTGGAAGGTCTTTGCTTCAGGGCACCCCGTTGTGAAGCCTGAAGAATATAGTTTTGAAATGGAAATGAATGGGCATCACCTGTGGCTCTTTGCTTAATTGCTTTGGAAATGGATGTGGCTGAATTAGCCTCTTGGCCTTCTTTGTGGCTGTGATTTAGATTCTCAGCACATGATGGATATAAAGAATGATCCCATGTGTGCGTCCAAAACTATAATGGCAAAAAATCAGTCATTGTGGATGAAGTCTCTCGTCTTCCTCTGTTAGGTTCCTGACCTCCATCAAGTGTGAATAGGGATTCTTTGGGTCAAATGAGTTCTTCAAAGCCCTGATGAGGTGCTTGGGTTTTCGCATGACTCCAAATCACATATAGAATCTATACCTGAAAGTCAGTAGGCCTCAAATTGTAGAAACAGAGCAGTATTAACGGCAGGCTTATTTGATCACTTCTGGTTCACAGGAGGGCTGTCAAGGCCACCCTGACTTTAGGCAAATGAGGGGCAAGCGAGCTTTTTTTGGACACAGTCTTGGGCTGTGCCCCTGATGGAAAACTCCAGCAAGAGGTTACGATGAGTGACTATATGGAAGAAGATGAGGGCCATGTGGGAATGTTTTGGTTTTAATTTGGCCATTTGTTTGGCGGTTGGAAGAAATGACTGGGTCCACTTGGGCTTGAACTTTGGTGTGATTCCCCTTAGAGACTGAGTTGTGAAACTGAACTCAGAGAAGTATTGCCATGAATTTTGTTTGGATTTTAGGAGGCCACGCATGTGAGTCGCCCTTGTAAACTGAGATCTAGGGCCAGGGTGGCTTTCCACAGAGCACTGGGAATCTCTGCCAGGATATCACCTGATTTTGTTC
Organism: Callospermophilus lateralis; assembly: GCF_048772815.1. Taxonomy (NCBI): domain Eukaryota; kingdom Metazoa; phylum Chordata; class Mammalia; order Rodentia; family Sciuridae; genus Callospermophilus; species Callospermophilus lateralis. The sequence goes on from NW_027513404.1 coordinate 1,181,471, forward strand.
TCAAAGACATGGCAGCCATATTTGAGAGTCGAAAAATACATAGGCCTCACATTGTAGACTTTAATGGGCCTGGCATCATGTGACCATTTTGGCACTCTTTCAGAAGCCTTGCCTGTGAGAGTTCTCCAGAGCTTTTATTGAATTGAGCTTCCTCAAAATTTAATGGTTACTGAATGAATTAAAAGCCACAGTGCCTCCAACTTCATCCTTGAAAAATGGCTAGATAAATACCATGAAAATTTTGAAATTCCCATGACCAGGTGGCACTGGAGAACATTTGGATGTCCTATTGCTGATCAAGAGTATACCAGACAGTGCCTTGATTGACTGGGTTTCATGAAAATGGTGTAGTACAGAGATGCCAGTAAGTTAGAGCCTGCTGAGTAGTGGGCCTAGAGCAGTTTTGGGCAGGTGTGTGATAAATCACCAGTGGTAGGGTCATGAGGATCTACCATTGTATTCCAAATGGCATGTTACTTACATGGTGCAGCCAGCAGACCCTTATATGTAAAGGCATCTTGTTATATGGAGAGGTTTCAGGGCAATGTTCAGAATTAGGTTGATATGGACAAGGGGGCAATGGGGCAAGCTATGAGGGATAGAAGCCTGGTTGGTGCATTCTCCTGCATACCCTGGCACACCAAAGGTGACAGAACTCCCTCCAGCATTGTGTCACAGTTTAGCTCCTTGTATGTCATGAAGCAAATACCAAACTCCGAGTGCAGTAGCAAAAACATGACAAAAAGTGGACCAGGACCAAATGGCTTCACAGTCCACATGGGGAGAAACTTAGTCCCCAGTGGTCACAGTTTACCTACAAAGAGATAATGCAGCACTGCTGCTCATCTTTATTGGAATATAAGAAGCCATGTCCTCCAGGTCACATAAATGCAGACCTAGCTTTGATGGTCTCACGCAAAGAAGTCAAATCTCCTGACAACAACATATTTTTCAAGTGCTCAACCTCACAGAAAGTTTCTCAAAAAGTTTTTAGGCCAGAAGAGCTCCATGTTTGTGGAGTGTTAACCCAGTCCCTTACTTTTGGAAACTCCTCTACCACCTCCAAGATTGTGAACTCCTGAGCATTTCCATTCCAGATATGTATTCACTGATTTTCTAACTCTTCTCCTCCAATTGTGTCTTAATTGGGGCAAAGGTATTGACAAGGCATTGCTCTGGATGAGAGTGGAAGGATATTTATGCAGCACATATTTGCATACACATTGGATTCATTTTTCAATTTTCCTATTGAAATAGTGAATCCCCGACACTAACCCGAACCTATTAGGCTCAGACTACTCAACCTAATAAAAAGGAGAAAAATAACCCAAACAAATATAAATACAAGCAGTTCAGAGGAGGCATGTTGTATATTTGGACTTGCCTTTTGCATTATATAATGTAGGAGTTATAAATCTAGTCAATTTTTAATTGAAATAATTCTCCATGTGTTTTTAAAATTAACAGATATGTGAATTCTTGTTTCCAATTCTCTGTAGCCATTTCACCCATGTATATTTATATACATATATAGAATCCTACCAGGTATCACATGTACATTTTTGGGAGGTGGCTGACTTGGCAGATACAAATTGTGAGAAGAGTTCACTCCTCTTAAAAGCTGTTGGAACTGAAAATTCAACCTACAAGCTTCCTAGTAGAACAACATTATACATAAACTCATGTTCAGTAAAATAAATATTTTTGCATCTGGGGATGATATATATTTAATGATGAATTTTGTTTGGCATATATATTGCTACTTTTTAATGTCTATTTGTGTTTTTTTTTGTATATATACATTCACTCTGTAGATTTTTCAAAATATGAAATATGTGTCTTATATACACTCTCTTAATTCATTCGTGTTCATGTACTTGGATTTATAATCAACTTTTCACAAGATTATTCTCAGACATATTCATTTAACTGAAATACATGTTTGTTTCCTAGTACTGAAAACTAACTTCAGTGAATGGTGCATACAAATCCTAATAATTCTACAGTAACTAACCCAGTCTAACATCAATGCAAGTAGATTCCTATGGCACATGATATGTAATTTGACGTTCATTTGTATTCAACACTGGTACATTACTATTTCTTCAGGGTTTGCACATCATAGGATATACATCTCATCCAAAAGTTCACAAATTTATAGGCATTTGTTTCAACTTTAATCACTTCTTGCTTCAGAACACATGTATTGTCAGGGTTTCTTGACTGGTCTTTTCATGAGAATTCTTTCCAAACACATTATTTTCAATTTCCATAATCACTATTGAAGCAAAACTCACACACTCTTCATGATAAACCAAAACACTAATATTACCATTTGATGTATAATTGGTTGGAATGAATGATTGTATATCAATATAAGATTTCCTGTAATTTTTCAGATATCAGTTCAATACATAATTTAAATTTGGAACAACTAATATTATTTATTCACATTATGGTCTATTCATGCTTTATCTCTATATTCATAGACACAGGGTACACCTCTTTGTACCCCCAAAACTAATTTTATGTCTTCAATATATTGCTCCCAGAAAAGGTGGTAGAAATACTCATGTCACCTGATCTACATAAACATTTTATCACAGTAATATTCGGAACTAAAAATGTGAAGGTCACACTTAAGACTGTACCAAAGCCAAAAGGGAAATTGTACATGGATTACTAAAACATCCATGTCCAGGTTGCCTAATGCTCTCAAATGTCAATCCTATTGGTGACGACATATTTGTTTCTTCATAAGATTATATATTGAAACTCAACCTTGTAGAAAATGTCTAATCCTATCACTCATTTTATACTTTGCATGATTTCATAATGTCTCTATTGATATCTGCTTTTCTACATATTTTCCCAAGCTCATCATAGTGACTCACTCTTCATATGTGCTGACATTAACATTCACCCTCTAACCAAAACCCTATTAGGAAAGAACTTTTGATCCAAATCCTATACTCACTCTTCTTCCTAAACCTACCGACTATCTTCTTAATCCTACCTACTATCCCTTTTTGACTGGATGTTCTCTTCTACATTCAATCATCCAAGGTACAAGGTCCTATGCCATTTATTATTGAATTATCTGAGACATCTTTCCAGAACATAATTAAAAGCTAAGTATCCCAGTCAAGGGCCGAATGATTTCTGGCCTTCAAATCTCACTTAGATTTCTGTTTTTGTACATTTATTTCAACTCTATATTCTTATAAATATCGTAGGTACCCAATACCATTATTCATCGCACAGAATGATTCCTAACTGAAATCGAACCTGTTATTAACCTGAAACATACACTGTTCCCTCAATCTCATTTTACAGAAGAGCAGGGAAAGAGTTGTTCTTACAATACAGGAAATTAGGGTACCTTCCACCTGCGAGAACCTCAAAGGTCCATTCAGAAATGATACCTGGAGAAGATTTAGGCAGGTATAAAGGACCTGAGAGAGCAAAAGTCATCTTCCATGGCAAACAACCTGGTCAGGATGAAGGGATGTGTCTGAATCAGCCTCTCTCTTCTTATTGTAGAGAAGATGGACAAAACCAGGTCTGGGTGAAGAGCTGTTCCCAGGTTCCTCTGGTTGATATACCATTCTAACTAGTGAAAGTGTCACAAGAAGTAGAGGCCGGCTCCATCTCATGGGACCCTTGGAAGCAACTCTTAGGACAAAGTGTTTGCCAAGGCAGTGACCTCATTCAGTTCCAAAGAAAGTGACATACCTCATTTCCTTGGTGATGGAACTCTCTGAACTTGGTATCCAAGAAGTCAGGCACCCAGAAGCAGTCCCAGTCCCAGTATCAGTGGGCTCACTTGGTTGGATTTAACAAGGGCAGAGTCAGTCTTTTTTGGTACCTACTGATGTGAGGAAGGACAAATGGAGCTCTGAAGAGGGACCTTTCCTGAGAAAGCAGGTAGTGGCTCACCACTTTTTCCTGACACCTTCACAGAGTTGGCCAAGGAAACCAGATCTGATAGAGGACAGGCCATTTTGGAAGAAGATAGTATGGCCCACAAGTCAGAGAACACTTTGGATAGTCACAGACCTACTTGAGGGAAGGAGGTGCCTTTGTGGGAGTGGGTGTGTGTTTGTGGTTCTGTCTCATGTTCTGAGAATAGGTAGGAATGTCGGTTTTTTCGTTTGCAGTGGACTATTTCTAGTAAGTCGTTTGACCAGACTAGTGTTCCTATGTCTGTGTATTTCACTGTGTCCGTTGTTGTAGACATTTGAAAAGATAATGCATTAATATATGTCTAGTCTAGTATAAATCTTCCCATAATTCATCCTGGCCAATTAATGAATGGAATGCAACCTGTCTTATCCATGGGCAACACCTGCTATCTACCTAAGTTCCTGTTTTCTTCCTGAATTCTGGCCATTCTCCAGAATTGGCTCATGGTTTTGTTTCCAAGATATGTACCACCTCCAAGCCCTGTGACATGGCCTTGTACTGGATAGCTTAAGAGAATGGCGAGATTCTCAGAAAACTCAGATATCAGTGTGACCAGGAAAGTCTCTGTGGAGAGACCCTACTTTGGATCTTTTGCTTAACTATTGTTCTGTTGCCCTGAATGTCAAATATCAGTGTGACCAGGAAAGTCTCAGAGGAGAGACCCTACTTTGGATCTTTTGCTTAACTATTTTTCTGTTGCCCTGAATGTCTGGAAGGCCTTTGCCTCAGGCCACCCCTCTGTGAAGCCTGAGGAAAACAGTTTTGAAATGGAAATGAATGGGAATCATCTGTGGCTCTTTGCTTAATTGCTTTGGTAAGGGATGTGGCTGAATTAGCCTTTTGGTCTTATGTGTGGCTGTGACTTAGATTCTCAGCTCCTGATGGATCTAAAGAATGATCGCTTGTGTCCATCCAAAACCATAATTGCAAAAAGATCAGTCATTGTGGATGAAGTCACTTGCCTTCCTCTGTTAGGTTCATGACCTCCATCAAGTGAGAATAGGGATTCTTTGGATGAAATGAGTTCTTCCAAGCCCTGCAGTGGTGCTTGGGTTTTCACATAACTCCAAATGAAATAAAGAATCTATATCTGAAAAACAGTAGGACTCAAATTGGAGAAACAGAGCAGTATTAAAGGCATGCTTATTTTGTCACTCCTGGTTCACAGGAAGGGTGTTCAGGCCACCCTGACTTTAGGCAAATGAGGGGCAAGCGAGCTTATTTTGGAAACTGTCTTTCGCTGCGCCCCTCATAGAAACCTTCAGCCAGAGGTGAGGATGAGTCTCTACATGGAAGAGGATTAGTGTCATGTGGAGGTGTTTTGGTTATAATTTTGGTCATTTGTGTGTCGGTTGGAAAAAATGACTGTGTCCACCTGGGCTTGAACTCTGGTGTGATTCCCCTTAGAGACTGAGTTGTGGAACTAAAGTCAGAGAAATATTGCCATGAATTTTGTTGGAATTTTAGTAGGCCATGCATGAGAGTCGCCATTGGAAACTGAGATCTAGGCCCAGGGTGGCTTTCCACAGAGCACTGGGAATCTCCGCCAGGATATAACATGATTTTATTATTAAAGACTTGGCAGGCTGAGTTGAGAGTCAAAACACACATGGGCCTCACCTTGTAGACCTCAATGGGCCTGGCTTTATGTGGCCTCTTTGGGCACTCTTTCAGAAGCCTTGCCTGTGAGAGTTCTTTAGAGCTTTCATTGAAATGAGCTTCCTCACCATTTAATGATTCCTGAATGAATTGAAACCCACAGTGACTCCAATTTCATCTTTGAAAAATGGTTAGATAAATACCATGAAATTTTTGAAATTCCCATGACCAGGTGGCACTGGAAAACTTTTGGATGTCTTGTTGCTGATCATTAGTATACCAGACAGTACCTTGATTTACTGGGTTTCCTGAAAATGGTTTAGAACAGAGATGCCAGTAAGTTGGATCCTGCTGAGTAGTGGCCCAGAGCAGTGGTGTGCAGGTGTTTGATAAAACATCAGTGGTAGGGCCATGAGGATCTACCATTGGATTCCAAATGGCTTGTGACTGACATGGTGTAGCCAGCAGACCCTTATATGTAAAGGAATCTTGTTATATGGAGAGGTTTCAGGGCAATGTTCTGAATCATGTTGCTATTGTCAAGGGGGCAAGCTACGTGGGATAAAATACTGTTTGGTGCATTCTCCTCCAGACCCTTCCCCCCACACCTGACAGAACTCCTCCAGTACTGTGTCCCATTTGAACTCGTATTTTGTGAAGCAAATACCAAACTCCCAGAGCAGCAGCAAAAACACCACGAAAATTAGAGGATGGCCAAATGGCTTCACAGTACACACGAAGAGACAATTAGCCCTCAGAGGCCACAGTTTACCTACAAAGAGAGAATTCAGCACTGTTGCCTCATTTCATTGGAAAGTAAGTAACCATGTCATCCAGATCACATAGATGCAGACCCAGCTTTGATGGTCTCACTACAAAGTAAGCTAAAGCTCCTGACAACAGCATATATTTCAAGTGCTCAACCTCAGAGGCAGATCCTCAAAAATCTTTAGGCCAGCAGAGCTCAAGGTTTGTGGAGTGTTTACCCTGTCCATTACTTTTAGAAACTCCTCTACCAACTCCAATGATGTGAAATCGGGAGCATTTTCCAATCCAGATAGGTATTCACAAATTTTTTAACTCTTCTCCTCTAATTGTGTTTTTCTTGAGGCGAAGGTAATGTCAAGGCATTGTTCTGGATGAGAGTGGAAAGATTTTTCTGTAGCATATGTTTGCATACACATTGGATTCAATTTCCTGTTTTCCATTCAAAATACTGAATTCCTGACACGAACCCATACCCTACCAGACTCTGACTACTAATCCTAATATGATGGAGAAAAATAACCCAAACAGAATAGAAATACAAGTAGTTCAGAGGAGGCACGGTGTATAGTTGGACTTCCCTTCTGCATGATACAGAGTAGGAGTTATAAATCTAGTCAATTGTTTGTTGAAATAGTTCTCCATGTATTTTTAAAGTTAACAAACATGTGAATTCCTGTCTCCCTTTCTCTGTAGCCTATTCAGCATGTGTATTTTAATATGGACATATACAATCCTACCTGGTACCACACGTTTGTACTTGTGATTTGGCTTACTTGGCAGATACAAATTGTGAGACGAGATCACTCCTACTAAACCCTGTTGGTACTGAATATTGAAACAATGGGTGAGCTTCCTATTTGAACAACATTATACATAAATCCATGTTCAGTAAAATGAATATTTTTGGATCTGTGCATCATATATATTTTATGATGAATTTTGATTGACATATATTGCTACTTTTTTTGTCTGTGTGTACTCTCCAGATTTTTCTAAATATGAAATATATGTGTCTTATGTACACTCCCTAAATTCATTCATGTTCATGTATGTGGATTTATTATCAACTATTCACAAGATTATTCTCAGAAATATTCATCCACCTGAAATTTGCCTAATGCTCTCAAATGTCAATCCTATTGGTGACTACATATTTATTTCTTCCTAAATTATGTATTCAAACTCAACCCTGTTCAAAATGTCTAATCCTATCACTCACTTTATACTTTGCCTTATTTTGTAATGTCTCTATTTATATCTGCTTTACTTCATGTTTTCCCCAGTTCATCATTGTGACTGACTCTTCACCTGTGCTGACTTTAACAATCACTCTGTAACCGAAACCCTGTAGCTAACGAACTTTTGTTCCAAATCCTATACTCACACTTCTTCCTAAACGTACTATCTTCCTATTTCTATCAACAATCCCTTTTTGACTGGATGTTCTCTTCTACTTTCAATCATTATAGTAAATGTCAGGCGAGCTTCGCAGGAGGAAACTACCAACAGACTATCTCATGCAACAGCAAAGGGTTTATTGAGTGTCCAGCATGCTGGTGCTCAGAGCTCACTTGAATAGAGCAGATAGCCCTGAGAATCGCTTAAGTAGAGCTTATATACTTTACCTGGAGAGGGCAGGGAGGGAAGTTTATTGATGGATCAGGGCGAGTGGGCGATTTGCGTGCAACTGCGTGAGGGAGCACATTCTGCAGTTGGGCAGTTGGGGACAGCACATACTGGGAACAAGATTTGCAAGCATTTCTCAAGATTTCAAGAGTGTTTTGTTAAGCATACAGAAAAACAGGAAGTGACAAGTACCTATTTTATTAACCTTTTATTCCCCACTTCTTCTTCTGGCTACTTTTAATCATAAAAATGATCATTGGGGGGTGTCACATTCTATGTATACTAGTGGGGTATTACCATAAGTTTAACTCGTCCAATTTGAGCCTGGAGAAAAGAAATTACACGGTTGAGAAAACAGGGTTTAATAGTTAGCAATAATATGAGGATTATTATTGGACCGGCCAGGGTTGATAAAAACGTAGTTAACCAGGAAGACTGTGTGAACCAAGACTCAAACCACCTTTTTTGGGCCTCTCTGTCTCTTTGATGCTTTTCAAGAAATCTTTTTAATTTACTCTTAGATTTTATTACAACTCCAGTATGCTCGGCATACAAAGAACTTTCTTCTCTCAATGCAGCACAGAGGCCCCTTCTCTCATGACAAGGAGGTCCAACCCTCGAGTGGTCTGAAAAACAACTTCAGAGAGAGAGGTAAAAGACTCATGCAAAGCTCTGATGGAGGTTTCTAATATCTTAGTTTTGGTCTATTGCTGTCATTTGTTGGGTCATTTGTTGAGTCCCATGGACAAAGGCAGTGGTTCCCGTGGCCACCAGTGCAGCAATTTCTATTCCTAATATGATGGCTAAGTTGAGGGATATATATTTTCAGTGGAACCGGGTTGAATGCCCCCCTATTTGATCTTCAAATGAACCTGCATTGTGATAGAGCACTCTGGGAAACATCTGCACGATTACACAATTAATCACATCTGTTGACCATTTCATGAAAACATTAACAATGTTTAAGTATATAGAATCATGCTGTAGTAGGGACGGACAAGGCAACTCACCTAAGATAGCACTGAAGACAGGGAAACAGTCCTATTTGGTGGCAACCAGATCCAGAGGGCATTGATTCTGTTGTAATCAAGTAATCCTCTGAAACCCAAGTTAAGGTAGTTTCAGAATTTTGTACCCAACATGTAATGGAAGAGGCTCAGAAGTTCACAGTCTGCAGAAGTTGAAAAAAGCAGTTTTGTTTCTGTTTTTTCCTCGGTTCTGGGCAAGTTAACTTTTCAAGGACACCTGGGAGGGAAAGAGCTTTTTCTTCCCTTTCTTATTTTCCCATTGCCAGCTGTTACCACGGAGCCCAGTTGCTAACTTCGTTAACTTAGAAATGTAGCCATCTCTGTGAAGCCCCATGTCAAGGCCAGAGGCCTTGTTCACATATTTTTGTGAAAAACTAGTAAGGGGGTGTCTTGATTAGGAGTGCTAATTTTTTTAGCCAGTGGCCAAGTAGAACAGGGCAACATGAAAATAGGAAGTTTAACTACATTGAACTTTTTTATAGGGACTCTTTTGCTGAAAGTCCTAAAGTCAGCCATAGTGAAGACTTCTGGAGAAGGTCAGTTAAAGACTTTTCTGTGGGCCTGGTACAGAGGGGAAAGACGGAGAAGGTGGGGCTGAGAGCAGCTCAGAGTATCTGAGAATGAGAAAAGAGAGATGTAAAAAAATAATTGGAAAGTGGTTTGGAATTTTCCTAGCAACAAATATTTGAGCAGTAGAAGAGGTAGAGCAAAGAAGAAGATGGTTGTGAGTATCCCAAAACACATGTAAGGGACTTTAAATTCTTAGTAAACTGTTTTCAGTGATGACAAAGCAACTTTAAAGGCCATTTTCATTACATCTTGGATATGGGTCTGAGGGCTCTCCTCAGCTGGTTTGAGCTTTGGGTTAGTTGGTAAGAGGACCTGGTGGGACCCGGTGTGGGCACTGACAGGAGAAGAGAGGAGTGAGTGGGTGGAGGGGTACCTCAGTACCTGCTACGTCAGCAAGGGGGCAATGGTCTGAGAACCAGCAGAGATTTGTGTTTTTGATCTAATAATTGTAGTGGAGAAATCAGGTTGCTGAGGTGGGAGTGACAGCAGAGACTCTGGAGCAGAAGGCTGAAGGTGAGGATCTATTGGATAAGCATAGTTCAGGATGTGAGCGAAGAAGGGAAAAGGCCTCTACATAGTGGAATCTCCTTTTACCCTTTTGAGCACTAGCAGATGTTAAAAATGTCACACAGGATTTGAGGATCTAGAGTCCCCTCTGGTTGCCATCAGTTTTTGTTTTCTAATTCGTAATATGGCCAATGCTGTGTACTGAATTTAATGCGGAGTTTGGGTTCCATCAGGCAGCCCCTGTATGCTCACATCCCCATGACTTACAGAAGAAGTCGGCTTTTCCCCCACACAGCCATGGCTGTTTATGGCTTTGACAGTCGGCCGGGTAAACACAGTAATCTAGGCTAGCCAACCTGCATCTGGCTCGTGTGTCCCTACATCCATAATGTTTGTTTCCATTATCTATGGTAAGGAAGGGATTTAATGGAATTTTAGTGGGATCCTCTTCATCAGGGATATCCCATTAAGAAAGACCTATAGCCATCTGACAAATGTCTGGGTGGAGAGATGGTCACCAGGTCCCTAAGTGGGCTGTATTCGAGTTAGATTATACTTCTTTTCCAGTAGAATTTGTGATCAACCAATGCTGCTGAACGGGCTGATGAGGGTTAGGACTACTTGTGGCCGAGGGGAGAGTCTATAGGCTTATCCACATGGTGAATATGCAATTTGAAAGTGTTACCAGTCTTTTCCAGTTTCCAGCCAGAGTGTGGACAGGGCGCAGGCTTGAGATGAGAGGCATGGATCCAGGAAGTGATTCCGTCTACCTTTACCACTGTAGATGTTATAAGTACCACCTGGTATGGTCCTTTCCAGTGGGGTTCCAGGGATGACACCTGATATCATCTTACGTAGATGAATCTCTTACTTGATATCGATGTGGAGTCCCCTCATCCCCAGTTTGGTAGGCAGTGGCCAGCTTTTTCCACAGGTATCACTGAGATCTTTCAAGAGCTTTAAGTCTGTCAAGCAAGGGGGTGTGAAAGGGATCGTTAGGTCTTAGAGTTGGGCTTTGGTCCATTACTGGAGGAGAGGCACCCTAGATATTCACAGGGGGTGTGGTTACTCAAGGAAACAGAGGGCGTATTTCTTGCACGAAACATTGTATAAGGCATGAGCATAGTCCAATCATTTATGCTGGTCTCTAAGCTTAATTTTCTTGAGGTCTCTTTAATGGTTCTATTCATTCTTTCTACCTGTCCTGAACTCTAGGGTCTGTAAGCACAATAAAACTTCCAATGAATGCCCAGGTTCCTGGCTAACCCCTGACTTACTTGGGCCACGAACGCCGGTGCATTATCAGACCGTATTACCTTTGGCAGGCCGTATCTTTGAAAAATGTCTTTCAGGATCTGCTTGACCACCATTTGCACTGTTTCTTTTTCTTTTCTTTTAGTGGGGAAGGCTTCAATCCATCCTAAAAATGTATCTACAAAGACTAGAAGATATTTATGTCCATACCTTGCTGGCTTAATTTCAGTAAAGTCAACTGCCCAGAATTGTCCTGGTCTGGTTCCTCATAGGTGCTTCCCTGCAGGAAGCTTGGAAGGGTAAGCATTTACCAATTGATGGACTTGACAGGCTTTTTTTACCCATTTAGTTATTTCTTTTTGCTGTGAGTCAGTTAGTGAAAAACTCTGTTCTTGATACTTCAGAAATACCTGCAGTTTCTTTGAACCAAGGTTAGTGAGTTGATGTGCATTTTCTACTGACATATTTAGAGCTGTGACTATAGGAGTTTTTAGTGAAGGATTTAGAAATTCCACTTGGGGGCCTTCAGGGTTAAAAGTTATTTTGGCCCGGTACTTGGTGAGCAGATCTCTGCCCATCAATGGGGCTAGGAATTCTGGGATTACTAGGAAGGAGTGATGGATTTTTCCTTTCCCCAGGTCCATGATCCTCTTAGTTGTCCAAGCCCGATATTTACTGTCATTAGCCCCTTGAACTAGAGACCTTTTATTTGATAGAGGGCCCAATGTGACACTAGGGATGAGTGTATTGCCCCTTTATCCACTTCAAAGATTACTGGGGTCCCCTCCACTTCAAAAGTTACCCTGAACTCGGGGAGGAGATCTGAGCCCCGACTTTCATAGTCATCCTCCAGAGTCAGAATGGCTGACTGGCGTGGCTGTCCCTCTCTAGTGCACTCTTTGGCCCAGTGTCCTTTTTTTTGTACAGTAGGTACATTGATCTGAGGCCAGTGGTGGCCTCTGGCATGGGAACAGGTATCCCTTCCTGTCTCCCTGTTTCTTAATTTCTGGCCCTTTTGTTCTTGTGTCCAGGACCTTAGTCAACGCCTTATTCTGTCTTTTGTTTCTTTTATCCTCACTTTGCTTCATTCTCTTCTTCAGTTTCTCTCTTAAGGTATATTTTCTTGGCTTCTCTGACTAAATCTCTCAAAGTCATATCTTGTAATCCATCTAAGCATTGTAACTTTCTTTTAATATCCAGGGCAGCTTGCCCAATAAAGGCCATCATGACAGATGCCTTTTGATCCTCTGCCTGAGGATCGAAAGGAGTATATCTCCTACTTGCCTCCATAATTCTCTCTAGAAACATAGAGGGAGATTCATCAGGCCTTTGAATAATCTCTATTACCTTGGCCAAATTAGTTGGTCACCTAGTGGCCACTCGGATGCCCACTATTAGAACCTGGCGATAAGTGGACAGATGCTTTCTAACTTCAATGGTGTTGGTGTCCCAGTTGGGTTGTTTCAAAGGAAAACCAGCTTTGATTAAGTTGGGAAGATGTATCACTCTCCAATCTGGTCGGAGGACATTTTTTTATAGCTTCCAGGAAGATTCTCTTTTGTGCCTCTGTCGTGAAGAGAGTCCCTAGGAATTGTTTACAGTCATCCCAAGTAGGCAAATGTGAAAATATCAATGACTCAACCAGACCTGTGAGCCCTGTGGGGTCTTCGGAAAAAGGGGGATTGTTATATTTCCAGTTATATAGGTCGGAAGAGGAGAAAGGCCAATATTTGTAGGCTTGCATTTTCCCCCCATGGCCTTCGTCAATCAATGGTCTGTAGAGACATAGTGGGAGCATCACAGGAGTTCCAGGGTTTTCAATCATTCACCACCATCAAGTTTCCTTAGCTGGGCTAGCTTCCTCCTGCAGAGGAGGGGCTGTGTGTGCTGCGGGGGAGTTATCTGGAGGGTGCTGGGCCAGCTTAGATTCCTCCAGTGGTAGAGAGGCTGAGTCAGCTGCAGGGGAATCACTTAGAGGGTGTTGGTGGTTGGGGGATGAAGGCAGGGTATAATAAGGGGGAAGAGAGTCCAGAAGAGTCAAATCTTTTGACTCAGGGATTACAAAGGGTGGAGGAGGAGGAGGAGCAGAGGGTTTGAGAGATCATGGGGGAAGGAGTAGGAGCAGGGGAAGGGACAAAGAAAGGCTTCACCCATTGAGGAGGAGATTTGCAGATGTCCAGCAAAGTTAAGATATATGGCTGTTGATCCGGATGGCTATGTGTGCCCGGGTGAAAGACAATATCTCTGACTTCTTAAATTAGTGGGAAGTAGAAAGATCCTTCTAGGGGCCATCCAAATTCAAAGGTGGGCCATTCTGAGGCACAGAGATTCTGAAAGGTCCAGCGTTTAACTAAAACAGAAAGATTCTGAGCCCTTAAGCGGACTTTGGTCCAGTGATCAAGGGTCAGGGACAGGGGCATTGAAGTGCTGTGTCCCATAATGAAAGATACACAAAGAGTGAATGCAAGACACATGACACAGACAAGACAAGACAATAAAGACATTCAATGGACATCCAAAACTGAGACCAGGACTGAGTAGCCAGCAAAACCCAATGGGCTGGCAATTCCGAATCAGATACAAAATATTACTGAGTCGAGGAGACTATTGTTCCTCGATTTCCCGAGTCTTTGGGAAGTTCCCGAGGGACGTGGCCTGTGGCTCTGTGACACGTCTGTCAGCCACCATCGGAGAGAACTCACGCTCTTCATCGACAGCCATTTTGCCCAGCACTAACCTTAACACTGAAACAAGAAAGAGGCGCCTTACTGAACCCAAGAGGAACCCGTTAGGGTCTTTTGTCCGCCGCTGCCAAAACTCGGTGGAATCTCCATATGTAAAGGTCGGGTGAGCATGGAAGGAAGAGACCACTAACAGACTGTCTTATCCAACAGCAAAGGGTTTATTCTGGGTCCAGCATGCTGGGGCTCGGAGCTCACTTGAATAGAGCAGAGAGCCCTGAGAACAGTTTAAGCAGAACATATATATTTTCCTTGGAGAGGGCAGGGAGGGAAGTATACTGATGGGTCAGGGCGAGTGGTCAGTTTGCATGCAACCGGGTGAGGGAGTACATTCTACACTTTGGCAGTTGGGGACAGCACATTCTGGGAACAAGATTAGCAAACAGTTCTCAAGATTTCAACAGTGTTTTGTTAAGCATACAGAAAAACAGTAAGTGACAAGTACCTATTTTATTAACCTTTCACTACCGACTATCCTTTTTGACTGGATGTTCTCTTCTACATTCTATGATCCAAAGTTCAAGCTCCTATGTCATTGTATATCAATTTTTTCAAAGCTAAGTATCCCAATCAAGGGCCCAGTGCCCTTCTGGGGTTCAAATGTTACTTAGATTTCTGTTTTTATACATATATTTCACCTATATATTTTTATACATATTGCAGGTTCCCAATACCATTATTTATTCAGCATAATGATTCCTAACCCAAATCAAATATGTTATTAACCCTAACCATACATCGTTCCCTCAATCTAACGTTACAGAAGAGCAGGGACAGAGTTGGTGTTACAATACAGGAATATAGGGAATCTTCCACCTGCTGATAACCTCAAAGGTCCATGCAGATATAATCTCTGGAGAAGATGTAGGCAACTCTGAAGGACCTGAGAGTGCAAAAGTCATCTTCCATGGAAAACAACCTGGTCAGGGTGAAGGGTTCTGTCTGAATCATCCTCTCCATTCTTAATGTAGAGAAGATGGACCAAATGATACCTGTGTGGAGAGCTGCTCCTGGGTGCCTATGGGTGATATACCATTCTAACTTGTGAAAGGGTCACAGGAAGCAGGGGCAGCCTCCATCTCATGGGAAGCTTGGAAGCAACTCTTAGGACAGATTGGTTGCCAAGGCAGTGAACTCATTCAGTTCCTGACGGAAGTGACCTCATCTCACTTCCTTGGGTGAACTTGCGATCCAGGAAGCCAGTCAAACATTGACAGCCCCAGTCCCAGTCTCAGTGGTTTTACTTTTTGAATTTCCCAAGGACAGAGTCAGTCTTTCTTGGTACCAATTGATGTTAGGATGGCCAAATGACAGGAAAACTCTGAAGAGGGGCCTTTCCTGAGAAAACAGGTAGTGGCTCACTGCTGGCTCCTGACAACTTCAGAGACTTGGCAAAGGACACAAAATCTGAGACAGGACAGGCCATTTTGGGGGAACCTAGAATGGCCCACAGTCAGAGGACACTCCAAATAGTCACAACCTACTTGGAGGAAGGAGGTGCCTTTGTGGGTGTGGGTGTGGGTTTGTGGTTTTGGCTCATGTTCTGAGAAGAGGTAGGAAATGAGGTTTGTTTGGTTTGGGGGGAATTGTTTCTAGTAAGTCATTTGACAATGCGAGTGTTTCTGTGTCGCTGTATCCCACTGTGTCCGTGATTGTAGATATTAGAAAAGAGAAAGCATCAATGGATGTGTCCTGTCTTTTAGAAAGCTTACCAGCATTCATTCTGCCCAATTTATAAATAGAATGCGGCTTGCCATAATGATGGGCAACACCTACCATCTTCCTAAGTTCCTGTTTTCTTCCTGAAATCTGGTTATGGTTTTGTATCTAAGATATGTACCACCTCCATGCTCTGTGACATGGCCATGTACTGAATAACTGAAGTGAATGGCGAGCATCTCAGAAAACTCACATACCAATGTGACCTGTAAAGTCTCATTGGAGAAACCCTGCTTTGGGCCTTTTGCTTACCTATTGTTCTGTTTCCCTGAATGTCAGGAAGGTCTTTGCCTAAGGAAAACGCTTTGTGAAGTCTGAAGAAAACCTTTTTCAAATAAAAAAGAATGGGCATCAGCTGTGGCTCTTTGCTTAATTGCTTTGCAAAGAGATGTGTCTGAATCAGCGTCTTGGCCCTGTGTTAGGCTGTAGCTTAGATTCTCAGCAACTGATGGATCTAAAGAAAGATCCCATGTGTGCATCCAAAACCAAAATAGCAAAAGAGCAGTCATTGTGGATGAAGTCTTTCGCCTTCCTCTGTAAGGTTTCTGACATCAATCAAGTGAGAATAGGGATCCTTTAGGTCAAATGAGTTCTTCAATTCCCTGCAGAGGCTAGCACATAGGTGGTTTGGTTTTCTCATGACTCCAATTCACATAAAGAATCTAAACCCCACAGTCAGTAGGTCTCAAATTTGAGAAGTGGATCAGTATTAACGGCAGGCCTATTTGATCACTCCTGGTTCACAGGAAGGGTGTCCAGGTCACTCAGAATTTAGGTAAATGAGGGGCAAGAAAGCGTATTTTGGACACTGTCTTGGGCTGCATTCCTCATGGAAATCTACAGTCAGAGGTTATGATGAGTGTCTATATGGAAGAAGGTGAGGGCCATGTGGGAGTGTTTTGGTATTAATTGTGGTTATTTTTGTGGCAGTTGAAAGGGATGACTGAGTCCACCTGAGTTTGAACTCTGGTGTGATTCCCTTAGAGACTGAGTACAGGAACTGAACTTAGAGAAGTATTGCCATGAATTGAGTTGGGATTTTAGAAGGCCAAGCATGAGAGTCACCCTTGGAAACTGAGATCTAGGCCCAGGGTGGCTTTCCAGAGACCACTGGGAATCTCAGGCTTGATATCACATGATTTTATTCTTAACGACTTGGCAGTCTTAGTTGAGAGTCAAAACACACATGGACGTTACATTGTAGACCTCAATGGGCCTGGATTTATGTGACCCTTTGGCCAATCTTTGGGAAACGTGGCCTGTGAGAGTTCTCCAGAACTTCATTTGAAATGAACTTCCACAACATTTAATGGTCCCTGAATGAATTGAAACCCACATGCTGCCAACTTCATCCTTGAAAAATTGCTAGATAAATACCATGAAATTTTTGAAATTCCCATAACCAGATGGCACTGGAGAAACTTTGGTTTTCCTGTTGCTGAACATGATTATGCAGGACAGTGACTTGATTGACTGAGTTTCATGAAAATGGTGTATAACAGAGATTCCAGGAAGTTGGAACCTGCTGAGTAGTGGGCCTAGTGCAGTGATGGGCAGGTGTGTGATAAAAAAACATCTGTGGTGGGGCCATGTGGATCTGCCATTGGCTTCCAATTGGCTTGTGACTGACATGATGCATCCAGCAGACGCTTCTACGTAAAGGTATCTTGTTATATGGAGAGGTTTCAGGCCAATGTTCAGAATCCGGTTGCTATGGTCAAGGAGGCAAGCTATGTGGAATAGAAGCCTGGTTGGTACATTCTTCTGCAGACCCTGACTCACCACAGGTGACAGAACTCCCTCCAGCACTTTGTCCCAGGTGAATTCCTTGTAATTCGTGAAGCAAATACGAAACTCCCAGTGCAGCAGCAAGCAACACCAGGAAAACTGGAGGATGACCAAATGGCTTCAGAGTCCACAAGAGTAGACAATTAGCCCCCAGTGGCCACAGTTTACCTACAAACAGAAAATTAAATACAGCTTCCTCATGTTTATTGGAAAATAAGAAATCATGTATTCCAGGTCACATAGAAGCATACCCAGATTTGATGGTCTCACTACAAAGGAATCTGAATCTCCTGACTACAACATATATTTCAAGTGCCCAACCTCAGAGGCAGTTCCTCAAGAAGTCTTTAGTCCAGCAGAGCTCCATGTTTGTGGAGTGTTTACCCTGTCCCTTACTTTTGGAATCTCCTCTACCACCTCCAATTTTGTGAACTCGTGAGCATATTTGATTCCAGATATGTATTCACAGATTTTCTAACTCTTCTCCTCTAATTGTGTCTAACTTGGGGCCAAGGTAATCTCAAGGCATTGTTATGGATGAGAGTGGGAAGATACTTTTGTAGCATATATTTGCATAAACATTGGAATCATTTTCCAAATTTTCATTCAAAATACTGAATCCCTGACACAAACCCATGCCAACTAGACTCTGACTACTAATTCTAATATGATGGAGAAAATTAACCCAAAAAGAATAGAAATACAAGCAGTTCAGAGGAGGAATGGTGTATCATTGGAATTGCCTTTTGCATTATATAGGGTAGGAGTTATAAATCTAGTCAATTTTTTGTTGAAATGGTTCTCCATGTGTTTTTAAAGTTAACAAATATGTGAATTCCTGTCTACCTTTCTCTGTATCCTATTCAGCACATGTATTTTTATATGCACATATAGAATCCTACCTGGTACCACACGTACATTCTTGTGAGGTGGCTGACTTGGCAGACACAAATTGTGAGAAGAGATCACTCCTCCTAAACGCTGTTGAAACTGAAAATTCAAACTATTGATGAGCTTCCTAGTACAATAAAATTATACATGAATCCATGTTCAGTAAAACAAATTTATTTGGATCTGTGGATGACATATATTTCGTGGTGAATTTCAATTGGCATATATTGCTACTTTTTAATGTCTGTTTGTGTGCGTGCGTGTGTGTGTGTGTGTGTGTGTGTATGTTTATATATATATACACACACACTCTACAGATTTTTCAAAATATGAAATATATGTGTCTTATTATACACCCCGTAAATTCATTCATATTCATTTATGTGGATTAATAATCAACTTTTCACAAGATTATTCTGAGAAATATTCATCCACCTGAACTACATATTTGATTCCTATTACTGAAAACTAACAGTAAATGGTGCATACAAATCCTAATATTTCTGCAGTAACTGACACAGTTTTATATCAATGCAAGTAGATTCCTATGGGACGTGATGTGTATTTTGTCATTCATTTTTATTCAATACTGGTACATTTCTTTTTCTTCAGTTAATGCACATGATAGGATATATATTTAATCCACTAGTTCAGAAATTTATAGGCATTTTCTTTTACTTTTCATCACTTCCTAATTCAGAAAACATGTTTTCCACAGGGTTTCATGACTGGTCTTTTCATGAGACTTCTTTCACAAAATGCAAAGGTCACACTTATGTTTGTACCGAAGTCTAAATGGAAAGTGAGTATGGATTACTAAAAACATCTATGTCCAGGTTGCCTAATGCTATCAAATGTCAATTTTATTGGTGACTACATATTTGTTTCTTCCTAAGATTATATATTCAACCTCAACACTGTTGAAAATGCCTGATCCTATAACATACTTTATACTTTGCCTGATTTCCTAATGTCTCTATTGATATATGGTTTCCTACATACTTTCCAGAGTTCATCTATGTGACTGGCTCTTCACATGTGTTGATATTTACATTCATTCTCTACCCGAAACCCTACTGTTATAGAACGTTTGGTTCAAATCCTATACTCACTCTGCTTTCTAAACCTATGAATATCTTCCTAATCCTACTGACTATCCTTCTGACTGGATGTTCTTTTTGACATTCAATCATCCAAGGTACAAGGTCCTATGCCATTGTATATCAATTTATCTGAGACATCTGTGCAGAATATAATTCAAAGCTGAGTATTTCAATCAAGGGCCCAATGCACTTCTGGGCGTCAAATCTTACCTAGATTTCTTTGTTCATACTTATATTTCACCTATATATTCTTGTAAATATCGCAGGTTCCCCAAACCATTATTCATTGCACAGAATGATTCCTAAGCCAAATAAAACTTGTTATTAACCCTAAGCATACACTGTTCCATCAATCTATCTTTACAGTAGAGCAGGGACAGAGTTGGTCTTACAATACAGGTATGTAGGGGATCTTCCACCTGCTGAAATCCTCAAAGGTCCATGCAGAAATGATCCCTGGAGAAGACTTAGGCAGCTATGAAGGACCTGAGAGCACAAAATCATCTTCCATGGCAAAAAAACCGGTCAGGATGAAGTATTGTGTCTGAATCAGTCGCTCTGTTCTTAATGTAGAGAAGATGGACAAAACCAGGCCTGTGTGGAGAGCTGTTCCATGGTGCCTGTGGTTGATATACCATTCTAACTTATGACTGAGTCAGAGAAAGTAGGGGCAGCCTCCATCTCATGGGACCCTTGTAAACAACTGTTAGGACAAAGTGGTTGCCAAGGTATTGACCTCATTCAGTTCCTGAAGGAAGTGACCTACCTCACTTCCTTGGTGATGGAACTCTCTGAACTTGGGATCCAGGAAGCCAGCCACCCAGAGCCAGTGCCAGTCCCATTCCCAGTGGGCACACTTGTTTGAATTTTCCAAGGACAGAGTCAGTCTTTCTTGGTACCTCCTGATGTGAGGATGACCAAATGCTAGGAGAACTCTGAAGAGGGGCCTTTCCTGAGGAAGCAGGTAGTGGCTCATTGCAGGCTCCTGACAACTTAACAGAGTTGGCAAAAGGGACCTGATCTGATAAAGGACAGGCCATTTTGGGGGAACATAGTATGGTCCACCAGTCAGAGGACACTCCGGATAGTCACAGACCTTGTTGTGGGAATGAGGTGCCTTAGTGGGTGTGGGTGTGAGTTCGTGGTTTTGTCTCATGTTCTGAGAATAGGTAGCAAAGGTTGTTTGTTTGGTTTGGAGTCGACTGTTTCTAGTAAGTCGTTTGAGAAGGCGAGTTTTTCTATGTCTGTGTATCCACTGTGTCCGTGGTTGTAGTTATTAGAAAAGCGAATACATCAATGGAGGTGTCCTGACTAGTAGGAAGCTTCCAGGCATTTATTCTGCCCTTTTTATGAATGGACTGCGGCTTGCCTTATGGATAGACAACACCTACTATCTTCCTAAGTTTCTGTTCACCTCCTGATTTCTGGCCTCTCTCCAGAATAGGCTCATGGTTTTGTGTCCAAGATATGTACCACCTCCAAACTCTGTGACATAGCCATGTACTGGATAGCTGAAGGGAATGGGAACATCTCAGAAACCTCAGAGATCAGTGTAACCAGAAAAGTCTCAGTGGAGAAACCCTGCTTTGGGCAATTTGCTTACCTATGGTTCCCTTGCCCTGAATGTTAGGAATGTCTTTGCCTCAGGCCACCCCTTTGTGGAGCCTGAAAAAAACAGTTTTCAAATTGAAATGAATGGGCATCACCTGTGGCTCTTTGCTTAATTACTTTGGAAAGGGATGTGTCTGAATCAGCCTCTTGGCCCTGTGTGAGGTTGTGGCTTTGATTCTCAGAACCTGTTAGATCTAAAGAAAAATCCCATGTGTGCATCCAAAACCAAAATTGCCAAAAGAGCAGTCATTGCTGATGAAGTCTTTCGCCTCCCTCTGTAAGTTTCCTGACCTCTATCAAGTGAGAATAGGGAAGATACACCAAGTCAATTGATGGCTCCTATTGGAAAAATTCTATCACTGATGACAGCATCAGCATAAGTACCCCAACACTGCCACAATTCGCTGCACCAGCAGATAGTTCACAATGCATACAAGTGAGTTCACAATGCATACAAGTGATACATAATCCAGGCAAGTTCTACAAGCATTTCAGTGATGGCTATTGCAGAATCTGTAGATTGATTTTATCTTTGTCTTCACCGGCACTGGGATGAAGATAGGAATTCTGGCAATAATGGCTAAAGAAAAAATTCTGTAACATTCCTGAAGGCACTAAAAGAAAACAATTTTCTTAACAATTTATGTTATCTTGAAGAGAATAATTAAATATAATGAAAAGGAAAAGTGAAAGTAAACAAACACGTCTGTTAACCTCCTATTTTTTCACATATTAAAACAATCCTGAACAGTTGTTTACCCAATTTAAATTAAACAATTTAATTCACGTGAATAAAAAAATGGATATATTATTTCATTAGCACTCATCATATGTGATATATGGACATACGCACATTCAAATATATAACACAAAACACAAGTGTGCACACATAATAAATACATACAACACATAATATAATAGTAAAGGCCTTATAACATTTTACATGTGAAATCATCATTGCAATGTTTAAAAACTTTACAGTCAAAAAATAGAACTGATAAGCAAAACATTAACCTAGGTCTGTATGAGCTCAAAAAAACAAAAGAGAACTTCATGATTTGAGAAAGGGCAATAATAAAATAGATATTGAAAAAAGCATCCCTGTTCTGTCGCAGATGTAAGGATAGCCAAACTGGAGTTTTGGATATCAGCTGTTATGGATTTGAGCCAAATCATCTTATTTTGGTCTATCGAAATCGCTTCAGTTAATCTCTCTGGAATCCAAATCGGCTGCTGTTCTCCCTGTGGAAACACATAAACAGACCCCCGACTCCAGGCAATCACTGGGTCGGGATCTTAGTTAATCTCTCTGGAATCCAAATCGGCCACTGTTCTTCCTGTGGAAACCCACAAACAGACCTCCAACTCCAGAAAAGTAATGGGTCAGGACCTTTCCATTGTCCTGTTAGGATATCCTTCCAAAGTACCTCGGGCTTATACACATTTTTTAGACACTTATGCCTTTCTGCAGCACTAAGTCCTGAAAATCCAAATTTAAAAAGTTTAGAGTAAAAAGGGTTATTTTAAGTTTATCTTTGGGGAATTTATATCCCTTCCCAATTCTGTCTTCTTACTTTAATGAGTACATTTTAATAGTGTGATGTGCTCTTTCAACTATGGCTTGTCCCTGTGGATTGTATGGGTTTCCTGATATATGAGTAATGCCAAATGATGAGAAAAATGGTTTAAAAGAGGTAGAAGTATAACCGGGGGCATTATCAGTTTTTAACTGCTTTGGAATGACCACAGTGGCAAAATTTTGTAAGCAATGAGCTATAACATCTTTAGTTTTTTTCCCCCATGAAGGGAGCCCATCAAAAATCCAGAAGAAGTATCAACTGTAACATGCAAATATTTTAATTTTCCAAATTCTGGCAAGTGTGTGACATCCATCTGCCATATATGGTAAGGTATCAATCCTCTACGATTGACTCTAAGATTAAAATGTGGTAAAATGGTCACACAATTTTGACATTGTTTTATTATTTGTCTAGCTTGTTCCTTAGTTATTTTAAAATGCTTTTGTAAAGTATTAGCATTGATAATGAACTTTTTATGAAAATTTATAGCTTCTTCTAGTGTACAGAAAATATGTATGTATGTCATGTGTAGTTTTACCTGCTAAATCATTGCCCAAACTAAGGGCTCCAGGCAATCCTGTATGTGCCCAGATATGTCCTATTAAGAATGGATATTTTCTGTCCCAGATTAGACTTTGTATACTGGAAAGGAAAGAGAAAACAGTAGAGGAAGGGGAAATCCTACCAGCATCTTCAAGAGATACTATAGCATTAACGATATACTGACTATTGCAAAATAAATTAAACACAGAATCTTTAAACATCACAAAAGCTTATAATACTGCATTAAGCTCTACATTTTGAGCTGATTTTTGGGGTGCTAAAAATGTAAAAATTTGATCAGGTGTAACTATTGCTGCTGTACCATTATTTGACCCATCAGTGAATATATTTGGAGCATTCATGATAGGAGTTTTCTTGTAATTTTTGGAAAAATTACAGGATGCAATGACCCAAAAGACAATAAAAGATTAGATGGTAAGTGGTTATCAAATAAAACATTAGATTTACACATGATTATTGCCCAAGTATTTAACTCATTAGCTAATTCATCAATTTGATTCATAGTGTATGGAGTAATAATTTTATTGGGAGAAATTACAAACACTCCCTTTGCTGCTTTTATTCCTATGAGTATTAATTGTCCCTCAGCCTCAGGATACCTAGTAATAATAGTGTTAGAAGAATAAGATAAATGTATCCATAATAATGGACCTTCTTGCCAAAATACTCCTGTAGGAATATTTTTTGTTGGTAGCACAATAAATAATAAAGGCATTATTTTATCAAATCTATCCAAATGCATATTTCCCATATATGTTTCAATGATTTTTAATGCCTTCATTGCTTCAGGCGTTAATATTCTGGGTGAATTTGGATCAGATGGACCTTTTAGGATATCAAATATAGGTCCCAACTCTCCTGTTGGTATACCTAGATAAGGCCTTATCCCATTAATGTCTCCTAATAACTTCTGAAAGTCATTAATTGATTTGAGTTGATCTACTCATATTTGAATTTTTGGTGGACTGACCATGGTTGAGGATAATAGAACTCCTAAATAATTAATTGGAATATTTAATTGTACTTTATCAATTGATATCCCTAGATTATAATTTTTTAATAAGTTTGTAAGTGTGGCATAACATTCTAGCAATGGGTTTTTAACTTGTGTGCTAATAACACATCATCCATATTGTGAAATATTTGTAGTTCAGGATTTTGATTTCTAAGTGGCTGGATTACTTTGTTAACATAAATATGACAAATAGTTGGGCTGTTAGCCATCCCTTGAGGGAGTACTTTCCACTCATACCTCTGATCAGGACCTTCATGATTCAGTGCAGGGATAGTAAATGCAAAACTTGGACTATCCTCAAGAAGAATTGGAAATGAAAAAAGAAAAACAATCTTTAATATGTATAACTAAAACATACCAAGTTTTTGGCAAAGCAGACAATTGAGGAATCCTTGATTGAGCAGGTCCCAAAATAACCATCTCATTATTAATGGCTCTTAAATCTTGCAATAATCTCCATTTACCAGATTTCTTTTTGATGACAGAAATGAAAGTATAATGGGGAGATACAGAAGGTTGTATATGTTCTTCCGCTAATTGTTGTTTGACCAGGAACTGGGCTGCTTGTATCTTTTCTTTAGTCAGGGTCCACTGAAGAAGCCATACTGGTCTTTCTGATTTCCAAGTAATTTTTATTGTCTCAGTGGCCCTTTCTGAAAATCCAACCTATGTCTGTCTGTTGCTTGGTCTATTTGTATTGGCGCTGCTATACCTTGTTCTTGTTTTTCTAATCTTTTTCCTTTCCTAAAACCTTCTCTAGCCATAATAGTGGGTACATTTTGATTGATGTTATTTGTTAATGTCAAACCTAATTGATCTAGGACATCTCATCCCCATAAATTTACGGGAAGATTATCCAATACATATGGCTGTATTGTTCCTTCACATTCTTCAGGATCCTTCCAATCCAATACCATTGCACTTCTATGGGGATTAGTTGCCACTCCTAGGTCTCAAAGTGTTTGAGTGTATTGTTGTAATGGCCAATGTTTTGGCCATTCTTGATGAGAGACAATGCTAACATCTGCACCTGTATCAAGTAGCCCATTAAATTCATGTCCTTGAATATTTAGTTTTAGCCTGGGGCGAGAATCTAAATTTAAAGAAAGCATAACCAAATCTACACCTGTGGAGCCTAATCCCTTGGAACCTCTTTCTACAGCACGACTGGAAAATTTATCATGCAGACTGAGTATTATTAGTAACTGTGCTATTCTATCTCCTGGTGAAATTACTGATATGTCCTTTGGAGAACTGGCTATAAATTTTATTTCACCTTCATAATTGGGATCAATTACCCAAGGACTTATCATAAGTCCTTTTAGATTAGAAGAGCTGCGTCCCAATAATAAGCCTACTGTTCCTTTGAGAATAGGTCCTTTCACCATGTGTGAATGATTTGAACCCCCATCTCTACAGTTAGTACTGATCTGACGGAGGTGCAGATGTCTAACCCTGCGCTCCCTCTGATTTGTCTGATGAGGCGTCTGATGCACAATGTGTCCTGGGCACTACACTGATGGGGTTGCTGGGTTCCTCCAGTGCTCCGTATATTTGTGGTTTTGGGCCCCAGAGCATTGGGCTCCCCTGTCCATTTTTTGGCAATGGAGCCCGGTGCCTTTCTCCATGATATCGTGGATAAACAGCTAGTCCTTGTTCGTTTTTGATAATGAAGTACCCTCTATGGTGGTTTGAGAACGGCATTCATTAGCCCAATGTCTCCCTCTACGGCATCGTGGGCAAATACCCAGTATTCTACTCCTTTGGTACCTATTTTTGTTAAACCCTCTTCCTATGGAGCAATTCCTTTTAAAATGTCCTGTTTGTTCACAATTGTAGCATGTTCCTGGCCTTGCATCTAAAGCCTGTTTAATGCAGCTGCCACAAATTGCCCTTGTTCATTGATGTCTCTGGCATCTAAAGCCTGTTTTACTGCAGCTGCCATGACTTCCTCTTATTCATTAATGTCTTTACATAATTTAATATATGTGTTTAAATCTTCATGTTTCCATGGTCTAGTGATATCTCTGCACCTACGATTCGCTTGGTCATAAGCCAGTTTTTTATTAATGGCATTGCTTGTTCTGTATTCCCCAAAACTCTGGTAGCTGTTTGAATAAGCCTATCTACAAATTCAGTGTAAGATTCTTTAGCTCCTTGTATTACCTTAGATAATTGACCTTGTAAACCTCCATGTCCTTGTAAAGTCTTCCATGCCCTAACCGCCTCTGCAGCAATTTGTGCGTATACGCCAGGATCATATGCAATTTGTTGCTGCTGGTCCTCATGAGGTCCCTTTCCTAACAACATATCTAGATTTCTCTGAGGATAACCAGCTTCTGCATTTCACCTAGCCGTCTCCTTGCAAAATTCCTCATTGGCAACCTTCCATAAAAGGTATTGACCTCCATTTAGCACAGCTTTACACATATTAGCCCAATCTACTGGCATCATATTCAAGTTGTTAATGGATTCGACCAAGCTTACAATGAAGGGTACTTGAGGACCATAGGTTGTTACAGCCCCTTTTAGCTGCTTCACTATTTTGAAATTTAAAGCATGGTGAATTCGCTGCCCTCCTACCTCAAATACAGGGCATGTTAATACTTGAGATCCTGTCTCAGGAACCGAACTATAAACTGCGGGGTTTGGGGGCCTCCCAGCATATGGAGGTGGCCTTGTTATTTGGACATTTGCATACTCTGGTGATAGAAAGGTGTTAGTAACAGTCTCCTGTAGAGGAGGCGCTGTTGGTTGGACACTTACGCCCTCTAGTTATTGAAAGTTGTTAGTAGCAGTCTCCTTTTGTAACTTTGCCCCTGATGGCTTTTTCTGACCTAAGCTTTGTTCCTCTATCTTTGTCTGATCTGAAGTCTTTGGACTAAGCAAACCAGATATAAACGTCCTCAATGGCAATGTGCCAACTGTCAGAGTCCCTGGGCTGTTCTTTTCCCCCCTTTTAAAACTTCACCATGATGGTTCCATTATGGTATATTTAACAATTCCTTAAAAATCCATGGGCTACATTTTTGAATTGTATCAACGTATGCCCTGACTGTTCTTGACTTTACTGAGGTGCCTCCTTCCTCTAACAATTTACTTAACACTCTTTCAGTTTGTTTTTTTACTAATTTCTGATCCTGTATTTCTACTATAATACAACCCAACAAGACGATGCCAAACAAAACCGAGACAGAATAAAATAAAAAGGGAACAACAAAAAGTCACTATAGCCTTTATATCCTACTGACATGTGCATCCGTCCTTTCTCCCTATCTGTTCCTCAGAAGTAAATAATTTTTTTCTCAGATGTGAGCGGTTTTTCATCCATCTCACTCATCTCCATGGACAGGCAAAAAAAGTGAAGCAAAACAAAAGAGGAATCTTAAAATGGCTACCAATCCTCTCGCCCTTCCCTCAGGGGCTAGCAGTTTACCTTATCACTTACCCTCAGTGGCTCCCCGTGCGAGCCACCAAATGCTGCAGTCTGGCTGGGCACGATTCAAGAGCGACTTTTCAAAAGAAACAAAGTTTATTTTTAGAACCACACACGCCATGCAAAACAGCTCCTTAGGAAAAACCCTCAGAGCCCAACTGCCACCACTGGCTTCCTTGCAAAGTTTCTGTCACACCCACAAGCCTCTCCACCTCCCACAATCCTCCTGCTCTTGAGGCCATATGGCTGGGTCAGGTGCGTGGAGCCAAAAAAGTCCCACAATGAGCAGCTCTGTGGTCTGAAAGGGCAGGGAAACTGCCCAATGTGCATCATCGCAGAGGAGCCAATCAGCTTGATGTTGCTGGGGCTGCTGTGAGCCATTCATCAGCTGGCAGTCGGAAAGAGCGGGGAAAAAGCTCAATGAGCATCTCCATTGTGCATCACCACAGAGGAGCCAATCAGCTAGATGTTGCTGGGGCCGCTGTGAGCCAATAATCATCTCGCAGGGGAATGTTGCTGGTAACTGGAAGTTTGATGGGGCCCCTTAAGCTGTGGCTCTCAACAAATTGGTGTCTCCTTTCTCTGTAGACTATTCAGCACATGTATTTTTATATGCACATATAGAATCCTACCTGTTATCAAACGTACATTTTTGTGAGGTTGCTGACTAGGCATATACAAGTTATGAGAAGAGATCACTCCTCTTAAACACTGTTGGAATTGAGAATTCAACCTATGGGTGAGCTTGTTATTAGAACAACATTATATATAGATCCATTTTCAGTGAAATCAATATTTTTGCACCTGTGGTTGTTACATATTTCATGATGAATTTCAATTGGCAAATATATTGCTAGTTTAAATGTCTGTCTCTGTGTGTGTGTGTGTGTGTGTGTGTGTGTATATATATATATATATATATATATATATATATATATATATACTCTCCAAATTTTTCAAAATATGAAATATATGAATCTTATTATACACTCCTTAAAATCATTCATATTTATGTATGTGGATTTATGATCAACTTTTCACAAGATTATTCTCAGAAATATTCATCCACCTTAAATACAGATTTGTTTCCTAGTACTGAAGACTAACTTCAGTGAATGGTGCACACAAATCCTAATATTTCTACAGTAAAACCAAGTTAAACATCAATGCAAGCATTTTCCTATGGGACATGATGTGCATTTTGCGGTTCATTTTTCAGTTCATTTTTTAAATTATTTCTTCAGTTTATGCACATCATATGATATATCTTTCATCCACAAGTTCACAAATTTATAGGCATTTGTTTCAATTTCAATCACCTCCTGCTTCAGAACACATATATTCCTCCAGTGTTCTTGACTGGTCTTGTCATGAGACTTCTTTCCAAACACATTATTTTTGATTTTCATAATCATATTTGAAGCAAAACTCACACACTCTTCATGATAAACCATAACCCTAATATTACCGTTAGATGTATACCTGGTTGTAGTGAATGTATGAATATCAGTTTAAGATTTCCAGTATATTTTCAGATATCAAATCAATCCACTATTTAAAGTTGGAACCAGTTATATTATTTATTCACAGTATCGTCTATTCATACATTATTTCTTTATCCATTGACACAGGGTACTCCACTTTGTTCCCCCAATATTTATACGTCTTCAAAATATTGCTCCCAGTAATGGTGGAAGAAATGCTCATGTCACCTGATCTACATATAAATTTTAACACAGTAATATTCTGGACACAGAAAGCAAAAGTCACTCTTATGATTGTAGCAAAGCCTAAAAGGAAAGTGAGCATGGATTACTAAAAATATCCATGTCCCGGTTGCTTAATGCTCTAAAATGTAAATCCTATTGATAAATCCTATGTATTTGTTTCTTTCTAAGATTATATATTCAAACTCAACCCTGTTGAAAATGTCTAATCCTATCCCTCACTTTATACATTGCCTGATTTGTTAATGTCTCTATTGATATCTGCTTTCCTACATATTTTCCCCATTTCATCATTGTGTCTGACTCTTCACATGTGCTGATATTTACATTCACTCTCTTATTGAAAACCAATTGCTAAAGAACGTTTGGTCCAAATCCTATACTCATTGTTGTTTCTAAACCTAGAGACTATCGTCCTAAACCTACGGACTTTCCCTTTGTGACTGGATGTTCTCTTCAACTTTCAATCATCCAAGGTACAAGGTCCTATGTCATTGTATATCGATTTATCTGAGACATCTGTGCAGAACATAATTCAAAGCTAAGTAACCCACTCAAGGGCCCAATGCCCATCTGAGCT
This sequence comes from Callospermophilus lateralis, assembly GCF_048772815.1. NCBI lineage: Eukaryota > Metazoa > Chordata > Mammalia > Rodentia > Sciuridae > Callospermophilus > Callospermophilus lateralis. The sequence continues at coordinate 1,211,544 of NW_027513404.1, forward strand.
TCAAATCTTGCGTAGATTTCTGTTTTCATACTTTTATTTTACCTATATATTCTTGTAATTATTGCAGATTCCCAGTACGAATATTCATCCTGCAGAATGATTCCCAAACCAAATCGAACGTGTTATTAACCCTAACCATAAACTGTTCCCTCAATCTAACTTTACAGAAGAGCAGGGACAGTGTGACCAGGAAAGTCTCAGTGCAGAAACCCTGCTTTGGGCCTTTTGCTTACCTATTTTTCTGTTGCCCTGAATGTCAGGAAGTTCTTTACCTCAGGCTAACCCTTTGTAAAGCCTGAAGAAAACAGTTTTCAAATGGAAATGAATGGGCATCATCTATGGCTCTTTGCTAAATTTCTTTGGAAAGGGATGTGTCTGAATCAGCCTCTTGGCCCTGTGTGAGGCTGTGACTTAGATTCTCAGCACCTGATGGATCTAAAGAAAGATCCCATGTGTGCATCCAAAACCAAAATGGCAAAAAGTTCAGTCATTTTGGATGAAGTATCTTCCCTTCCTCTGTTAGATTCCTGACCTCCATCAATTGAAAATAGGGATCCTTTGGGTCATATGAGTTCTTCAATCCCTGAAGAGGTGCTTGGGTTTCTCATGATTCCAATTCACATAAAGAATCTGTACCTATCAATCAGAAGTAGTCAGTCAATATTGCTCCCAGAAATGGTGGAAGAAATACTCATGTCACCTGATCTACATATACATTTATTCACAGAAATATTCTGGACACTAAATTCAAAGTTCACATTTATGATTGTACCAAAGCCAAAATGGAAAATTAACATGGATTACTAAAATCATCCATGTCCAAGATTACTTATGCTCTCAAATGTCAATCCTATTGATGACTACATATTTGTTTCTTCCTAAGATTGCATATTCAAACTCAACCCTGATTTCATAATGTCTCTATTGATATCTGCTTACCTACATATTTTTCCCACTTCATCATTGTGACAGACTCTTCACATGTGCTGACATTTAAATTCATTTTCTATCCGAAACCCTGTTGCTAAAGAAATTTTGTTCCAAATCATACACTCACCCTTCTTCCTATACCTACCTACTATCTTCCTATTTCTACTGACTATCCCTTTTTGACTGGATGTTCGCTTCTACATTCAATCATCCAAGGTACAATGTCCTATGCCATTGTATATCAATTTATCTGAGACATCTGTGCAGAATGTAATTCAATGCTCAGTATCACAATCAAGGGCCCAATGCACTTCTGGGCTTCCAATCTTACTTGGATTTCTATTTTCATACACACAGTTCACCTCTATATTCTTATAAATTTCGCAGGTTGCCAATACCATTATTCATCCAGAAAATGATTCCTAATCCAAATTGAACCTGTTATTAGCCCTAAACATACAGTGTTCCCTCAATCTTACTTTACAGAAGAGCAGGGACAGAGGTGGTCTTATAATACTGAAATGTAGGGATCCTCTACCTGCTGAGAACTTCAAAGGTCCATGCTTAAATTATCCCTGGAGAATATGTAGGCAGCTATGAAGGACCTGAGAGACCACAAGTCATCTTCCATGGCAAACAACCTGGTCAGGATGTAGGGTTGTGTCTTAATCAGCTTCTCTCTTCTTAATGTAGAGAAGATGGACCAAATCAGGCCTGTATGGAGAGCTGTTCCCGGGTGCCAATGGTTGATATACCATTTTAACTTGTGAAATTGTCACATTAAGTAGGGGAAGCCTCCATCTCATGGGACCCTTGGAAGCAACTGTTAGGACAAAGTGGTTGCCAAGGCAGTGACCTCATTCAGATCCTGAAGGAAGTGACCTCACCTCACTTCCTCGGGGATGGAAATTGGCATCCAGGAAGCCAGGCACACAGAGCCAGTCCCAGTCCCACTCCCAGTGGTGTCACTAGTTTTGAATTACCAAGGACAGAGTCAGCCTATCTTGGTACCTACAGATGTGAGAATGGCCATATGCCAGGAAAGCTCTGAAGAGGGGGCTTGTATGAGAAAACAGATAGTGGCTCACCACTGGCTTCTGACAAGTCTCAGTGAAGAAACCCTGCTTTGGTACTTTTAATTACCTATTGTTCTGTTGCTCTGAATGTCAGGAAGTTTTTTGCCTCAGGCCACCCCTTTGGGAAGCCTGAAGAAAAGATTTTTCAAATGGAAATGAATGGGCATCATCTGTGGCTCCTTGCTTAATTGATTTGGAAAGGGATGTGTCTGAATCAGCCTCTTGGCCCTGTGTGAGGCTATGGCTTAGATTCTTAGCACCTGATGGATCTAAAGAAGCATCCCACGTTTGCATCCAAAACCAAAAGAGCCAAAAGAGCAGTCATTGTGGATGAAGTCTCTCACCTTCCTCTGTAAGGTTCCTGACGTCCATCTATGAGAATAGGGATCCTTTGGGTCAAATGAGTTCTTCAAAGCCCTGCAGAGACTAGATCATACGTTCATAGGTTTCTCATGACTCCAATTAACATAATGAATCTAAAGCCCACATTAATTAGGCCTCAAAATGGAGAATCAGAGCAGTATTAAGGGCAGGCCTCTTTGATCACTCCTGGTTCACTAGAAGGGTTTCCCAGCCACATTGACTTTAGGCAAATGTGGGCAAGGGACCTTATTTTGGATACTGTCCTTGGCTGTGCCCCTCATGAAAAACTACAGCCTGAGGTTATGATGAGTGTCGATATGAAAGAAGATGAGGGCCATGTGGAAGTGTTTTGGTTTTAATTGTGGTCATTTTTGTGCCTGTTGGAAAAGATGATGGGTCCACCTGGTCTTGAACACTGGTGTGATTCCCCTTAGAGACTGAGTTTTGGAATGGACCTCAAAGAAGTATTGCCATGTATTGTGTTGGGATTTTAGGATGCCACACATGAGAGTTGCCCTTGGAAACTGAGATCTAGGCCCAGGGTGGCTTTCCACAGAGCACTGGGAATCTCAGGAAGAATATCACATAATTTTATTCTTAAAGAATTGGCAGCCATAGTTGCAAGTCAAAACACACATGGACCACACATTGTAGACCTCAAATGCCTGGCTTTATGTGACCTTTTTGCCTGTCTTTGGGAAGCCTTGCCTGTTAGAATTCTCCAGAATTTTCAATGAAATGAGCTTCCTCTCCATTTAATGGTTCCTGAATGAATTGAAACCCACAGTGCCTCCAACTTCATCCTTGAAAAATGTCTGATAATTACCATGAAATTTTTGAAATTCCCATGACCACTTTGCACTGTAGAATCCTTGGATGTTCTATTGATGATCACGAGTATACCAGACAGTGCCTGTTTGATTGGGTTTCATGAAAATGGTGTAGAACAGAGATGGCAGTAATTTGGACCCTGCTGAGTAGTCGGCCTAGAGAAGTGGTGTGAAGGTGTGTGTTAAAACATTTGTGGTTGGGTGATGTGGATCTGCCATTGGCTTTCAAATGGTTTGTGACTGACATGGTGCAGCCCCCAGACCCTTGTATGTAAAGGTATGTTGTTATATGGAGAGGTTTCAGTGCAATGTTTAGAATCAGATTGCTATGGTGAAGGGGGCAAGCTATGTGGGATAGAAGCCTGGTTGGTGCATTCTCCCGCAGACCCTTACCCATCACATGTGACAGAACTCCCTCCAGTACTGTGTCCCAGTTGAACTCTTCGTATTTCATGAAGCAAATACCAAACTCCCAGTGCAGCTGCAAGAAACACAACAAAAATTGGAGGATGAGCAAATGGCTTCCAAACTGGAAGACACTTAGCACTCAGTGACAACAGTTTACCTACAAAGAGAGAATTCAGCACTGCTGCCTCATGTCCTTTGGAAAATAAGAAACCATGTCCTCCAGGTCACATACATGCAGACCCAGCTTGATGGTCTCACTACAAAGGGAGCTAAAGCTCCTGACAACAACATATATTTCAAGTGCCCAACCTCAGAGGCAGTTTCTCAAAAAGTCTTTAGTCTAGCAGAGCTCCATGTTTGTGGAGTTTTACCCTCTCCCTTACATTTGGAAACTCCTCTACCACCTCCAAGGTTGTGAACTCCTAAGCATTTTCCATTCTTGATGTGTATTCACAGATTTTCTAACTCTTCTCCTCTAATTGTGTCTTACTTGGGGTGAAGGTAATGTCAAGGCATTGTTCTGGATGAGAGTGGGAAGATTTTTGGGTAGCACATATTTGCATACACTTTGGATTCTTTCTCCAATTTTCCATTTGAAATACTGAATCCCTGACTGTAAGGGGTAGAAGGAATTCTCCTTCAAAGAATAGCCTGACACTTAAGAAACAGCCCCCAGGGAGACATCCTGTTTTGGAGACATCCTGTAGTCATCTGTGTTCCTGAGACATCCTGTGGCCATCTGTCTTCCTGAAATATCCTGAGGTTATCTCACCTTGTGAAGACATCCAGGAACTGCTGATAAGAGAGTTTTCAAATCTCCAGCATATAAATTCCTCTGTGTGAACAATAAAAGTTTGCAACTTGATCAGAACTTTTGTCTTGCTGTCATCTCTCGTGTCTCTTGTCCCTTCATTCCTCCCCATCTAGGTTTGCTACCCACGTTGATGTGTCCTGCAGGCCAGGACAACTGGAGCCCAACGACTGGGGCTCGAGCCTTTGACTGAGGGGGAACCCTGTCCTCCTGGAAGATTTGGACAAGTGGAGCATGCTATTGCCTCAGCAGACACCACTGAGAGACAGATCCAGGAGGAGAGTGGGGATGATGCACAGTGAGTGACCCACCATGGGACAAGCAGTTTCATCACATGATTTGTTTTTGTCAGGCCACAAGGAATCCTTAAATACATGGGGGGCACGTGTTAAGAAAAATGACTTAATATTTTTCTTTTCATACATCGAAGAATTTTTTCCATGGTTTCCCCTTGAAGGTACCATTGATGGTAAAAGATGGCTTAGAGTAGGAGACATTTTAAAAGATTATTATGAATCCTTTGGCCCAGAAAAAGTGCCTGTTCCTACCTTTTCTTTCTGGAAATAAATTAGTGAAATTCTTAAAAGTTCACCCTTTGACAATGGTACCTTAATACTTGTCAGGATTGGGGAAGAGACTATGCAAAAGACCTCTCGTCCCTTCTCGGCATGCCCATAAGTTAGTATAGACATAGACCCTTCTTAGTCTCCCCAGGACCCTGGGACCTTCCTGATCTTCCTCAAAATCTCACCCTAATGAATAAGGCTCCAATGGTTTCCAACCGCCTTTATGCAGTTTTAAATCCCGGAGAAACATTGACCCCTGGGGAGGAGGCTACCTTGGAGAAGGAAGCAGCTCGCTACCATTCAGAAGACTCTCCACCTCTCAGGACCCTGCCACAGACTATAGGACTTACACATTCCCCTCCCTCCTATATCCCTCCTGCCTTTTGTGCTCTGGCCCTTCAGGGGCCAAATGTCCCCCCAGATATTTTTTCCCCACTTCCCTTGCCTAATCCGGCTCCCTTGAGAGAGTCTCTCCAACATGGATGGGAACAGATCCAATTTTTAAAAGAATAAAGATCCCTTGACTCTGAGCTCTCTTCATTAGCCTTAGGAATGGAGTCAACACAAGCTGGCCCACAGTGGTCTAATACAAAGGCGAAGCCGCTCCATCGGCCTGTGCTCGCCTTCCAGTCACCACCAGTCAGATAGATAAGCCTGCCCAGGCTGAGGTCAAAGACTTAGAAGAGGACAAAGAGGAGGAAGCGGGGGAAATGGATCAAGGAGATCAGGACTTAGAGGATGAGGAGTTCACCCCTAGGCAGGAAGGAACCCAGAGTGTCTACAAAAAATTTAGCCTCCATTTTCTTGAAAAACTTAAAAAGGCTTGTGCTCACTATGGCCCCACTGTGCCCTATACATTGGCTTTATTAGAAAGCTGCAGCACACAATTTCTTACTCTCAATGATTGGAAATTTTTAGACCTAGCTGCCCTCAGTGCCGGAGACTTCCTGCTATGGAATGCAGATTTCAAAGAGCCCTGTCAGAAACTACTCAAAAAAATTAACAAAGGCCTCCTCTAAATCCTGGACTTATGTTAAGCTAGTGGGCAATGCAACTTTTGACACTAAAACTAAACGGGCACGTTTCCCTGCTGGACTTTTTGCGCAGATTTAGATGGCTGGCTTAGTTGCTTGGAGACTCCTCCCTGAAAGGGCCTCGGCTATCACTTCCCTGGCAAGAACTCGACAAGGGCCCGACGAGCCTTATAGCGACTTTGTTCCCCGGCTTTACCTAGCTGTGGAATGCTTGCTTGGACCAAGCGAAAGCGAAAGCACCTTTGTAAAACATCTTGCCTTTGAAAATGTCAACCCGGCATGTCAGGATGTTCTTCGACATCATAAGGATAAAGGGAAACTTTCTGACTTTATTAGAATCTGTGCAGGCGTGGGTGCAGCCCATGCCATGGGTCTCAAATTAGTGCCGCATTTACCAAGGCCTTTTACAATACTGGCTCAAGTACTTGCTTTACTTGTAAACAACCAGGCCATTTTGCATGCAGGTGTCCAACAGGCAAACAAAGAGTAAGAATAGTGTCTCCTCAAACTGGAGCTAAACCGACCCCAGCTACACTTTGTCCTTGAAATGGTAAAGGTCATCACTGGGCCAGTGAGTGTAGATCAATGACAAATGCCCTCAGACAGCCTATTTCTTCCTACTTCTCAGGAAACTCCCTGGGGCAATGAGGTTTGTTCCCTCCCAATCTCCCAACCTACCTCAAAATCCTTCTCCACAATTGGCTCCCTCCAACTACCCACTCCAGGCAGTGCAGGATTGGACCTCTGTGCCACCACTGAAACAATATTAGACTCAATGCAAGGGCCCCAGATAATACCAATTGGAATTATGGGTGCCCCTCCATCTCATACGTGTGCCCTTATTCTTGGAAGTGCCTCTACTACCTTACAAGGTGTTCAGGTCTTCCCTGGCATTAATGATAATGATTTCACTGGAGAAATAAAAATACTGGCCACAGTTATTAATAGAGTTGCGGCCATTCCAGGAGGAAAAAGTCTTGCACAATTAATACTTCTTCCCTTAGATTAAGGGGCATTTCCACCTCCCAAACCTACTGTGGGGGACTGCCTCCTTGGGCTCCTCTGAGGTATATTGGGTTCATCCCATTTCTCATATTAGACACACCTTTACCTTACTTATTGAAGGAAAGGAATACCAAGCAATTGTAGTTACTGGAGCTGATGCGACAATTATTTCTCAAAAATACTGGCGATCAGGTTGGCCCCTCACCCCATCCTTGACTGACCTTAAAGGGATAGGAAAGTCAAAAAATCCTCTGGTCAGCTCTACTGCTCTTAGCTGGACTGATAAAGAGGGTAATAAGGGAACTGTCACTTCTTTCGTTGTTCCTGACCTCCCTGTTTACCTATGGGTTGGAGATATTTTGAGTCAAATAGAAGTTATTCTTGCCAGTCCCAATTCCATGGTGACTTATCAAATGCTCCGTATGAATTTTGTTCCTGGTACAGTCCTTGGGAGGCTGAGACAAGGACTGGTGGAGCCTATACAACCCATAAAAAAAAATACATATGGACTTGGATATTTGGATTTTTAGTGTCGGTTCCTGACCCTCCTGTTCCCATGGAGATAAAATTATTTGGGAGACTCAGACTCTTGTGTGGGTGGATCAGTGGCCCCTTACCCAAGAAAATTTGGAGGCTGCCTCCATGTTAGTGAAGGAACAGCTGGCAGCCCGCCATGTAGAGCCCTCAACCTCACCATCGTACACTCCTATTTTTGTTATCAAGAAAAAATCAGGCAAGTGGCGCCTTTTACAAGATTTGTGTGCCATTAATAAAGTTATACTCCCGATGGGAGCACTACAGCCAGACATTCCCACACCAGTGGCTATTTCCAAAAACTATTGTAAAATGGTTATGGACTTAAAAGATTGCTTTTTTACCATTCCTTTGCATCCTGTGGATAGACCCTATTTTGCCTTTAGTCTTTCTTGCATTAATATTCAGGGCCCTATGCAGAGACTTCAATGGAAGGTTCTTCCCCAAGGTATGGCCAACATCCCTACTCTTTGCCAAAAATACGATGCTCAAGAAGTAGAACCTGTGAGAGAGCGAGGGCCACAAATTTATATTTTACATTATATGGATGATTTGTTAATTGCTGCACCTAATACCCATGATCTTAATAATTGTTACTTGGACTTTTACAAAATCCTCACTACCTTGGGACTACAGATAGCTCCTAATAAGGTTCAAACACAGGACTCTTATAAAAGTTTGGGCCTTAAAATTCTACAGAAATCAGATCCAAATTTCTAAAATACAACTACGTGTGGACCATCTTCACACCCTTAAAGATTTTCAGAAATTACTGAGGCATATTCAATGGCTAATAACATATTTAAAATTATGCACTTGTGTACTTTTGACCCTTAATGATATTTTGAGAGGTAATTCCCACCCCTTTTCCCCTCAAAATCTTACTCCCAAGGCATGACAGGCATTAAACCAAGTCACAGAAGCCATTGCCCAACAATTTGTTACGCAAATTTCTTATAACCTTCCTCTGGTTCTGGTTATTTTACACACTCCTCATACACCCACAGGAATATTTTGGCAGCGAGATCCATATTTTAAAAATAAAGACTGCCCCTTGTTTTGGGTCCATTTACCCACCACATCCTCGAAGGTTATTACTGTTTATCTTGCTCAGGTAGCTTCTATTATTTTTAAAGGTCATTTGATTTCTCTACAACATTTTGGCAAAGACCCTGATAATATTTTTATTCCATATACTAAGGACCAAACCAAATTTTTACTAGAGACAAGGGATGAATGATGTATTTCCCTATCAGGCTTTTGGGAACAATTGATCACCACCTCCCCAATGACCCCCCTTTACATTCTGTCCAGTTACATCCATTTACTTTTCCTGAAATTACTCAAAATGCTCCCATTCCTCAAGCCCTTACTGTCTTCACAGACGGTTCCTGTAATGGCCGAGCGGTCTTTGTTGTCAATAACCAGCCTACCACCTTTGATACTGTCTATCAGTCACCACAGTTTGTGGAATTGTTTGACATAACACAAGTTTTTATAACTTTTTTTATAATCCTGTTAATATTTATAAAGACAGTGGCTACATTGCTCATTCTGTGCACCTGCTGGTGATTTCACCCCCCATTAAGGCTTCTAACAATGCGGCCTTTCTGTTTCACCATCTTCAGCAGCTAATTCAGGTCAGACAACACCCATTTTTCTTAGGACACATAAGGGCACACTCTGATCTTTCCAGCCCTCTAATTCAAGGTAATGCCCAAGCTGATGCAGCAACTCGTTCCATCTTTCCAATTTTTGTTGGCTCCATTCAAAAGGCCACGGAGTTACACAATCTACACCATTTAAATTTCCAGAGCCTTTGATTACTTTGTAAAATTACCAGGCAACAGGCATGAGAAATAGTAAAAGCATGCCCTAGTTGCGCTGTCTCCCTCCCCATTCAACACTTGGGAGTTAACCCCCGAGGATTACAGCCCGATCAGTTTTGGCAAATGGATGTTACTCATTTTCTTGAATTTGTAATAGCCAAATATATATACACATTTCTGTAGATACATTCAGCGGCTTTATTTTTGCATCACCACATTCTGGAGAGGCTACCAAAGATGTCCTTTCTCATCTTATTTCAGCCTTTTCTGTTATGGGTAAACCAATACATATTAAAACAGATATTTATCCTACATATACCATTGCCAAGTTTAAACAGTTTTGTGCTACCTTGCAAATTTGTCATACTCCTGGAATTCCATACAACCCTCAGGGCCAAGGCATTGTGGAACTTACCCACCTTACCTTAAAAATTTGGCTAACCCTCCTTAAGGCTTCCTCCCTTGTATTTACCACACCCAGGCATCGCCTTAACAATGCATTATTTGCCCTTATTTTTCTTACCCTAGACAATGAAGGCCATTCGGCAGCAGACAGACACTGCCATCCCTCGTCCAATTCTGTTCGCCCACCTGTTATGTGACACAATCCCCTTACAAATAAATAAAAAGGCCCAGATCCTGTCCTCATCTGGGGAGGAGGCTCAGCTTATGTTTTGGACCAAGATCAAACAGCCCCAAGATGGTTACCAGAACTCCTGGTTAAACAGGTTAATGACTTACCTCAAAACAGGGACAGAGGGACTCCTCATGAGGACAAAATTTCTTCTTTTTCAGATGCAGCCAACAATCTGCCAGCCTTGGAATAACAGTTCCTGTGGGCACAGGTACACTGGCTTAGGCACGTCTATTCACTCTTACCATCGCCTGTCTCAACAAATTATAAACTCTATCAGTAACAACTGATAAAAACTCTATCATGAACCATTAAAGATTTGCAGGACCAAATAGACTCCCTGGCAGAAGTGTTCCTTCAAAAAATACGAGGCTTAAATTTGCTGACAGCTAACCAGGGAGGTATTTGCTTGGCCTTAGGGGAACGATGCTGCATTTATGCCAATAATTCTGGCATAGTATGCACTAAAATTAAGCAGCTTCATGAAGATCTAGAAAAGAGACGAAGGGAAATATTTGAAAATCTTCTCTGGACTGGGCTTAATGGATTTCTGCCCTATCTTCTTCCCATATTAGGCCCTTTGTTGGGTTTACTTTTAATGGTGTCCCTAGGACCCTGCATTATAAACAGGCTGTTACAATTTATTAAAGAACAGATTAATATTTTGGCCTCTAAGCCCCTACAGGTCCACTATCATCGCCTGGATATGGAAGACCGTGCTGCCAACATTTAAAAGGATGTTCTACCCTCCTCACAAGCTTATTTCTTAAGGTTACATACCCACAGATCTCGCTTTCTTATATAAAACTCTAAGTAACAGCTCTGACCAACCATCTTCTGCCCTTGCCATAAGGGTTCGTCCTCCATGGGCCCCTCTGTTTGGGGGAGGACGCACCCATGGAGTGAGGACGTTAGGCCATAATAACAGAGGGTGCAGGAAGGACTGCAGGAGGATGGATCCATGGTTCCCAATACCCAAGTCTTCTGAGTGACACGCTCTGGTGCATGGCAGTTGGCATGCTTCCCCCTCAAAGCCGTCTCCTTAAAAAACATGCCTAGGCCACCACGAAATCTCCTAGTAAACATGCTCGATCAGATCAGGAGATATTCTAAGGCCTGTTAGAGAAACAGAGCCTCTATAACCCCCTAAAACATTGGCCTGTAAGGTATGGTCAAATATTTTATATAAGAAAGGGGGAAGATGTCAGGGGCTAGAAGGAAGTTCTCCTTCAAAGAATAGCCTGACACTTACAAGAAATAGACCCCTGCGAGATTTCCTGCCTGGGAGACATCCCGCAGCCATCTATAACCCTGAGACATCCTGCGGCTATCCGTCTTCCTAAAATATCCTGAGGTTATCTCACCCTGTGAAGACATCCAGCAACTGCCGATAAGAGAGCTTTCTCATCCGCAGCATATAAATACACTGTGAGAACTATAAAAGTTTTCAGCATGATCAGAACTGTTGTCTTGCTGTCTTCTCTCATCACTCTTGTCCCTTCATTCCTCCCCAACAAGGTTCAACGCCCACGTTGAAGTGTCCAGCCGGCCCGGACACCTGACAATAAACCATAACCTACTAGACTCTGACTACTAATCCTAATATGATGGAGAAAAATAATCCAAACAGAATGGAAATACAAGCAGTACAGAGGAGGCATGGTGTATAGTTGGACTTGCCTTTTGAATGATATAGGGTAGGTGTTATAAATCTAGCTAATTTTTAACTGAAATAGTTCTCCACATGTTTTTAAAGTTAACAAATATGTGAATACCTGTCTCCCTTTCTCTGTAGCCAATTAAGCACATGTATTTTTATATGCACATATAGAATCTTACCTGGTATCACACGTATATTCTTCTGAGGTGTCTGACTTGGCAAATACAAATTGTGAGAAGAGATCACTCCTCCTAAACTCTGTTGGAACTGAAAATTCAACCTATGGGTGAGCCTCCTAGTAGAACAACATTATACATAAATCGATGTTCGGTAAAATAAATATTTTTGCATCTGTGGCTGATGTACATTTCATGAAGAATTTCGATTAGCATATATATTGCTACATTTTATTGTCTGTGTGTGTTTTTAATATATATATATATATATATATATATATATATATATATATATATACTCTCCAAATTTTTCCAAATATAAAATATATGTGTCTTATATACACTACCTAAATTCATTCATGTTCATAAATATATGTGTCTTATATACACTACCTAAATTCATTCATGTTCATGTATGTGGATTTATATTCAACATTTCACAAGATTATTCTCAGAAATATTCATCCACCTGAAATACAAATTTGTTTCCTATTACTGAAAACTAACTTCAGTGAATGGTGCATACAATCCTAATATTTCTACATTAACTGACCCTGTTTAACATCAATGCAAGTAGATTCCTATGGGACATGATGTGTATTTTGAAGTTCATTTTATTCAACACTGGTACAATAGAATTTCTACAGTTTACGAACATCATAGGACATATATTTCATCTATAAGTTCACAAATTTATAGGCATTTGATTCACTTTCAATCATTTACTGATTCAGAACACATGTATTCCTCCAGGTTTCTTGACTGGTCTTTTCATGAGACTTCATTTCAAACACATTATTTTTGATTTCCATAATCATTTTGAAGCAAAACTCACACACTCTTCATGATAAAACATAACCCTAATATTACCATTAGATGTATTACTGGTTAGAATGAATAATTGTATATCAATATAAGATTTTCTGTATATATTCAGATATCAATTCAATCCTTTATTTAAAGTTGGAACCAATTATATTATTTATTCACAGTATGGTCTATTCATGCATTATCTCTACATTCATAGACACAGGGTACATCTATTTGTAACCCCTATACTAATTTATTCGTCTTCAAAATGTTGCTCCCAGAAATGGTGGAAGAAATACTCATGTCACCTGATCTACGTATGCATTTATCACAGTAATATTCTGGACACAATAAGCAGAGGTCACACTTATGATTGTACCAAAGCCTAAATGGAAAGTGAGCATGGATTACTAAAAACATTCATGTCCAGGTTGCCTAATGCTCTCAAATGTCAATCCTATTTATGACAACACATTTGTTTCTTCCTAAGACTATATATTCAACCTCAGCCCTGTTGCAAATGTCTAATCCTATCACTCACTTTATACTTTCCCTGATTTCCTAATGTCTCTATTGATGTCTGCTTTCCTAAATATTTTCACCAGTTCACAATTTTGACTAACACTTCACATGTGCTGACATTTACATTCACTGTCTATGTGATACCCTATTGCTAAAGAACTTTTGTTACAATTCCTGTACTCACTCTTCTTCTGAAACCTACAGAATATCTTCCTAATCCTACCGACTATCCCAGTTTGAGTGGATACTCACTTCTACATTCAATCATCCAAGGTACAAGGTCCTATGCCATTGATTATTGATTTATCTGAAACATCTATGCAGAACATGTATCAAAGCTAAGTATCCCAATCAAGAGCGCAATGCCCTTGTGGGATTCCAATCTTACCTAGATTTCTGTTTTCATACTTATATTTCACCTATATATTCTTATAAATATCACAGGTTCCCAATACCATTATTCATCAAGCAGAATGATTCCTAACCCAAATCAAACCTGTTATTAAGCGAAACGATACACTGTTCCCGCAATCTAACTTTACAGAAGAGCAGGGACAGTGTTGGTCCTAAAATAGAGGAATGTAGTGAATCTTCCACGTGTGGAAAAACTCAAAGTTTCATGCAGAAGTGATCCCTGGAGAAGATATAGGCACCACTGAAGGACCTGAGAGAGCAAAAGTCAACTTCCATGGCAAACAACGTGGTCAGGATGAAAGGTTGTTACTGAATCAGCCTCTCTGTTCTTTTTTTTTATTATTGGTTGTTCAAAACCTTACAAATCTTTTGACATAACATATTCATACATTAGCATACATTAGCTTCAAGTGATTTATGAACTCCCATTTTTACCCCAGATACAGATTGAAGAATCACATCGGTTACACATCCACATTTTTACATAATTCCATACTAGTAATTGTTGTATTCTGCTACCGTTCCTATCCTCTACTATCCCCCCTCCCCTCCCCTCCCATCTTCTCTGTCCACCCCATCTACTGTAATTCATTTCTCACCTTGTTTATTTTCCCATTCCATTCACAACCTCTAATATGTAATTTAGTATAACAATGAGGGTCTCCCTCCATTTCCATGCAATTCCCCTTTTCTCTCTCTTTCCCTCCCACCTCATGTCTCTGTTTAATGTTAATCTTTTCTTCCTTCTCTTCCTCCCTGCTCTATTCTTAGTTGCTCTCATTATATCAAAGAAGACATTTGGTATTTTTTTCTTAGGGATTGGCTAGATTCACTAAGCATAATCTGCTCTAGTGCCACCCATTAGAATATGGACTCAAACAGTCCTGTTGGAGAGCTGGTCCCGGGTGCCTATGGTTGATATACATTCTAACTTGTGAAAGTGTCACAGGACGTAGGGGCAGCCTCCATCTCATGGGACCCTTGGAAGCAACTGTTAGGACAATGTTGTTGCTAAGGCAGTGACCTCATTCAGTTCCTGAAGGAAGTGACCTCACCTCACTTCCTTGGTGATGGAACTCTAAGAACTTGGGATGCAGGAAGACAGGCACCCATAGCCTGTCCCAGTCCCAGTCCCAGTGGGCTCACTTGTTTGGATATACCAAGGACAGAGTCAGTCTTTCTTGGTACCTACTGATATGAGAATGGCCAAAAGCCAGAAAAGCTCTAAAGAGGGGCCTTTCCTGAGAAAGCAGATAGTGGTTCACCAGTGGCTCCTGACATCTTCACAGAGTTGGTTAAAGAGACCAGATCTGAGACAGGACAGGCCATTTCGGGGGAACATACTATGGCCCACCAGTCAGAGGACACTCTGGATAGTCACAGACCTACTTTGGGGAAGGAGGTGCCTCTGTGGGTGTCTCTGTGTGTTTGTGGATTTGCCTCATGTTCTGAGAATAGATAGAAAAGGCGGTTTGTTTGGTTTTGAGTGAACTGTTTCTAGTAAGTCATTTGACAAGGCGAGTGTTTCTATGTCTGTGTATCCCACTGTGTCCATGGTTATAGACATTAGAAAAGATAATGCATCAATTGATGTGTCCTGTCTAGTAGAAAGCTTCCCATCATTTATTCTGCCAAATTGATGAATGGATTTTGGCTTGCCTTATCGATGGGCAACACGCGCTATCTTCCAAAGTTCGTGCGTTCTTCCTGAATTCTGGCCACTCTACAGAATAGGCTCATGGTTTTGTGTCCAATATATGTACCACTTCCAAACCCTGTTACATGGCCATGTACTGGATAGCTGACGGGAATGGCGAGCATCTCAGAAAACTCAGATATCAGTGTGACCAATAAAGTCTCAGTGGAGAATCCCTGCTTTGCTTACCTATTGTTCTGTTGCCCTGAATGTCAGGAAGGTCTTTGTTTCAGGCCACCCCTTTGTGAAGCCTGAATAAAACAGGTTTCAAATGGAAATGAATGGGCATCACCTGTGGCTCTTTGCTTAATTGCTTTGAAAAGGGATGTGTCTGAATCAGCCTCTTGGCCCTGTTTGAGGCAATGGCTTAGATTCTCACCACCTGATGTATCTTAAGAATGATCCCATGTGTGCATTCAAAACCAAAATGGCCAAAAGAGCAGTCATTGTGGATGAAGTCTCTCCCCTTCCTCTTTTAGATTCCTGACCTCCATCAAGTGAGAATAGGGATCCTTTGGGTCAAATGATTTCTTCAAAGCCCTGCAGAAGCTAGCCGATATGTGCTTGGGGTTTATAATGACTCCAATTCACATAAAAAAAATAAACCCCACAGTCAGTAGGCCTCAAATGGGAGAAGCAGAGAAGTATTAACAGCAGGCCTATTTGATCACTCCTAGTTCACAGGAAGTGTGTCCAGGCAACCCTGATTTTAGGTCATTAAGGGGCAAGGGAGATTATTTTGGATACTGTCTTGGGTTTCGCCCCTCATGGAAACATCAAGCCAGAGGTTATGATGAGTGTCTATATGAAAGATCATGAGGGCCATGTGGGAGTGTTTTGGTTTTAATTGTGGCCATTTGTTTGGTGTTTGGAAGAGATGACTGGGTCCACCTTTACATGAACTCTGGTGTGATTCCCCTTAGAGACTGAGTTCTGGAACTGAACTCAGAGAATTATTGCCATGAATTGTGTTGGGATTTTCGGAGGCCATGCATGAGAGTCCCCCTTGAAAACTGAGATCTATGTGCAGGGTGGCTTTCAACAGAGCACTGGGAATCACAGCCAAGATATCACGTGATTTTATTCTGAAAGACTTGTCAGCCATATTTGAGAGTCGAAACACACATGGACCTCATTGTAGACCTCAATGGGACTGGCTTCATGTGACCATTTGGCCACTTTTTGAGAAGCCTTGCCTGTGAGAATTCTCCAAAGCTTTCATTGAAATGTGCTTCCTCTACATTTAATGGTTCTGGAGTGAATTTTAACCCACAGTGCCTCCAACATCATCATTGAAAAATGGCTACAAAAATACCATAAAATTTTTGAAATTCCCATGACCAGGTGGCAATGGAGGACCTTTGGATGTCCTGTTGCTGATCATGAGTATACCAGACAGTGCTTTGATTGATTCGGTTTTATGAAAATCGTGTAGAACAGAGATGCCAATAAGTTGGAGCCTGCTGAGTAGTGGGCCTAGAGCCGTGGTGGTCAGGTGTGTGATAAAACATCTGTGGTCGGGCCTGTGGATCTTCCATTGGCTTCCAAATGGCTTGTGACTGACATGGTGCAGCAAGCAGTCCCTTCTATATAAAGGCATCTTGTAATACTGAGAGATTTCAGGGCAATGTTCAGAATCAAGTTGCTATGGTCAATGGGGCAATATATGTGGGCTAGAAGTATGTTTGGTGCATTCTCCTGCAGAAACTGACCCACCACATGTGACAGAACTCCCTCCAGCACTGTGACCCACTAGAACTCCTTGCATTTTTGAATCAAATAGCAAACTCCCAGTGCAGCAGCAAGAAACACCATGAAATTTGGAGGATGACCAAATGGCTTCACAGTCCACATGGGGAGACACTTAGTCCCCAGTGGTCACATTTTACCTACAAAGAGCAAATTCAGCACTGCTGCCTCATCTTCACTGGAAAATAAGAAACCATGTCCTCCAGGTCACATAGATGTAGACCCAGCTTTGATGGTCTCACTACAAATGAAGCTAAAGCTCCAGAAAACAACATATTTTTCAGGTGCCCAACCTCAGAGGCAGTTCTTCAAGAAGTCTTTAGGCCAGCAGAGCTCCATGTTTGTGGAGTGTTTACCCTATCCCTTACTTTTGGGAACTCCTCTACCACCTCCAGTGTTGTGAACTACTGAGCATATTCCATTCCAGATAGGTATTCACAGATTTTCTAACACTTCTCCTCTAATTGTGTCTTACTTGGGGCAAAAGTAATGTCAAGCCATAGTTCTTGATGAGAGTGGGAACATTTTTGTGTAGCACATATTTGCATACACATTGGATTCATTTTCCAATTTTCCATTTGAAATACTGAATCCCTGACACTAACCCCTACCCTACTAGACTCTGACTACTAATCGTAATATCATGGAAAATAATAACCCAATCAGAATAGAAATACAAACAGTTAAGAGGAGGCATGTTTGTTATTCTTGGACTTGCCTTTTGCATTATATAGGGTAGGAGTTATAAATCTAGTCAATTTTTTTGTTGAAATAGTTCTCCATGTGTTTTTAAAGTTAACAAACATGTGAATTTATGTCTCCCTTTCTCTGTTGCCAAGTCAGCAAATGTATTTTATATGCATATATAGAATCCTACCTAGTATCACACGTACATTTTTGTGAGGTGGCTGACTTGGCAGATACAAATTGTGAGAAGATATCACTCCTTCAACCTATGGCTGAGCCTCCTATTTGAACAACATTATACATAAATCCATGTTCAGTAAAATTAATATTTTTGGATCTCTGGATGATATGTATTTCACGATAAATTTCGGTTGGCATACATAATGCTACATTGTAATGTCTCAAAATATGAAATATATGTGCCTTATTGTGCACTCCCCAAATTCATTCATATCATGAATGTGGATTTATAATCAACTTTTCAAAAGATAATTCTCAGAAATATTCATCAACCTGAAATACATATTGGTTGCCTAGTACTGAAAACTATCTTCAGTAAATGGTGCATACAAAACATAATATTTCGACATTGCAAGTTGGCCGCGAATAGAATGCATCACACCCAGTGTACCACGCCACATTGCAGGTGAATAACGAGTTAGAATGACAAAAGACTATCTTGTTAGGATCTTACAGAAAAATGGGTGTGCACCGAAACCTAAAAGAATGATTTCCACCAACGAGGTCCGGTAATTGAGTCTCAAACGCGAGCCAAATATGCAACCGGAGATCTGGGCTTACTGATCCGTGCGGCCCGCCCCGTGGCTACAGACGTCGGGGCACCACCGAGAAGCGACTAGCATCCAGGGAGAAACGTTGCTGCAGATTCTGTGGAATCCTGCCGGCTGACCCCCCACTGAGCCCCAGGCGGAGTTCGGGATTTCAGTCAGGGAAGGAAGTGCTACAGTTCTATCCCCCACAACGGAAACTCCACCAAGGAAACCAACGGCAACCATCTTGGAGAGCTGAAGTAACCACCGCCACTCTCCGACAGATTGCAAAAATAAAACAGTTGTGTGTTTTCCGCTCAACTCCCATACAGTAGGATATTTGCATAAAATCTTTCCTAAGCTTTCCAGGGGAGGGATTATCAGAGAGAGCCTGAATAAAGATCGGGGGGGAAACTAGAGGCACCTGACCTTCAACTCCCCCTCCCATCAGTGGTGAAAACAAAATCTGTCTAGCCAGCGATGGGGAAGGGGCAAACGGAAAAAAAAAAAATAATAGAGTGCTGGGGTTCCCAATAGACACAATCCACACCCAAGAAACGGCAGGCCAGAGTACAGTTTGAGCTGCCGAGGGCATTACTCAGGGGAAAACTGGTGTAGCAGGAGAAACCAGGACTAGCAGGAGAAACCAGGGGACTAGAGGCCAGGCCCGCGTGACTGGGCGCCTGGAGAACGCTCGCCCGCCGGCAACAGCCGGCCCGCTGCAGGTGCGACTGGACGGCTGGAGACCGCCTGCCCACCAGCGACCAATCACCTGCCATATGCCCGCCCTAATGGGTGGCTAGAGATCGCACAACCGCCGGTGACAGCCCACCCGCTGACTGCGTGACTGGACAGCTTGTGACCGCCTGCACACCCGCGACCAGGAGCTGAAAACAAACAGAGACAGTACAGTCCCACACCCCCATGCGAACACCCGGGCAAAGAGCCTGGGGCCCACCATAGCAGAGAGGTGACATCACTGGAGCTCGGCAGTCGGAATTCCTTCCCAGTGGAATCCACTTTAGCATGCACAGTCTACCAACACAAAGGAGCTACAATAGAGATATATAAAACCAAAACAAATATATAGAAGAGAGCAGAAACACAGCAATCAAACGGAGCTGGAAAGTAATGTGAACTTCATGAAAAAACAAGGGAAAAAAGTGTACAAATAATGCCGGACAACTTAATTCTACAGGAGGACCTAGAATCATCAGAAACAGGGATAGGGAAAAAACTCAATGCATCCCTAACTCAGATGGAAAGAAATATTAGAGAAGACATGAGGCAGCAAGTCCAAGCAATAAAAGAATATTTTGAAAATGAATTAAACAAACAAATTCATATGGCAAAGAACGAGCTTTACCAAAAGACAGAGTTCTTAAAAAAATCAAACAGTAATCCTAGGAATGCAGAAAAATATAAACCACATTAAAAACTCAAACGAGAATATTGTAAATAGACTAGATTAGGTAGAAGTCAGAAGATCAGATAATGAAGACAAAGTTTATCAACTTGAAAAGAATATAGTCAACACAGAAAAGATGCTTATATCCCATGAGCAATCTATTTAAGAGATATGGGATGTCATAAAAAAACAAATTTGAGAGTCATCAGGATAGAAGAAGGCATAGAGATTCAAACCAAAGGAATGGACAACATATTAAATGAAATAATTCTAGAAAACTTCCCAGAGATAAAAGATGGAATGGATTGCCAAATCCTTGAAGCCTACATGACCTCAAACATTCAAAACCATAATAGACCAACTCCAAGACATAGAATTATCAAGATAGCTAACATACAGAACAAGGAGAGAATATTAAAAGCTAAAAGAGAAATGAGGCAGATTACATTCTGGGGTAAACCAATTAGGTTAACGACTGATTTTTCATCACAAACTTTGAAAGCGAGTAGATCCTGGAACAATATATTTCAAACGCTGAAAAATAATGGATTCCAACCAAGAGTATTGTATCCATCAAAATTAAGTTTGGGATTTGACAATGAAATTAGTGTCTTTCACGATAAACAAAAGCTAAAAGAATTTGCAGAAAGAACACCAGCACTGCAAAGCATTTGAGCAAAATACTAGAAGAAGAGGAATTGAAAAATAGTGCCCCAAACTAACAGCGGGAGGTATCTCAGTAAAGGGGGAGGAAAATAACCAAAAAGTAAAAACTAGTCAAACTAAAAATAAATAAATAAATAAACATGAATGAAAGTAAAAATCATATTTCAATTGTAACCTTAAATGTTAATGGCATAAACTCACCAATCAAGAGACATAGGTTAGTAACCTGAATCAAAAAAACAAATCCTATAGTCTGCTGCCTTCAGGAGACTCATATGATAGGTAAAGACATACACAGGCTGAAAGAAAAAGGTTGGGATAAATCATACCACTCACATGGCCCTCGGAAGCAAGCAGGAGTAGCCATACTCATATCAAATAAAATCAATTTCAAACCTAGGTTAATAAAAAGGGATAACGAAGGACACTATGTACTGTTAAAAGGAACCATCCACCAACAAGACATAACAATTATCAATTTGTATGCACCAAACAATTGAGCTGCAACGCTCATGAAACAAACTCTCCTCAAGTTCAAGAGTCAAATAGACTACAACACAATAACTACGGGTGACTTCAACACACAGATCTCGCCATTAGAAAGATACTCTAGACAAAAACTGAATAAAGAAACTATGGAATTCAACAGCACAATAAATAACCTAGGCTTAACCAACATATATAGAATATATCAACCATCCTCAAGTGCATTCACGTTCTTCTCAGCAGCACAAGGATCCTACTCAAAGATAGTTCATATATTATGCCATAGGGCAACCCTTAGTAAATATAAAGGCGTGGAGATAATACCATGCACCATATCTGATCATATTGGAATGAAACTGGAAATAAATGATAAAAGAAGGAAGGAAAAATCCTACATCATATGGAAAAATGAACAATATTCTACTGAATGATCAATGGGTTACAGAAGACATAGAGGAGGATATAAAAAATTCTTATAGACAAATGACAATACAGACACAACATACTGGAATCTATGGGACACAATGAAAGCAGTTTTAAGAGGGAAATTCATTTTTTGGAGTTCTTTCCTCAAAAAAATAAAATAAAATAAAATAAATGAACTCACACTACACCTCAAAAACCTAGAAAAAGAAAAGAAAAACAACACCAAATGTAGTAGAAGATAAGAAATAATTAAAATTAGAGCAGAAATCAACGAAATTGAAACAAAAAAAAAAACATTGAAAAAATTGATAAAACTAAAAGTTGGTTCTTTGAAAACATAAATAAGATCGACAGGCCCTTAGCCATGCTAACAAAGAGAAGAAGAATGAGAACTCAAATTACTAACATACGGCATGAAAAAGGCATTATCACAACAGACACTACAGAAATACAGAAGATAATTAGAAAGTATTTTGAAACCCTATATTCAAATGAAATAGAAGATAGTGAAGATATCAATAAATTTCTTAAGTCATACGATGTGCCAAGATTGAGTCAGGAAGACACACACAATTTAAACAGACCAATAACAAAGGAAGAAATACAAGAAGCCATCAAAAGACTACGAACCAAAAAAAGCCCTGGAGCGGATGGGTATAGAGCGGAGCTCTACAAAACCTTAAAAGAAGAATTAATACCAATACTTTTCAAGCTATTTCAAGAAATAGAAAATGAAGGTGCTCTTTCAAATTCATTCTATGAGGCCAAAATCACCCTGATCCCGAAACCAGACAAAAACACTTCAAAGAAAGAAAACTACAGACCAATATCTCTAATAAACTAGGATGCAAAAATTCTCAATAAAATCCTGGTGAATGTAATACAAAAGCATATCAAAAAATTGTGCACCATGATCAAGTAGGATTCATCCCAGGGATGCAAGGCTAGTTCAATATACGGAAATCCATAAATGCTATTCACCACATCAATAGACTTAAAGACAAGAACCATATGATCATCTTGATAGATGCAGAAAAAACATTCGACAAAGTTCAGCCTCCCTTTATGTTCAAAACACTAGAAAAACTAGGGATAACAGGAACTTACCTCAACATTGTAAAAGCTATATATGCTAAACCTCAGGCTAGCATCATTGTAAATGGAGAAAAACTGAAGGCATTCCCTCTAAAATCTGGAACAAGACAGGGATGCCCTCTATCACCACTTCTATTCGATTTAGTTCTTGAAATACTAGCCAGAGCAATTAGACAGACAAAAGAAATTAAAGACATGAAAATAGGAAAAGAAGAACTTAAATTATCGCTATTTGCAGATGACATGATAATATATTTAACAGACTCAAAAGGGTCTACAAAAAACTGCTAGAGTTAAT
This sequence comes from Callospermophilus lateralis, assembly GCF_048772815.1. Taxonomy (NCBI): domain Eukaryota; kingdom Metazoa; phylum Chordata; class Mammalia; order Rodentia; family Sciuridae; genus Callospermophilus; species Callospermophilus lateralis. The sequence goes on from NW_027513404.1 coordinate 1,234,427, forward strand.
AAATGAATTCAGCAAAGTGGCAAGATATAAAGTCAACACGCATTAATCAAAGGCATTCCTGTATATCAGCAGAAAAACTTCTGAAATGGAAATGAGGAAAACCACTCCATTCACTATATCCACAAAGAATATAAGATACTTGGGAATCATCCTAACGAAAGAGGTGAAAGATTTATATAATGAAAACTACAGAACCCTAAAGAGAGAGATAGAAAAAGATCTTAGAAGATGGAAAAATGTACTTTGTTCATGGATAGGCAGAACTAACATCATCAAAATGTTGATATTACCCAAAGTTCTCTACAGGTTTAAATAGGTGCCAATAAAAATCCCAACGGCATTTATTGTATAAATGATAAAGCAATCATGAAATTCATATGGAAAAACAAAAGACCCTGAATACCAAAAGCAATTCTAAGCAGGAAGTGTGAATCTGGAGGTATAGCGATACAAGAGTTCAAACTGTACTACAAAGCAATAGTAATAAAAACATCGTGGTACTGGTACCAAAACAGGCAGCTGGACCAATGGTATAGAATAGAGGACACAGAAACCAATCCACAAAATTACAACTTTCTTATATTTGATAAAGGTGCTAAAAACATGCAATGGAGGAAAGATAGCATCTTCAACAAATGGTGCTGGGAAAATTGGAAATCCATATGCAACAAAATGAAACTGAATCCCTTTCTCTCACCATGCACAAAAGTTAACTCAAAATGGATCCAGGAGCTAGATATCAAATCAGAGACACTGCGTCTAATAGAAGAAAAAGTTGGCTACGATCTACATACTGTGGGGTCGGGCTCCACATTCTTTAATAGGATGCCCATAGCCAAAGAGTTAATAACAAGAATAAACAAATGGGACTCACTTAAACTAATTTTTTTTCTCAGCAAGAGAAACAATAAGAGAGGTAAATAGAGAGCCTACATCCTGGTAACAAATTTTTACCCCTCACACTTCAGATAGAGCCCTAATATCCAGAATATACAAAGAACTCAAAAAAATTAAACAATAAGATAACAAATAACCCAATCAACAAATGGGCCAAGGACCTGAACAGACACTTCACAGAGGAGGACATTCAATCAATGAAGAAGTACATGAAAAAATGCTCACTATCTCTAGCAGTCAGAGAAATGCAAATCAAAACCACCCTATGATACCATCTCACTCCAGTAAGATCGGCAGCCATTATGAAGTCAAACAAAATAAGTGTTGGTGAGAATGTGGGGAAAAGGGTACACTTGTACACTGCTGGTGGGACTGCAAATTGGTGAGGCCAATTTGGAAAGTACTATGGTAATACCTGGGAAAGCTGGGAATGGATCCACCATTTGACCCAGCTATCACCCTTCTCGGACTATTTCCTGAGGATCTTAAAAGAGCGTACTGTAGAGATACTGCCACATCAATGTTCATAGCTGCACAATTCACAATAGCTAGACTGTGGAACCAACCTAGATGCCCTTCAATAAATTAATGGATAAAAAAAATGTGGCTTTTATACAAAATGGAGTATTACTCTTCATTAAAAAATGACAAAATCATAGAATTTGCATGGAAATGGATGGCATTAGAGCAGATTATGCTAGGCGAAGCTAGCCAATCCTTAAAAAAACAAATTCCAAATGTCTTCTTTGATATGAAAAGAGCAACTAAGAACAGAACATCGAGGAAGAGCATGAGGAAAAGTTTATCATTAAACAAAGACGAGTTGGGGGAGAGAAAGGGAGAGAGAAGGGAAAGCATATGGAAATAGTAGGAGACCCTCAATGTTACACAAAATTACATATAAGAGGATTTGAGGGGAAATGGGGGGGAAACAATGGAGAGAATTGAACAACAGCAGATGAGGTAGAGAGGGAAGATGGGAGGGGAGGGGAGGGGGGATAGTGGGGGATAGGAAAGGTCGCAGAATACAACGGTCACTAATATGCTATTATTCAAAAATGTGAATGTGTAACCAATGTGATTCTGAAATTCATATTTGTGGAAAAAATGGGAGTTCATAACCCATTTGAGTCAAATGTATCAAAGATGATATATCATGAGCTTTGTAATGTTTGGAACAACCAATAGAAATAAATAAATAAATAACGGTTTAAAATTGAGTGGGAAGAAATCAGCTAAAAATGGGTTGAGATGCATTCATTTTGCTAAGCAGAAACTTTGTTTCGTTTAGTTGTAACTATCACAAATTTATTTTACCGGGAAATTGGCTTTTGAAAATGCACATAAATTGAGATTAAAGGATAATTCACCTACCTTCATGAAAAATTCATAGCATTTTCTATATTTTTCATATTTCATTTTTTTCGTGAATATTTTGTCATGGACCAGGTCTAGTCTTAGGCTATTCTTCCAGAATACTACCTCATCTGACAAATTCGTACAATGTGTTGGATTGTTGTTTTCACCTTTTATTTAATAGTTTCTAGCTGATAATGTGTATTTTCTTTATCTTTATTTGCACATATATACCCAACAATATCTTTGCATTTTTTTGTTTTACTGGGGAAGAGACTCATCAAAAGCTCTTTGTTATATGTATCAACAATCAGACATTTAGAGTACACAATTATTCTTAATTTTGCATGAAAATATCTTTGTACTATTTTCTTATACAGATTTAGAATTATTAATAATATCCCTACTGTAATAAGTAATTACTTAAAAGAAGAATTAAACAATTGACTTTATATCAATTATGAATATGAAAAGTACTAAAATAAGCATTTGGCAATTAATACACAATTGATAGAAATTGAAATCACAAGAAAGCCTTTAAAATGTCAGTGCATATGGTCCTTAAATAATAGGTTATTCAAAAAACTTTTTCTAATTCATAAGATTTAATATGCCGTATTATAGCTTAATGTGATATAAAACCTTAAATCATCAGTATTGATAAAAAGAATGATACCTGTTTATTTAAATATGTTTATTTGATTTTCACTGTAAGATGTTAATTCTGGAAGGCTTGAGAATTAAGAAAGTTTTGGTCTATATTATTTTTAACAGGCTAGTCAAAGTACTTTTAAATGTATATGTATGTATATATATATATATATATAATATGTAATGCATGTGCATGAATATAGATACATATGTATAAAAATTTATTTTAATATATCTATCAGGTGATTATAATTATTAAATTTTCTCAAGAAAAGAACAATGACTATAAAAAACAGTCTTAAATTTAAATTTCATACCATACTACTGTTTGTAATGACATGAGAGAAAAACAGATATGAAAGGAAAATGAAAAAGCAAGAGAGAGAAGGGGGAAAATGAGGAAGAAAGTGAGTAAAGATGAGGGAGAGGCATGTTCGATGTAAAGATAAAAGTGGAGGGGCTGGGTTTGTGGTTCAGTGGTAACATGCTTTTCTAGCATGTGTGGGACACTGGGTTCTATTCTAAGCACCACATACAAATAAACAAAATGAAGGTCAATCACAACTGAAAAAATTAAAAATAAAAAAGTAGAAATATTACCAAAACTCCAAGCTTTTATGAATGTTAAATTAAAAAAATTATGTTACATAGCCTTATGTAATTTCTAGACTATCCAAAAGAGTCATTAAATGTTAGATTATTAGTGCAATAACTAAAAATCCATTGCTCTTTCCTCAACATTCTGTGGCATGCTAGTGGTACAATAAAATCTATTATAACACCAAAAAAAAATCTAATATTTCTATAGTAACTGACCCAGTTTAATATCAAGGCTAGTAGATTCCTATGGGACATGATGTGTGTTTTGACATTCATTTTTATTCAACACTGGAACATTACTATTTCTTCAATTTATGCACATCATTGGATATATATTTCATCCACAAGTTCGCTAATTTATACGCATTTGTTTCACTTTCAGTCACTTCCTGCTTCAGAACACATGTATTTCTATATGTTTCTTGACTGCTCTTTTCATGAGACTTCTTTCCAAACTCATTATTTTCGATTTCCATTATCACATTTGAAGCGAAACTCACACACCCGTCATGATAAACCAAACCCTAATATTACCATTAGATGTACAACTAGCTGGAATGAATGATTGTATATCAATATAAGATTTCTTACTTAGTTTCAGATATCAATTAAATCCATTATTTAAAGTGGAACCAGTTATATTATTTATTCACAGTATGGTTTTTTCATGCATTATCTCTATATTCATAGACACAGGATACACCTTTTTGTACCCCCAATACTAATTTATACGTCTTCAAAATATTGCTCCCAGAAATGGTGGAAGAAATGCACATGTCACCTGATTTACATATACATTTTATCACAGTAATATTCTGGACACAAAACGCAAAGGTGACACTTATGATTTTACCAAACCTAAATGGAAAGTGAACATGGATTACTAAAAACTTCCATGTCCAGTTTGCCTAATGCTCTCAAATGTGAATCCTATTCTTGACTACATATTTGTTTCTTCCTAAGATTATATATTCAACCTCAAGCCCGTTGAAAATGTCTAATCTTATCACTCACTTTTTCATTTGCCTGATTTCCTAATGTCTCTATTGATATCTGCTTTCCTACATATTTTCCCCAGATTATCATTGTGACTGACTCTTCACATGTGCTCACATTTACATTCAATCTCTACCAGAAACCCTATTGCAAAAGAACTTTGGTCCAAATCCTATACTCACTCTTAGTTCTAAACCTACAGACTATCTTTCTAATAATACCGACTATCTCTTTTTGACTAGAAGTTCTCTTTGTCATTCCATCATTCAAGGTACAAAGTCCTATGCCATTGAACATTGATTTATCTGAGACATTTCTGCAGAACATAATTCAAAGCTAAGTACCCCAATCAAGGGCCCAATGCCCTTCTGGGCTTCAAATCTTACCTAGATTTCTGTTTTCATTCTTATATTTCACTTTTACATTCTTGTAAATATTACAGGTTCCCAATACCATTATTCATGCCGTAGAATTTTTCTTAACCCAAATTGAACTTTTATTAACCATAACCATACACTCTTCCCTGAATCAAACTTTACAGAAGAGCAGGGACAGAGTTGCTTTTACAATACAGGAATGTAGGGGTTCTTAAACCTGCTGAGATCCTCAAAGGTCCATGCAGAAATGATCCCTGGAGAAGACGTAGGCAGCTATGAAGGAGTTGAGAGAGCAAAAGTCATCTTGCATGGCAAACCCCCTTGTCAGGATGAAGGGATGTGTCTGAATCAGTCTCTCTATCTAAATGTAGAGAAGATGGACTAAACCAGTCCTGTGTGGGGAGATGTTCCCAGGCGCCTATGTTTGTTATACCATTCTATCTTGTGAAATTGTCACCGAAAGTAGGGGCAGCCTCTATCTCATGGGACCCTTGGAAGCAAATGTTAAAACAAAGTGATTGCCAAGGTAGTGACCTCATACATTTCCTGAAGAAAGTGACCTACCTCACTTCCTTGGTGATGTAACTCTCTGAACTTGGGATCCAAGATGCCAGGCTGCCAGAGCCAGTCCCAGTCCCAATCCCAGTGGGCTCACTTGTTTGGATGTACCAAGGACAGAGTCAGTATTTCTTGGTATCTACTGATGTGAGGATTGCCAAATGCCAGGACAGATCTGAAGAGGGGCCTTTCCTGAGAAAGCAGGTAGTGGCTCACCGCTGGCTCCTGAGAACTTCACAGAGTTTGCAAAGGAGACAGATCTGAGACAGGACAGGACATTTCATTGGAACATAATACGGCCCAACAGACAGAGGACACTCCAGATAGTCAGAGACCTACTTGCGGGAAGGAGATGCCTTTGTGAGTGTGAGTGTCAGTTTGTGGTTTTGTCTCATGTTCTGAGAATAGGTAGGAAAGACAGTTTGTTTGGTTTGGAATGGACTGTTTCTAGTAAGTCTTTTGACAAGGTGAGTGATTCTATGCCTGTGTATCCCACTGTGTCCGTGGTTGTAGACATTAGAAAAGAGAATGCATCAATGGATATGTCCTGTCTTGTAGAAAGATTCCCAGCATTCATCCTGCCCAATTTATGAATGAACTGCAGCTTGCCTTATGGAGGGACAACACCTACTATCTTCCTAAGTTCCTGTTTTCTTCCTGAATTCTGGCAACTCTGCAGAATAGGCTCATGGTTTTGTGTCCAAGATATGTACCACCTCCAAGCTCTGTTACATGGCCATGTACTGGATAGCGGTAAGGAATGGCGAGCATCTCAGAAAACTCAGATATCAGTGTGACCAGGAAATTCTCAGTGGAGAAACCCTGCTTTGGGTCATTCTCTTACCTATGTTTCTGTTGCCCTGAATGTCAGGAAGGTCTTTGCCTCAGGCCACCCCTTTGTGAAGCCTGAAGAAAACAGTTTTCAAATGAAAATGAATGGTCATCACCTGTGGCTCTTTGCTTAATTTCTTTGGAAATGGATGTTTCTTAATCAGCCTCTTGGACCTGTGTGAGGTTGTGGCTTAGATTCTCAGCACCTGATGGATCTAAAGAAAGATCCCATGTGTGCATCCAAACCAAAATGGCAAAAAGATCAGTTATGGTGGATGAAGTGTCTTGCCTTCCTTTGTTATGTTCCTGACCTACATCAAGTGAGAATAGGGATCATTTGGTTCAAATGAAATCTTCAAAGCCCTAAAGAAGTGCTTGGGTTTTCTCATTATTCCAAATCACATAAAGAATCTATACCTGACAGGCAGTAGGCTTCAAAATGGAGAAGCTGAGCAGTATTAACTGCAGTCCTATTTTATCACTCCTGGTTCAAATGCAGGGTGTCCAGGCCCCCATGACTTTAGGCAAATGAGGGGTAAGAGAGCTTATTTTGGACACTAACACATACCCCACTAGATTCTGACTACTAATCCTAACATGATGAAGAATAATAACCAAAACAGAATAGAAATACAAGCAGTTCAGAGGAGCCATGTTGTATAATTGGACTTGCCTTTTGCATTATATAGGGTAGGAATTATAAATCTACTCAATTTTTAATTAAAACAGTTCTCCATGTGTTTTTAAAGTTAACAAATATGTGAATTCCTCTCTCCCTTTCTCTGTGGCCTATTCAGCACATGTGTTTTTATATGCACATATAGAATCCTACCTGGTATCACATGTATATACTTGAGAGGTTGCTGACTTGGCAGATGCAAATTTTGAGAAGAGATCACTCCTCTTAATGCTGTTGGAACTGAAAATTCAAACTATTGGTGACCTTTCTAGCTGAACAAAATTATATATAAATCCATGTTCAGTAAAAAGTATATTTTGGGATGTGTGGATTATATATATTTCATAATAAATTTCGATTGGCATATATATTGCTACTTTTTAATGTCTGTGTGAGTGTGTGTGTGTGTATATATATAGGCATATGTATATATATGTACCTATATATATCTATATATCTATATATATCTATATCTATATCTATATCTATATCTATATCTATATCTATATACACACTCTCCAGATTTTTGAAAATATGAAATATATGTGTCTTATTATACACTCCCAAAATTTATTCATGTTCATGTATGTGGATTTATTATCAACTTTTCACAAGATTATTCTCAGAAATATTCATCCACCTGAAATACATATTTGTTTCCTAGTACTGAAAACTAACTTCAGTGAATGATGCATACCAATCCTAATATTTCTACAGTTACTGACCAAGTTTAACATCAATGCAAGTAGATTCCTATGGGACATGATATGTATTTTGACGTTCATTTGTATTCAACACTGGTACATTACTATTTCTTCAGTTTATGCACATCATGGGATATATATTTCATCCACAAGTTCGCTAATTTATATAAATTTGTTTCACTTTCAATCACTTCCTGCTTCAGAAAACATGTATTCCTCCATGTTTCTTGACTAGTCTCTTCATGAGACTTCTTTACAAACACATTATTTTCGATTTCCATAATTACTTTTGAAGCAAAACTCACACACCCTTAATGACAAACCATAAACCTCATATTACCATTAGATGTATAACTGATAGGAATGAATGACTGTGTATCAATATAAGATTTCTTATATATTTTAAGATATCAATTTAATCCATTATTTAAAGTGGAATCAGTTATATTATTTATTCACAGAATCATCTATTCATGCATTATCTCTACATTCATAGACACAGGGTACACCTCTTTGTACCCGCAATACTAATTTAGACATCTTCAAAATATTGCTCCCTGAAATTGTGGAAAAAATACTTATGTCACCTGATCTACGTATACATTTTATCACAGTACTATTTTGGATACAAAATGCAAAGATCACACATATGTTTGTACAAAAGCCTAAATTGAATGGGAGCATGGATTACTAAAAACATTGATGTCTAGGTTGCCTAATTCTCTCAAATGTCCATCCTATTGGTGACTACATATTTGTTTCTTCGAAGATTATATAGTCAACATCAACCCTGTTAAAATGTCTAATCCTACCACTCACTTTATACTTTGCCTGATTTCCTACTGTCTCTATTGATGTTTCCTTTCCTACATATTTTCCCCAGTTTACCTATGTGACTGACTCTTCACATGTGCTGACATTGACATTCATTCTATTACCGAAACCCTATTGATAAAGAACTTTTGGTCCATATCCTGTACTCACACTTCTTGCAAAACCTACCGACTATCTTCCTAATCCTATGGACTATCCCTGTTTGAGTGGATGTTCTTTTCTACAATCTATCATCCAAGGTACAAGGTCCTATGTCATTGATAATCAATTTATCTGAGACATCACTGCAGAACGTAATTCAAAGCTAAGTATCCAAATCAAAGGCCCAATGCCAATATGGACTTTAAATCTTACTACATTTCTGTTTTCATACATATTTTTCAACTCTATGTTCTTATATATATCACAGATTCCCAATACCATTATTCATCCAGCAAAATGATTCCTAACCCAAAACAAACATGTAATTAACCCTAACCATAAACTGTTCCCTCAATCTACATTTACAAAAGAGCAGGGACAGAGTTGGTCTTACAATACAGGAAAGTTGGGGATTGTCCACCTGCTGAGAACCTGAAAGGTCCATGCAGAATTGATCCCTGGAGAAGATGTAGGCAGGTATGAAGGTCCGGAGAGATCAAAAGTCATCTTCCATGCCAAACAACCTGGTCAGGATGAAGGCTTTTGTCTGAATCAGCCTCTCTCTTCTTAATCTAGAGAAGATGGACCAAATGAGGCCTGTGTGGAGAGCTGTTCCCAGGTGCCTATGGTTGATATACCATTCTAACTTGTGAAAGTGTCACAGAAATACGGTCAGCCTACATGTCATGGGACACTTGGATGCATGTGTTAGGACAAATTGGTTGCCAAGGCAGTAACCTCATTCAGTTCCTGAAAGAAGTTACCTCACCTCACTTTTTTGTTGATGGCACTTTCTGAACTTGGGATCCAGGAAGCCAGGCACCTAGAGCCTGTCTCAGTCCCAGACCTAGTGGTCTCACTTGTTTGATATAACAAGGACAGAGTCAGTCTTTCTTGGTATCTACTGATGTGAGAATGGACAAATGACAGGAAAGCTCTTAAGAGGGGTCTTTCCTGAGAAAGAAGGCAGTGGCTAACTGCTGGCTCCTGACAACTTCACAGAATTGGCCATGGACACCAGATGTGAGATAGGAGAGGCCATTTCGGGGGAACATAGTATGGCCTATCAGTCAGAGGACACTCCGGATAGTCACAAACCTACTTGGAGGAAGGAGGTGCTTATCTGGCTGGTGGTGTGGGTTTGTGGTTTTTTTCTCATGCTCTGAGAATATGTCTGAAAGGCGGTTTGTTTGGTTTGGAGTAAAGTGTTTCCAGAAAGTCGTATGAAAAGGCGAGTGTTTCTATGTCTGTGTATCTCACTGTGTCAGTGGTTGTAGACATTAGCAAAGAGAATGCATCAATGGATGAGTCTTGTCTAGTAGAAAGCTTCCCAGCATTCATCCTTCCCAATTTATGAGTGGACTGTGGCTTGCCTTATGGATCGGCAACACCTGCTATCTTCCTAAGTTACTGTTTGCTTCCTGAATTCTGGCCACTCTCCAGAATAGGCTCATGGTTTTGTGTCCAAGATATGTACCACCTCCAAGCTCTGTGACACGGCCATGTATTGGTTAAATGAAGGGCATGGCGAGCATCTCAGAAAACTCAGATATCAGTGTGACCAGTAAAGACTCAGTGGAGAAACCATGCTTTGGGCCTTTTCCTTACCTAATGTTCTGTTGCCCTGAATGTCAGAAAAGTCTTTGCCTCAGGCCACCCTTTTTGAAGCCTGAAGAAAAGTTTTCAACTGCAAATGAAGGGGCATCAACTGTGGCTCTTTGCTTAATTGCTTTGGAAAGGGATATGTCTTAATCAGCCTCTTGGCCTTGTGTAATTCTGTGGCTTAGATTCTCTGCACCTGATGAATCTAAAGAGAGATCCCATGTATGCATCCAAAAGCAAAATGTCCAAAAGAGCAATCATTGTGGATGAAGTCTCTCTCCTTCCTTGGTAAGGTTCCTGACCTCCATTAAGTGAGAATAGGCCTCCTTTGGGTCAAATAAGTTCTTCAAAGCCCTGCAGATTCTAGCCCATAGGTGATTGGGTTTTCTCATGACTCCAATTCACATGAAGAATCTAAATCCCACCATCAGTAGGCCTCAAATTTAAGAAGCAGAGCAAAATAAACGGCAGGCCTATTTGATCACTCTTAGTTCACAGGAAGGGTGTCCAGGCCACCCTGACTTTAGGCAAATGAGGGGCAAGGAAGCTTATTTTGGACACTGTCTTGGGCTGCACCCCTCACGGAAACCTCCAGCCAGAGGTTATGATGAGTGTCTGTATGGAAGAAAATGAGGGCCATGTGGGAGTGTTTTGGTTTTAATTGTAGTCATTTTTGTGCGGTTAGTAGAGATTACATGGTCCACCTTGGCTTAAACTTTGGTGGGATTCTGCATAAAGACTGAGTTCTCGTACTGAACTCAGAGAAGTATTGCCATGAATAGTGTTGGAATTTTAGGAGGCCACGCATGAGAGTCGCCCTTGGAAACTGAGATCTAGGCCCAGGGTAGTTATTCACAGAGCACTGGAAATCTCAGCCAGGATATCACATGATTTTGTTTGAAAAACTTGGCAACCATTGTTGAGAGTCAAAACACACATGGACCTCACATTGTAGACCTCAATGTTCCTGGATTCATGTGACCTTTTGGCCACTCTTTGGGAAGTCTTTCCTGTGAGAGATCTCCAGATATTTCATTGAAATGAGCTTCCTCACCATTTAATAGTTCCAGAATGCCTCCAACTTCATCCTTGAAAAATGGCTAGGTCAATATATCATGAAATTTTTAAAATTCCCATGACAAGTTGGCACTGGAGATTCTTTGGATATCCTGTGGCCGATCATAAGAATAACAGTCAGTGCCTTGATTGACTGGTTTTCATAAAAATTGTGCAGAACAGTGATGCCAGGAAGTTGGAGCCTGCTGAGGAGTGGGCCTAGAGCATTGGTGGGCAGGTGTGTGATAAAACATCTGCGGTGTGGTCATGTGGATCTGCCTTTGGCTTCCAAATGGCTTGTGACTGATGTGCTGCAGCCAGCAGTCCCTTCAATGTAAAGGCATCTTGTTATATGCAGAGGTTTTAGGGAAATATTTAGAATCAGGTTGCTATGGTCAAGGGGGCAACTATGTGGGATATAAGCCTGTTAGGTGCATTCTCCTGCAGACCCTGACCCACCACACGTGATAGAACCCCCTCACGCACAGAGTAACAGTTGAATTCTTTGTATTTCGTGAAGCAAATACCAAAATCCCAGTGCAGCAGCAAGAAACACCACGAAAAGTGGAGAATGACCAAATAGCTTCACAGGCCCATGTGGATACACTTAGCCCCTCGTGTCCACAGTTTACCTACAAAGAGAGTATTCAGCACTGCTGACTCATCTTCAGGGAAAATAAGAAACCATGTCCTCCAGGTCACATAGATGAAGACACTGATTTGATGGTCTCACTACAAACGAAGCTGAAGCTCCCGACAACAACATATATTTCAAGTGCTCACCCTCAGAGGCAGTTTCTCAAGAAGTCTTTACGCCAGCAGAGCTCCATGTTTTTGGAATGATTACACTGTCCCTTACTTTTGGAATCTCCTCTACCTCCTCCAAGGTTGTGAACTCCTGAGCATATTCCATTCCAGATATTTATTCACAGATTTTCTAACTCTTCTCTTCTAATTGTGTCTTACTCTGCGTGATTGTAATGTCAAGGCATTGTTCTGGATGAGAGTGGGAAGATTTTTGGGTACCACATATTTACATACACTTTGGATTCATTTTCCAATTTTCCTTTCAAAATACTGAATACCTCACACTAACACTTACCCTACTAGACTCTGACAACTAATCCTAATAGGATGGAGAAAAATAAACCAAAAAAAATAGAAATACAAGCAGTTCAGAGAAGGCATGGTGTATAGTGGAATTCCCTTTTGCATTATTTAGGGTAGGAGTTATAAATCTAGTCAATTATTTGTTAAAATATTTCTCCATGTGTTTTAAAGTTAACAAATATGTGAATTCCTGTTTCCCTGTCTCTGTAGTCTATTCAGCACATGTATTTTTACATGCAATTATAGAATCTTACCTGATACCACACGTACATTTTTGTGAAGTGGCTGACTTGGCAGATACAAATTTTAAGAGATCACTCCTCCTAAACGCTTTAGAACTGAAAATTCAACCTATGCGTGAGCTTCCTAGTTGAACAACATTATACATAAATCCATGTTAAATAAAATAAATATTTTTGGATCTCTGGATGATATAAATTTCATGGTGAATTTCATATAGCATATATTATGCTATTTTTAATGTCTGTGTGTGCTTGTGTGTGTGTATGTATATATATATTCTCCAGATTTTTCAAAATATGAAATATGTGTCTTATTATACACTCCCTTAACTCATTCATATTCAAGTATGTGGATTTATAATCAAATTTTCTCAAGAGTTTTCTCAAAATATTCATTCTCCTGATATACATATTTGTTTCTTAGTACTGAAAACTAACTTTAGTGAATGGTGCATACAAATCCTAATATTTCTACAGTAACTGACCTAGTTTAACATCAACGCAAGTAGATTCCTATGGGACATGATGTGTATTTGGATGTTCATTTTATTCAACACTGGTACATTACTATTTCTTCAATTTATTCACATCATGGAATATATATTTCATCCACAAGTTCGCAAGTTTATAGGCATTTGTTTCACTTTCAATCATTTTCTTCTTCAGATCACATGTATTCCTCCATGTTTCTTGACTGGTCTTTTTATGAAACTTCTTTCCAAACACATTAATTTAGATTTCTATGATGACTTTTGAAGCAATACTCACACACCTTTCATGATAATCATAACCCTAATATTACATATAGATGTATTACTGGTTGGAATGAATGATATTATATCAATACAAGATTTCTTATAATATTTCATATATTAATTCAATCCATTATTTAAAGTGGGAACATTTAAATTATTTATTCAAAATGTGGTCTATTCATGCATTATGTCTATATTCATGGACACAGGGTACACCTCTTTGTACCCCCAATAGTAATTTATAGGTCTTGAAAACATTACTTCCAGAAATGCTTGAAGAAATGCTCATGTCATCTGATCCACATATACATTCTATGACAGTAATATTCTGGACAAAAAATGCAAAGGTCACACTTATGATTGTACCAAAGCCTAAAATGAAAGTGAACATGGATTACTAAAAGCAGCCATGTCCAGGTTTCCTAATGCTCTCAAATGTCAATCCTAATGGTCACTGCATATTTGTTTCTTCTTAAGATTATATATTCAAACTCAACAGTGCACAAAATGTCTAATCCTATCACTCACTTTATACTTTGCATGATTTTGTAAAGTCTCTATTATTATCTGCTTTTCTACATATTTTTCAAAGTTCATCATTGTGACTGAATTTTCATAAGTGCTGACATTTACATTCACTCTCTAACTGAAACCCTATTGCTAAAGAAATTTCCGTCCAAATCCTGTACTCACTCTTCTTCCTAAACCTACCGACTATCTATCTAATCGTACCGACTATCCCTTTTTGACTGGATGTTCTCTTCCTCATTCAGTCATCCAATGTACAAGGTCCTATGCCATTGTAAATGGATTTATCTGAGACATCTGTGCAGAACCTAATTGAACACTATGTATCCCAATCAAGGGCCTAATGCCCTTCTGGGCTTCAAATCCTAGATTTCTGTTTTCATACATATATTTTACCAATATAATTTAATAAATATCGCAGGTTCCCAATACCATTATTCATCGCGCAGAATGATTCCTAACCGAAATCGAACCTGTTATTACCCTGACCATCATCGCCTGGAGGTCATTCCTCAAAAAAAGGAAAAACCAACAAATAAATGAGCTCACACTTCATCTCAAAGCCCTAGAAAAGGATGAACAAAACAACAGCAAATGCAGCAGAAGGCAAGAAATAATTAAAATCAGAGCGGAAATCAACAAAATTGAAACAAAAGAAACTATTGAAAAAATCAACAAAACTAAAAGTTGGTTCTTCGAAAATATAAACAAGATTGACCGACCCTTAGCCATGCTAACGAAGAGGAGAGAGAACTCAAATTACTAACATACAGGATGAAAAAGGCAATATCACAACAGCTGCTACAGAAATTCAGAAGACAATTAGAAATTATTTTGAAAACCTATATTCCAATAAAATAGAAGATAGTGAAGACATCGATAAATTTCTTAAGACATATGATTTGCCCAGACTGAGTCAGGAGGATACACACAATTTGAACAGACCAATACCAATGGATGAAATTGAAGAAGCAATCAAGAGACTACCCACCAAGAAAAGCCCGGGACCGGATGGGTATACAGCGGAGTTTTACAAAACTTTTAAAGAAGAATTAATACCAATACTTTTCAAGTTATTTCAGAAAATAGAAAAAGAGGGAGCTCTTCCAATTTCATTCTATGAGGCCAACATCACGTTGATTCCGAAACCAGACAAAGACACATCAAAGAAAGAAAACTTCAGAACAATAACCCTGATGAACCTAGATGCAAAACTCCTCAATAAAATTCTGGCAAATTGGATACAAAGGCACATCAAAAAAATTGTGCTCCATGATCAAGTAGGATTCATCCCTGGGATGCAAGGATGGTTCAATATACGGAAATCAATAAATGTTATTCACCACATCAATAGACTTAAAGATAAGAACCATATGATCATCTTGATAGATGCAGAAAAAGCATTCGACAAGTACAGCATCCCTTGATGTTCGAAACATTAGAAAAACTAGGGATAACAGGAAATTACCTTGACATTGTAAAAGCTATCTATGCTAAGCCTCAGGCTAGCATCATTCTGAATGGTGAAAAATTGAAGGCATTCCCTCTAAAATCTGGAAAAAGACAGGGATGCCCTCTATCACCACTTCTATTCAATATCGTTCTCGAAACACTGGCCAGAGCAATTAGACAGACGAAAGAAATTAACGGCATAAAAATTGGAAAAGAAGAACTTAAATTATCATTATTTGCGGATGACATGATTTTATACATAGAAGACCAAAAAGGGTCTACAAAAAAACTACTAGAACTAATAAATGAATTCAGCAAAGTAGCAGGATATAAAATCAACACGCATAAATCAAAGGCATTCTTGTATATCAGCAACAAAACTTCTGAAATGGAAATGAGGAAAACCACTCCTTTCACAATATCCTCAAAAAAAATGAAATACTTGGGAATCAACCTAACAAAAGAAGTGAAAGATTTATACAATGAAAACTACAGAAACCTAAAGAGAGAAGTAGTAGAAGATCTTAGAAGATGGAAAAATATACCCTGTTCATGGATAGGCAGAACTAACATCATCAAAATGGCGATATTATCAAAAGTTCTATATAGGTTTAATGCAATGCCAATCAAAATCCCAAAGGCATTGCTTGTAGAAATAGATAAAGCAATCATGGAATTCATATGGAAAAATAAAAGACCCAGAATAGCAAAAGCAATTCTAAGCAGAAAGTGTGAATCAGGCGGTATAGCGATACCGGATTTCAAACTATATTACAGAGCAATAGTAACAAAGACAGCATGGTACTGGTACCAAAACAGGCGGGTGGACCAATGGTACAGAATAGAGGACACAGAGACCAATCCACAAAGTTACAACTATCTTATATTTGATAAAGGGGCTAAAAGCATGCAATGGAGGAAGGATAGCATCTTCAACAAATGGTGTTGGGAAAACTGGAAATCCATATGCAACAAAATGAAACTGAACCCGCTCCTCTCACCATGCACAAAAGTTAACTCAAAATGGATCAAAGACCTTGATATCAAATCAGAGACTCTGCGTCTGATAGAAGAAAAAGTTGGCTACGATCTACATATAGTGGGGTCGGGCTCCAAATTCCTTAATAGGACACCCATAGCACAGGAGTTAATAGCAAGAATCAACAAATGGGACTTACTTAAACTAAAAAGTTTTTTCACAGCAAAAGAAACAATAAGAGAAGTAAATAGGGAGCCTACATCATGGGAACAAATATTTACTCCTCACACGTCAGATAGAGCCCTAATATCCAGAATATACAAAGAACTTAAAAAATTAGACAATAAGATAACAAATAACCCAATCAACAAATGGGCCAAGGACCTGAACAGAAACTTCTCCGAGGAGGACATACAATCAATCAACAAGTACATGAAAAAATGCTCATCATCTCTAGCAGTCAGAGAAATGCAAATCAAAACCACCCTAAGATACCATCTCACTCCAGTAAGATTGGCAGCCATTATGAAGTCAAACAACAACAAGTGCTGGCGAGGATGTGGGGAAAAGGGTTCTCTTGTACATTGCTGGTGGGGCTGCAAATTGGTGCTGCCAATTTGGAAAGCAGTATGGAGATTCCTGGGAAAGCTGGGAATGGAACCACCATTTGACCCAGCTATTGCCCTTCTCGGACTATTCCCTGAAGAACTTAAAAGAGCGTATTACAGGGATACTGCCACATCGATGTTCATAGCAGCACAATTTACAATAGCTAGATTGTGGAACCAACCCAGATGCCCTTCAATGGATGAATGGATTAAAAAATGTGGCATCTATACACCATGGAGTATTACGCAGCACTAAAAAATGACAAAATCTTGGAATTTGCAGGGAAAGGATGGAACTAGAGCAGATTATGCTTAGTGAAGCCAGCCAATCCCTAAAAAACAAATACCAAATGTCTTCTTTGATATAATGAGAGCAACTAAGAATAAAGCAGGGAGGAAGAGCAGGAAGAAATGATTAACATTAAACAGAGACATGAGGTGGGAGGGAAAGGGAGAGAAAAGGGGAATTGCATGGAAACGGAGGGAGATCCTCATTGTTATACTAAATTACATATAAGAGGTTGTAAGTGGAATGGGAAAACAAACAAGGTGAGAAATGAATTACAGTAGAAGGGGTAGAGAGAGAAGATGGGAGGGGAGGGGAGGGGGGATAGTAGAGGATAGAAAAGGTAGCAGAATACAACAGTTACTAGTATGGTATGATGTAAAAATTTGGATGTGTAACCCATGTGATTCTGCAATCTGTACTTGGATAAAAAAGGGAGTTCAAAACTCACTTGAAGCTAATGTATGCTAATGTATGAAATATGATATGTCAAGAGCTTTGTAGGGTTTTGAACAACCAATAAAAAAAAAAGAAATTTCCGTCCAAATCCTGTACTCACTCTTCTTCCTAAACCTACCGACTATCTACCTAATCGTACCGACTATCGCTTTTTGACTGGATATTTTCTTCCTCATTCAATCATCCAATGTACAAGGTCCTATGCCATTGTAAATGGATTTATCTGAGACAACTGTGCAGAAGCTAATTCAACACTACGTATCCCAATCAAGGGCCCAATGCCCTTCTGGGCTTCAAATCCTAGATTTCTGTTTTCATACATATATTTTACCAATATTATTTAATAAATATCGCAGGTTCCCAATACCATTATTCATCGCGCAGAATGATTCCTAACCCAAATCGAACCTGTTATTACACTAACCATACACTGTTCCCTCAATCTAACTTTACAGAAAAGCAGGGACAGAGTTGGTCTTACAATACAGGAGTGTAGGGAAACTTCCACCTGCTGAGAACCTCGAAGGTCCATGCAGAAATGATCCATGGAGAAGATGTAGGCAGCTATGAAGGACCTGAGGGAGGAAAAGTCAACTTCCATGGTAAACAACCTGGTCAGGATGAAGGGATGTGTCTGAATCAGCCTCTTTCATCTTAATGTAGAGAAGATGGTCCAAACCAGGCCTGTGTGGAGAGCTGTTCCCGGGTGCCTATGGTTGATATACCATTCTAACTTGTGAAAATGTCAGAGCGAGTAGGTGCATCCTCCATCTCATGGGACCCTTAGAAGCAACTTTTAGGACAAAGTTGTTGCCAAGGCAGTGACCTCATTTAGTTCCCGAAGGAAGTGACCTCACCTCACTTCCTTGGTGATGGAACTCTCTGAACTTGGGATACAGGAAGTCAGGCACCCAGAGCCAGTCCCAGTTCATTTCCCAGTGGTCAAACTTGTTTGGATTTTCCAAGGACAGAGACAGTCTTTCTTGGTACCTACTGATGTGAGGATGGCCTAATGCCAGGAAGGTCTGAGGAGGGGCCTTTCCTGAGAAAGAAGGTAGTGGCTCACCGCTGGCTCCTAACAGCTTCACAGAGTTGGACATGGAGACCAGATCTGAGAGAGAACAGCCCATTATGGGCGAATATATTATGGCCCACCAGTCAAAGCACACTCCATATTTTCACAGACCTACTTGGGGGTCTGTGTGGGTGTGGGTGTGGGTGTGGGTTTGTGGTTTTGTCTCATGTTCTGAGAATAGGTAGGAAAGTCGTTTTGTTTGGTTTGGTGTGAATTGTTTCTAGTAAGTCTTTTGACAAGGCGAGTGTTTCTATTTCTGTGTATCCCACTGTGTCCGTGGTTGTAGACATTAGAAAAGAGAGCGCATCAATACATATGTCCTATCTAGTAGAAATCTTACCAGCGTTCATCCTGTCCTATTTATGAATGGTCTACGGCTTGCCATATGGATCGGCCACTCCTAATATCTTCCTAAGATCCTATTTTCTTTCTGAATTTTGGCCAAACTCCAGAATAGGCTCATGGTTTTGTGTCCAAGATATGTACCACCTTTAAGCTCTGTGACATGGCCATGTACTGGATAGCTGAAGGCAATGGTGAGCATCTCAGAAAACTCAGATATCAGTGTGATCAGGAAAGTCTCAGTGGAGAAACCCTGCTTTGGGCCTTTTGCTTACCTATTGTACTATTGCCCTTAATGTCAGGAAAGTCTTTGCCTCAGGCCACCCCTTTGTGAAGACTGAAGAGTTTTCAAATGGAAATGAATGGGCATCACCTTTGGCTCTTTGCTTAACTGCTTTGGAAAGGGATGTGTCTGAATCAGCTTCTTGGCCCTGTGTGAGGTTGTGGCTTAGATTCTCAGCACCTAATGGATCTAAAAAAATCCCATGTGTGCATCCAAAACCAAAATACCCATAAGAGCAGTCATTGTGGATGAAGTCTCTCACCTTCCTCTGTAAGGTTCCTGACCTCCATCTTTGAGAATAGGGATCCTTTGGGTCAAATGAGTTCTTCAAATCACTACAGAGGCTAGGCCATAGGTGCTTGGGTTTTCTCATGACCCCAATTAACATAAGGAATCTAAACCCCACAGTAATTAGGCCACAAAATGGAGAATCAGAGCAGTATTAAGGGCAGGCCTCTTTGATCACTTCTGGTTCACAGGAAGGGTCTCCCTGCCACACTGACTTTAAGCAAATGGGGGAAAGGGACCTTATTTTGGATACTGTCTTTGGCTTTGGCCCTCATGGAAAACTACAGCCTGAGGTTATGATTAGTGTCTATATGGAAGAAGATGAGGGCCAAGTGGGAGTGTTTTGGTTTTAATAGTGGTCATTTTTGTGGCCGTTGGAAGAGATGACTGGGTCCACCTGGGCTTGAACACTGGTGTGATTCCCCTTAGAAACTGAGTTATGGTACTGACCTCAAAGAAGTATTGCCATGTATTGTGTTGGGATTTTAGGAGGCCACGCATGAGAGTCGCCCTTGGAAACTGAGATCAAGGCCCAGGGTGGCTTTCCACAGAGCACTGGGAATCTCAGGAAGGATATCACATGATTTTATTTTTAAAGAATTGGCAGCCATAGTTGCAAGTCAAAGCACAAAAGGATCACACATTGTAGACCTCAAATGCCTGGTTTAATGTGACCTTTTATCCTGTCGTTGGGAATCATTGCCTGTTAGAATTCTCCAGAGATTTCATTGAAATAAGCTTCCTCTCCATTTCATGGTTCCTGAATGAATTAAACCCCACAGTGCCTCAAACTTCATCCTTGAAAAAAGGCTAGATAAATACCATTAAATTTTTGAAATTCCCATGAACAGGTGTCAGTGGAGAACCTTTGGATGTCTTATAGATGATCATGAGTGTACCAGACAATGCCTTGATTGACTGGGTTTCATGAAAATCATGTAGAACAGAGATGCCAGTAATTTGGAGCCCGATGAGTAGTCGGCCTAGAGCAGTGGAGTGTAGGTGTTTGTTAAAACATCTGTGATGGGGTCATGTGGATCTGCCATTGGCTTCCAAATGGTTTGTGACTGACATGGTGCAGCCCCCATACCCTTGTATGTAAAGGCATCTTGTTATACGGAGAGGTTTCAGGGCAATGTTTAGAATCAGATTGCTATTGTCAAGGGGGCAAGCTATGTGGGATAGAAGCCTGGTTGGTGCACTCTCCTGCAGACCCTTAACCAACAAACGTGACAGAACTCCCTCCAGCACTCTGTCCTAGTTGACCTCTTCGTATTTCGTGAAGCAAATACCAAACTCCCAATGCAGCTGCAAGAAACACCATGAAAAGTAGAGGAAGACCAAATGGCTTCAAAGTCCACACTGGGAGACACTTTGCCCCCAAATGCCAACAAATTACCTACAAAGAGAGTATTCAGCCCTGCTGCCTCATGTTTATTGGAAAATAAGAAACCATGTGCTCCAGGTCACACAGATGCAGACCCAGATTTGATGGTCTCACTACAAAGGAAGTTAAAACTCCTGACAACAACATATATTTTAAGTGCCCAACCTCAGAGGCAGTTTCTCAAGAAGTCTTTAGGCCAACAGAGCTCCATGTTTGTGGAGTTTTTACCATGTACCTTACTTTTCGAAACACCTCTACCACCTCCAAGGTTGTTAACTACTGAGAATTTTCCATTCCAGATGTGTATTCACAGATTTTCTAACTCTTCTTCTCTTATTGTGTCTTAATTGGGGTGAAGGTAATGTCAAGGCATTGTTCTGAATGAGAGTGGGAAGACTTTTGGGTAGCACATATTTGCATAAACATTGGATTCATTTTCCAATTTTCTATTCGAAATACTGAATCCCTGACTGTCAGAGGTAGAAGGAATTCTATTCTCCTTCAAAGAATAGCCTGACACTTACAAGAAACATCCACCAGGAGACATCCTGTCTGAGAGACATCCTGTAGCCATCTGTCTCCCTGAGACATCCTGCGGCCATCTGTCTTTCTGAAACTTCCTGAGGTTATCTCACCTTGTGAAGACATCTAGGAACTGCCGATAAGAGAGATTTCCCACATCCAGCATACAAATACCCCTGTGTGAACAATAAAAGTTTGCAGCTTGATCAGAACTCCTGCCTTGCTGTCATCTCTCGTGTCTCCTGTCCCTTCATTCCTCCCTATCTAGGTTCGCTGCCCACGTTGATGTGTCCTGCCGGCTGGGACATCTGGCGCCTACCGACTGGGGCTTGAGCTTTTGATTGAGGGGGACCCCGTCCTCCTGGAAGATTTGGTCAAGCGGAGCTTGCAATAACTGCAGAAGACACCACCGAGAGACAGATCCAGGAGGAGCGTGGGAATGACGCACGGTGATTGACCCACTATGGGACAAGCAGTTTCGTCACATGATTTGTTTTTGTCAGGCTACAAGGTGTCCTTGCAGACATGGGGGCGCGTGTTTAGAAAAAAGACTTAATTTTTTTTTTCATACATAAGAGAGCAGTGTCCATGATTTCCTCTTGAAAGGACCATTGATGGTAAAAGATGGCTTGGAGTAGGAGACTGTTTAAAAGATTATTATGAATCCTTTGGCCCAGAAAAAGTGCCTGTTCCCACCTTTTCTTACTGGAACTTAATTAATGAAATTCTTAAAAGTTCACCCTTTGACAATGGTACCTTAAAACTTGTCGAGGTTGGGGAAGAGGCTATGCAAATACTTCTCGTATCCCCTCGGCATGCCCATCAGTTAGTATAGACATAGACCCTTCTCAGGCTCCCCAGGACCATGGGAACCTTCCTGGTCCCCCTCAAAATACCACCCTAATGATTAAGGCTCCAATGGTTACCAACTGCCTTTATCCAGTTTTAAATTCCGGAGACTCATTGACCCCTGTAGAGGAGGCTACCTTGGAGAAGGAAGCAGCTCGCTACCATTCAGAAGACCCTGCACCTCTCAAGACCCTGCCACAGCCTATAGGACTTACACATCCAACCCCTCCTATATCCCTCCTGCCTTTTGTGCTCTGGCCCTTCAGGGTACAAATGCCGCCCCCCCAGATATTTTTTCCCCACTTCCCTTGCCTAAACTGGCTCCTTTGTGAGCATCCTTCCAACATAGACAGGAACAGATCCAACCTTTAAAAGAATTAAGATCCCTTCACTCTGAGCTCTGTACATTAGCCTTAGGTATGGAGTCAAAGTAACTGGCCTACAGTGGTCTAATACAAAGGCGAAGCCACTCCATCAACCTGTGCTCGCCTTCCCAGTCACCACCAGTCAGATAGATAAGCCTGCCCAGGCTGAGGTCAAAGACTTAGACGAGGATCAAGAGGAGGAAGCGGAGAAATGGAATAAGGAGATCAGGACTCAGAGGATGAGGAGTTCAGCCCTAGGCAGGCAGGAACCCAGAGTCTACAAATAATTAAGCCTGCATTTTCCTGAAAAACTTAAAAAGGCTTGTGCTCACTATGGCCCCTTTGCACCCTACATGTTGGCTTTATTAGAAAGCCACAGCACACAATGACTTACTCCCAATGATTGGAAATTTTTAGACCAAGCAACCCTCAGTGCCAGAGACTTTCTGTTATGGAATGCAGATTTCAAAGAGCACTGTCGGGAAACTGCTCAAAAAATTTTAACTAAGGCCTCCTCTAAGTCCGGGACTTATGTTAAGCTAGTGGGCAATGAGCCTTTTGACACTAAAACTAAACAGGCACATTTCCCTGCTGGACTTTTGATGCAGATTCAGATGGCTGGCTTACATGCTTGGAGACACCTCCCTCAAAAGCCTCGGCTACCACTTCCCTGGCAAAAATTCGACAAGGGCCCGACGAGCCTTATAGCGACTTTGTTCCCAGGCTTAACCTAGCTGTGGAATGCTTGCTTGGACCAAGTGAAAACAAAAGCTCTTTTGTAAAACATCTTGCCTTTGAAAACGCCAACCCGGCATGTCAGGATGTTCTTCAACCACATAAGGATAAAGGGAAACTTTCTGACTTTATTAGACTCTACGCAGGGGTAGGTGCAGCTCATGCCATGGGTCTTGCCCTAGGTGCCACCTTTACCAAGACCTTTCACAATCCTGGCTCACGTACTTGCTTTACTTGTAAACAACCTGGCCATTTTGCACGCAAGTGTCCGACAGGCAAAGAAAGCCTAGGAATAGCATCTCCTTCAACTGGGGCTATACCGCCCCAAGCTACGCTTTGCCCTAGATGTGGTAAAGGTCATCACTGGGCCAGTGAGTGTAGATCTAAGACAAATGCCCTCAGACAGCCTATTTTTTCCTGCTTCTTGGGAAACTCCCTGCGGGGCCAGCCCCGGGCCAAGACATCCCCCAGGACAAAACCAGGGGCAATAAGATTTTTTCCCTTCCAAACTCCCAACCTACCTCAAAATTCTTCTCCACAATTGCTTCCCTCCAACTAGCCACTCCAGGCAGCGCAGGATTGGACATCTGTGCCACCACTGAAACT
The DNA here is from genome assembly GCF_048772815.1 of Callospermophilus lateralis. NCBI lineage: Eukaryota > Metazoa > Chordata > Mammalia > Rodentia > Sciuridae > Callospermophilus > Callospermophilus lateralis. The sequence continues at coordinate 1,258,580 of NW_027513404.1, forward strand.
ATATTAGACTCAATGCAAGGGCCCCAGATAATACCCACTGGAATTATGGGTCCCCCTCCATCTCATATCTGTGCCCTTATTTTTGGAAGAGCCTCTACTAACTTACATGGTGTTCAGGTCTTCCATGGCATTAATAATAATGACTTCACTGGAGAAAAAAAATACTGGCCACAGCTATTAATGGAGTTTTGGCCATCCCAGCAGGAACAAGTCTTGCACAATTAATACTCCTTCCCTTGAATCCAGGAGGCACTTAACCACCCAAACCTACCGCGGGGGACTGCCTCCTTGGGCTGCTCTCATGTAAATTGGGTTCAACCCGTTTCTCAAAATAGACCCACCATTTCCTTACTTATTGAAGGAAAGGAATTCCAAGGAATTCTAGATACTGAAGCTGATGCCACAATAATTTCTCAAAAATATTGGTCATCAGCTTGGGCCCTCACCCCATCCTTGACTGACCTTAAAGGGATAGGACAGTCAAAAAATCCTCTGGTCAGCTCTACGGCTCTTAGCTGGACTGATAAAGAGGGTAATAAGGGAATTGTCACTCCTTTCATTGTTCCTGACCTCCCTGTTAACCTATGGGCCCGAGATATTTTGAGTCAAATGGAAGTTATTCATGCCAGTCCCAATTCCATGGTGACTCATCAAATGCTTCGTATTTATTTTGTCCCTGGTATAGGCCTTGGGAGACTGAGACAAGGACTGGTTGAGCCAATAAAACCCATACAAAAAAGAAATACATATGGACTTGGGTATTCGGATTTTTAGTGTCAGTCTCTGACTCTCCTGTACCCCATGGAGATAAAATTATTTGGGAGACTCAGACTCTTGTGTGGTTGGATCAATGGTCCCTTACCCATGAAAATTTGGAGGCTGCCTCCATGTTAATGCAGGAACAGCTGGCAGCCGGCCATGTAGAGCCCTCAACCTCACCATCGAATACTCCAATTTTTGTTATCAAGTAAAAATCAGGCAAGTGGTGCCTTTTACAATATTTGTGTGCCATTAATAAACCTATGTGCCGAATAAGAGCACTACAGCCAGGCATTCCCACACCAGTGGCTATTCCCAAAAACTATTGTAAAATGATTATTGACTTAAAAGATTGTGTTTTTTTTTACCATTCCTTTACATCCTGAGGATAGACACTATTTTGCCTTTAGTCTCCCTCACCTTAATTTTCAGGGCTCTATGCAGAGATTTCAATGGAAGGTTCTTCCCCAAGGTATGGCCAACAGCCCTAGTCTTTGCCAAAAATATGTTGCTCAAGCAGTAGACCCTGTGAGAGAGCTATGGCCACAAATTTATATTTTACATTATATGGATGATTTGTAATTGCTGCACCTAATAACCATGACCTTAATAATTGTTACTTGGACCTTTACAAAATCCTCACTACCTTGGGACTACAGATAGCTCCTAATAAGGTTAAAACACAGGACTGTTATACCTATTTGGTCCTTAAACTTCAAGATAATCAGATCCAAATTCCTAAGATACAACTATGGGTGGACCATCTTCACACCCTTAATGATTTTCAAAAATTACTGGGGAATATTCAATGGCTAAAAACATATTTAAAATTACCCACTTGTATACTTTTGTCCCTTAATGATATTTTGAGAGGTGATTCCCACCCCTCCTCCCCTCAAAAGCTTACTCCCGAGGCATGACAGGCATTAAACCAAGTCACAGAAGCCATTGCCAAACAGTTTTTTACAGAACATTCTTATAACTTTCCTCTGGTTCTGGTTATTTTACACACTCCTCATACACCCACAGGAATATTTCGGCAGCAAAATACACATTTTAGAAATAAAGGCTGCCTTTGCTTTGGGTCCATTTACCCACCACATTCTCCAAGGTTATTACTGTTTTTCTTGCTCAGGTAGCTTCTATTATTTTTAAATGTCGTTTGCTATCTCGACAACATTTTGGCAAAGACCATGATAATATTTTAATTTCATATACTAAAGACCAAACCCAATTTTTACTACAGACAGAGAATGAATGGCGTATTGCCTTATTAGGCTTTTTGGGAACAATTGATAACCACCTCCCCAATGACCCCCTTTTATATTTTGTCCAGTTACATCCATTTATTTTTGCCAAAATTACTCAAAAGGCTCCCATTCCTCAAGTCCTTACTGTCTTTACAGACGGTTCCAGTAATGGCCGAGCAGTCTTTGTTGTCAATAACCAACCTAACACCTTTGATACTGTCTATCATTCAGCACAGTTTGTGGAATTGTTTGCCACAACACAACTTTTTAAAACATTTCTTGATAATCCTGTTAATATTTATACATACAGTGCCTACATTGCTCATTCTGTGCCCCTGCTTCAGATTTCACCCACCATTAAGGCTTCTTCCAATGTGGCCCGTCGGTTTCACCAGCTTCAGAAGCTAATTCAGGCCAGACAACACCCATTTTTCTTAGGACACATCAGGGCACACTCTGATCTTCCCAGCCCTCTAACACAAGGTAATGCCAAAGCTGATGCAGCAACTCGTTTCATCTTTTCAATTTTTGTTGGCTCCATTCAAAAGGCCACGGATTTACACAATCTTCACCATCTAAATTCCCAGAACCTTCGATAACTATGTAAAATTACCAGGCAACAGGCACGAGAAATAGTAAAAGCATGCCCTGGTTGCCCTGTCTCCCTCCCCATTCAACACTTGGGAGTTAACCCCCGAAGACTACTGTCCAATCAGTTTTGGCAAATGGATGTTACTCATTTTTCTGAATTTGGAAAAACCAAATATATACACGTTTCTGTAGATACCTTCAGCGGCCTTATTTTTGCATCACCACATTCTGGAGAGGCTATCAAAGATGTCCTTTCACATCTTGTTTCAGTGTTTTCCGTAATGGGTAAACCAATACATATTAAAAAAAAGATAATTGTCCTGCATATACCAGTGCCAAGTTTAAACAGTTTTGTGCTTCCTCGCAAATTTGTCATACTACTGGAATTCCATACAAGACTCAGGCATTGTGGAACGTGCCCACCTTACCTAAAGACTTGGCTAACCCGCTTTAATGCTTCTGCACTTGTATTTACCACTCACAGGCATCGCCTTAATCATGCATTATTTGCCCTTATTTTTCTTTCCCTAGACAATGAAGGCCATTCGGCTGCAGACTGACACTGGCAATCCTCGTCCAATTCTGTTCGCCCACCTGTTATGTGGCACAATCCCCTTACAAATAAATGGAAAGGCCCAGGTCCTGTCCTCATCTGTGGACGAGGCTCAGCTTGTGTTTTGGACCAAGAGCAAGCAGCCCCAAGATGGTTACCAGAACGCCTGGTTAAACAGGTTAATGGCTTACCTCAACACGGGGATGGAGGCCCTCACCCTGAGGACAAATTTTCCTCTTTTTCAGATGCAGCCAACAATCTGTGTGAGGATCCTACTTAAGGCACTTCTGCTGAACAGGATTGTACACGGAGGCTTTGGCCCTCCACCTTCCAACATCATGGAGTATATTTTTGGCCCTCCCTGTGAATGCAAGGGAGGATCTTGGACTCAGGCTCCCACTAGTTTTACCCAGACTGCTGACTGCGTGACTAAGGTGGCTTACCTCTGGGCCGAGGTTGACCATAAACTCAGAGGAGTTAATCAGCCTAAATTGGTATGTGTTAACAAGCCAACAATTATTCCCCCTAGTACAAGTAATGCTCTCTAAAATTGTTCTGCAACTTGAACGCATACCCAAGCGATGCATGCCACTTGTTATGCGTCGGCCTCAATTTGTGTCAACAAGAAGGGAGAACAATTTTTTGAAGCCTCCCTAACTAAAACTCATGCAGCAGGAGGGACCACTATTCATTATACCCCCGTTCTTTTTGACCAGGGAGGAGAAGGCAAATACACCAAGCTACAGTCAGCTGGGTGCCAAGGCCCTGTTGGTAAACCCCCCTTCTGCCCCATTAAGGCACCTACAGGGGTCGCTGATGGTGGAGGATTCCCTTATGCTGTCAAGCATCCTCAGATAATCAAACTTTTGAAACCCCAAATCCCTGAGCTCACATATCATCTCTTAATATAGTCAAAATGCCAGCTCCCCGGTTTAGATAACAATATATTAGATATTTTGGAAACTACCTTCTCCTTGCTTAATAATTCCAACCCCACCTTTGCTGGTGATTGCTGGCTCTCCATGACAACAGGGGCAATCATGCCTATGGCAGTTCCTATTAATTCTATCATAGACGATGATAATACATGCCAACCCAGATTTCCTTTTAAATACAGTCTATAGGCACTTTTACAATATGTCTTTTAGGCGCGATGCAAAATAATACCTATGATATTGATGTTGGAGTTACTTCCTTTGGAAATTGCTCAACAGTACAAAACTATTCCTCACCCACCCCATCTCTTTGTCCCTCCAATGGCACAGTTTTTATGTGTGGAGGAAACTCGGCCTTCCTGAGGCTTCCATCGAATTGGACCGTTGGCTGTGTTCTTGCCTTATTACTCCCTGATATAACTATTGTCCCAGGAGACAAAACTCTATGCATTCCTAGTCTAGACACCTTAGTCAAAGGACACAGGCGGGCAATACAGGCCTTACCACTCTTTGCCAGCCTTGGAATAACAGCTACTGTGGCCACAGGTACAGCTGGCTTAGGCATGGCTATACACTCTTAGCGTCGCCTGTCTCAACAACTTATAAATGATGTAAAAACTCTATCAGGAACCATTAAAGATTTGCAGGACCTAGTAGACTCCCTGGCAGAAGTGTTCCTTCAAAACAGAGAAGGCTTAGATTTACTGACAGCTAACCAGGGAGGTATTTGCTTGGCCTTAGGGGCACGATGCTGCTTTAATGCCAATAAATCAGTCATAGTACGCACTAAAATTAAGCAGCTTCAAGAAGATCTAGAAAAGAGACGAAGGGAACTTTTTTGAAAATCCCCTCTGGACTGGGTTTAATGGATTTCTACCCTACCTTCTTCCCCTATTAGGCCCTTTGTTGGGTTTACTTTTAATGGTGTCCATAGGACCCTGCATTATAAACAGGCTTGTACAATTTATTAGAGAACAGATTAATATTTTGGCCTCTAAGCCCATACAGGTCCACTATCATCACCTGGAGATGGAAGACCATGCTGCCAACATTTAAAAGGATGTTCTACCCTTCTCACAGGCT